>NC_092413.1:183790329-184094600 GCF_040894005.1 Engystomops pustulosus
TGCCCATCACTGGCATAGGTCCTCAATTTTATATTGGTGGGGATACAAGATCTGGTACCCTCATTAACCGATTGTTCTCAGTAGATAATAAAGAGTGTGGAACAGGAAGCAGACAGCACTGCTCCATACATAGTGGTGAGGCCAGGTTACATCAGATCTCATCCTGTTGTACAGACGCTAAGCTGCAGTGACTCAGTTCAGCCACTTAATAGAGAACAGAGCTGTCTGCTTCTCATTCCATTCTCTGTTTTTCAGCTGTGGTGGTTCTGGATTTTAGACCCCATCCAATCTGATACTCATGACCCATCCTTGGCATTGGTTATTAATATTTTTATTTGGAACTCTAAGCACCCCACTGCAAGTGGCAGAGAAGGCGGTCTATTGCCCATGGATTCTGTCAAAGATTTAAACTGTATTGGCAACTTGGGGAAGCCAATATAGTTTATAGTACACAGGGGGATTCTAGAAAACATGTGTCCCTGGTGTCTGGGGTTTTACACAGTTGCATGAGATGTAATACAGGCAAATCTGGTTGAAACCTCCTTGTACGGTGAATCAGGACTGATGGCATCATACTGCAGGCTTACATGTAGAGCCATGTTTACACGTGGAGAGGAACAGTCCCGGCTTGTAGTAAATGTTACACAACTCACACTATGGGAATGTATTAGGTTACGTATGCTGCGGGAGGAGACCTTAATCGCGGAGATGTAGATCTCTCTGAATGCAGACAGATAATCTCCTGGTCCAGAGCTATGTGGCCCGACTTGTGCTATTTACAATCTGTCTGAATACAGCCTAAATCCAATACCCAATGTCATAAATAGATACGGATGACTAACGGAGAATAATACACCTAAACTACTGCCACATTATGATGGTAAAGTCACTGGAAACTCTGGGTGACATGCGGACACTACGTACCAAAAATACCTGCAGTCACACGTTACGAGCTGAGATCATTTTGACATTAATGTCCCTTTATGGACATTTTCAGATGGACAGAACTTAAGGACACGTGTGCATCCTCCTGGCCGGACTGTGCGTCTAGTGACCTCATGGATCAAGATCCGAATCTACAAAACTATGGGTAAAAAAAACTGCAGGGTGAATTGACAATGTCTGAAAGTAAGATTTCCTATGTGGATTTTAATCATTTAATTATTCTATGGGGAAGCGATTGGGGTTCCTGTCGCAGTTTCACGACCCCCATTCTCAGGGACAGCGCTGTCTCCAGAAGTTACAATACAGGGGCACCCAGTGGGGGTGCAAAAATATTCCATCAAACTCTATGACATTACATGCACACAGCCCACCCTAGATATGCAGATATTTAATAGTGTATGGCCCTTTATAGGAAATCTCAGCAGCACAGAGGATGTCAGCAGGACCCGGGTGTAACACGCATATCAGCTAGGGTCACATTCACACTGCATAGCAGGTACTGCAGCTATGGTGGGACACACGCACTGCACACACCGACAGCCGGAAACTCCCCCTCTAAACTACATACATTGCAGCCCGTTACCCGCACTTTACTATATGAGACACCGATAATAAGCCCCACCTACCCGGCTCCCGGGAGACCGCCGCCGCTCCGCACCGAAACTCCAACCGACACTAACGGATACACTCAGGATTGGCCACTTCACCCACTGAGAGGCGGGGCCATGCTGACGGGCGTGTCGCACTGCCTCAAATGGGCGGAGTTACTTAGTCTTTTCGCCACACAAACATTCTCAGCCTCAAGTGGGCGGCCCACACTAAGTGATTGACAGCCTACTACTTACTCGTTTTACTGACGTCACCACTGTAAACATTTAAGAAAGTTTGCCATTGGTCTAATACTGTGTAATGAGCCGTCACTGAGTTCTGATTGGTTAGAAGATAAGGTCGCCTAGTGATAGGACAGTAAACAGCGGGGGAGCGGCGGTGGCCATACTTGTTAAGGGCAAAAAAAAAATGTTTTGTTTAGTTCTTTTAGAACTTTGAACTAGTTAAATGTGTGAGTGCATGTTATCCTACATTTGTATCAAACTGTGATGTCTTTGGAGGCAGCCACATAAGAGTCCATAACTTCCAGTAACATAATCCACGTGTGTACTGACCTACACTACAGGCACACACATTTCCGGTCCATGTGCTATCAGTTCATTTTACATCTGGAATGCTGACATATTCATTTCAAATAAACCATACACATAACGTTATTTTCACGGATACAGGTCAGAAAACTAAGAGCATCTCTTATTCCTGTCGCAAAAACGCATGACATACAGAGGACACATGGACCATTTTTGTTGACTCAGGCCTCACTCAGGCGAAAGATAGAGCATGTCCTATACCTGCCTTGATTTGGGGAGCAGCACTCAGGCCGCGGTCACACGTACCGCTAGGCGTCCGTTCCTAACGCGACGCTAGCGCACAGGGGGCGGTCCTCGGCCCGAACGCACATGCGTTTCCAGAGAAACACATGCGATCGGCTTATCAATTGCATGCGTTTCCCTGGAAACGCATGTGTGTTCGGGCCGAGGACCTACCCCTGTGCGCTAGCGTCGCGTTATGACGGCCGCCTAGCGGGAGGTGTGACCGCGGCCTCATCCTTCCCCTCGCCTCCGAGCTTGCGGCTCACCCGTACACTTCTGCTGCTGCTGTGTTCAGACGCAACGTCAGAGATGAGACATGTGCAACACCCTCGCCGATGCAATGGCGAGGGAGTGTTTGCGAATACGTCCCACCTGCATGTAATCACATCACACTACATGGTCCTTATAGGACATAGGGGATATTGCAGCGGTGAATCCTGCCTGGCAAGGCAGAGGTTAAGTGTTTTGTATGATGCAAGATGCTATTGTCCAATGATCTGTGTTACATCCTGTCCTTTGTAAGCTGAGATGTAATTGGAGGAGCAGCCACCACCTGACCAAAGGGAGGTAATAAAACCCCCTGGCCAGGAATGTTCTAGGGCAGTGATGGCAAACCTTTTAGAGACCGAGTGCCCAAACTACAACAAAGACCCGCTTATTTATCGCAAAGTGCCAACACAAAATATTAATTTGTAATTTATACTCCCTTCTCTGTCACAGTTTTCATTGATACCAGCACCTGAGGCACCAATATAGCCATAGCTCCCAACCGTCCCGATTTTGACGGGACTTTCCCGTTTTTCGTACCTCTGCCCCGCGTCACAGGCAGCTATGAGATTGTCACGGATTCTCCCCCCAGGTCCCGCTGTGTCCCGGCGCTGTGTCCGCATAGTAAATACTTTGAAAGTCTGAACTCACAGTACAGAATGGCTTCTACAGACATCGGGAGGGAATCCTTTTCCGAGAAGTGTCGGGCTTAGCGGAGAGAGCAGGGACCACGTCATCATCTTCAGATCAGCATCTGTCCATATATGGTCACTGCATCTCCTAGGGTTCCCCAGAGCAGACATCGGGAGGGAATCCTTTTCAGAGAAGTGTCGGGCCACGTCATCAGGTACAGATCTCTATCCATATATGGTCACTGCATCTCCTAGGGTTCCCCAGAGCAGACATCGGGAGGGAATCCTTTTCAGAGAAGTGTCGGGCCACGTCATCAGGTACAGATCTCTATCCATATATGGTCACTGCATCTCCTAGGGTTCCCCAGAGCAGACATCGGGCAGGGAATCCTTTTCAGAGAAGTGTCGGGCTTAGCGCAGAGCAGGGACCACGTCATCAGGCCAGATCAGCATCTGTCCATATATGGTCTCCAGGGCTTCCCCAGACACAAGCTCTTTATATAATTAAATTACATAAAGTTTTGCCCAGGCTGAGATTCGAACCTGGGACCCTCTGCACTGCAGACAGGAGCTTAACTAACTGAGTTATAAGCCCAGTGATACAGAGCTGAGGATTTCTGGTAACTAAGACATGTTATCTGCCATTTACACTGTGACACAGACTAATGCATTGATATATAGAGAGGGATCTTCTCAGAGATTATTATTGTAATTATTGAGACTATTATTATTATTATTATAAATTTTATTATTTTTATTATTATGGAGATGATTATTAATAATGGTAAAAATAATAATAATCATCTCAATAATAATAATAATCTCCATAATAATAATAGTCTCAATAATTACAATAATCTGAGAAGATCCCTCCCTATATACCAAGGCAGTATATAGTCATAGTTCTTAGTTACCAAAATTCTCTACCTTGTTAATCACTGAGGCTATAGCTCAATGGGTTGAGGCGCTGTGTTATTATTGTACATGGACACTGCAGGATGTACATGAGGATATATTTTTTTTTTTATTGAGATGATTTTTATTATTTTAATTTGGCTAAAATTTGGGGCGTGGCCAGGGAGTGATTGGGGGTGTGGCTTAGGGGGGATACGCGTGCCGCCATTTTGTCCCTCTTTCCTTTTCACAAATGTTGGGAGGTATGATATAGCAGAAAATAGTCCCAGGTGGAGCTGTCACTTTAAAATACCTCTGTGCACAGCAAGTCCTGGGCTGTCTGGGACTGTAGGAAGATACCTGGAGTCATCTCTGGTGATGGCCTGAGTGCCCACAGAAAGGGCTCTGAGTGCCATCTCTGGCACCAGTGCCATAGGTTAGCCATCACTGTTCTAGGGGATTCTAGCTCAGAGAGATTCCAGTGTAGGAGAATCCTAGAGATCAGTGAGTGAGTGAGCAATCTCTGTCTAGCCCATACCAGAGCAGGAAGAGCCTAGCCCCTGCCTCTGAAGAGTGGAGTCTAAGACTAGAGTTAGTGTAGTGAGGAAAAGGGGTATCATCTTACCTTTAAAGGTGATACCTGAAGCCCTATAGGACAAGCTGAAGCTTCCTACCAGGACACAGCTGCCTCCCAGCCTGCCCTATACATCCAGGCTGGTGAACTATCTCCTGAGGCTCCCTCCAAAAGCATCTCAGCGCTCCATCTACCTGTTAAAGGCACGTTGCTGCGGTTCCTGCCGGTTCAAATAAAGAACTGTAAGTTGTTTTCTTCAACTACTGTCTCCGTCTGGTCCCTGCTAATACGGCTGCCTTCATCACCGGCACCCTGTCCATCACCCAGAGACTCACACTCGGGACATTGAGGGGTTGCCCCAGGGAGATCCGCTATAGCCGCCTCTCCCTCATCATTTCTTGCCAACACCACCCTTCTGGAGACCTGCCAGGCTGTAGGACAGCCCTCCGGTTCCCCCGTACCAAGCACCGTGACAATAGCGTGCTTAGGCCGCAACCGCCAGCCACTCCGGTACCGCGGGCCCCGGCTGTCTCCAGGCCTCACCTCAAGGGCTAGGCCCCGGTGGGGGATGTTGCAGATGTCCTATTCCTGCATACCTCCCAACTTTTGAGTGAGAGAAAGAAGAACAAAAAGTCCCACCCCTTTTTCTAAAAAAACAGCCCCCTTGCCCCACCCACAAACATAGTATAATTTCGACCTATCTTCCATAATCCCCAATACTGTAGACTCTTGTCCTCCAGCCTCCACCTTCTGTAGCCCCCTGTCCTCCAGCCTCCTCCTCTGGCCTCCTGTCCTAAAGTCTCCTCCTGTAGCCTCATGTTCTCCAGCCTCCTCCTCCTGTAGCCTTCTGTCCTAAGGTTTCCTCCTGTAGCCCCCCTGTCCTCCAGCCTCCTCCTGTAGCCCCCTGTCATCCAGCCTCCTCCAGTAGCCCCCTGTCCTCCAGCCTCCTCCTGTAGTCCCCCTGTCCTCCAGCCTCCTCCAGTAGCCCCCCTGTCCTCCAGCCTCCTCCTGTAGTCCCCCTGTCCTCCAGCCTCCTCCTGTAGTCCCCCTGTCCTCCAGCCTCCTCCTGTAGTCCCCCTGTCCTCCAGCCTCCTCCTGTAGTCCCCCTGTCCTCCAGCCTCCTCCTGTAGCCCCCCTGTCCTCCAGCCTCCTCCTGTAGCCCCCCTGTCCTCCAGCCTCCTCCTGTAGCCCCCCCTGTCCTCCAGCCTCCTCCTGTAGCCCCCCTGTCCTCCAGTTTCCTCCTGTCCTCCTCCATCCTCTGAATATTGCGGCCCCTGTCCTCTATCCTCTCTTATTGTGGCCTTTCTCCCCTCCTAGTAATTAAACAAAAAAATAACCTTACTTACCATTCCATTGTTCCCCCACAGTCCACCTTCCTCTTCTCCCCAGGGCTCTGAGGTGTGGAGGAGGAGGGGGCAGACCATCCGACTCCCCTCAGATAGCCCCGCTCCTTCACCTCATCATCTTGGAGAGAAGCAGGACTGCAGAGGAACGATGGCAAGGTAAGTTATGTTTTTTTCTTTAAATAGAGAGGAGGCAGCAGGAGCTCTGCAAACCTAGTGTGTCGGTGCAAAGACCAGGAGGCAGGACAATGCAGGACAGCATGGGACATTCTCCCTACTCCCTGGGACAGTTCGACAGCGCCTAAAAACCAGGACTGTCCCGACAAATCCGTGATGTCGTGATGTATGTATTCCTGCAAGAAACTATTAGAAATATAATGCAGGGATGTTCCCTCTGCGGGCTGAACATCCATGCTGCACTGTATTAACTATTACAGTTCCAGCGCAACTGTTTAGCCAGTAGAGGGAACGTCCATGCATTATACTTCCGTCCACTGCTCTGTGTGCATCCCGTGGGATTGTGTTACCATATGGGCCAACACCAGCACTGGGCATATCTGGGCAAGTGCCAGGGCTCAGAGCTGCTGGGGGGCCCACATAAGGCTGTACATAAGGAATCCATGGGGGTAAGGGGAGCTGTATCTAATGAATCCATAGGGTGTGAGGGGGACTTATATAAAATAACCATGAGGGGGCTGTTTGGTATGATAAACAAGGGGATATTTTAGGGAACAGGAGACTGTTTAAGTTTCAGAATTTTTAATGCAGCCACCTGAGTTCACTGCAAAGGGGCCCACAGAGGCTCTGTCGCCAAGAGGCCTACTGAAACCTGGAGCCGACCCTGCACCATATGGCAGGTTGGCAATAGGAAAGCCAAAATAGAATTTTAGTAACCTTTTAGTTACAACCTTAAAACAGCCCTGGAAGTCATGCTTGGCATTGTTTGCCATTAAAGGAGTTATCCGGGTTTAAAAAATTTCTTATGGCCGGGCTGGGGAGGGCTAGTTAAACATAATAAACATGTACTTACCTCGTCCGGCGCCGCTGATGTCCCGCGCCGCGGTCCCTTCGATCCGTGCCCCTGTTTGTTTACAGGGACACGGAAGCTGCGCACAGGGAGCTTCCGGTCCGCGATGTGGACGGCTCCTCCCATCCGTCCCTATCTCTCAGCGATGTAAGCGCTGGGAGATGGTGCGCATGGGAGCTTCCGGCCGGCCGGAAGCTCCCTGTGCGCACTTGTAGTGAAACCGACGCACAGAGAAGACCGGCCGCGGCGCGGGACATCGGCAGCACCGGAGGAGGTAAGTACATGTTTATTGTGTTTAAATAGCCCTCCCCAGCCCGGACATAAGAAATTTTTTAATCCCGGATAACCCCTTTAAGGATGTCAGTAGTAAGCTGTTGTATAGGCTTCTTGACGTATCTGTGGGGCAGCCACGCTACCAGGCATAACTACGCCAGATCCAAATTATTATCCAGAATAATACGTTGGCGGCCATCCACGTGGTGCAGAGGTGGAATAGCCACAAAAATAATAGCAATTCCTTGCAGTGCACAAGAAATTGCAATTATTTCAGCCCTTCTGTGCCTAAAACTGGCATAGAAGCGCTAATACATGCCCCTATATTACTATTAAGGCTATCTCCACATGAACATGCTTGGGTGCATTTTGGGGATGCATTTTTAAATGCATGCATTTTACATGTTACCATGCATTTTTTCCTGCTTTCAAAGCGTTTTTCTTTATCGCTGTAAGTGAAAGCAGTTGTGTTAACATTTTCACAGCTGCTTACACTTTCAGAAATGATACAAACCGCTTTCAAAGCAGAAAAACGCAAAGTAATATGTAAAATGCATGCATTTAATATTGCATCCTCAAAAACCTGAACCTGTCATGCGTTTTTTAAGACGGCTTAAAAGCAACCCAAAAACAGCTTCAAAACGCCACGTGTGCCGCCAGCCAAAGAAGAGAAAGAAAACGGACACATGGTCTCGCAGGTTATACTGCGTTCTTATCTGCACAACGTCCATCCTGTTAATTATATTCGCCAAGGCTGCATGTAGCAGATCTTTTTATATTTTGAGGAGAGGACCATAAAATCTGTATGAACAATATCAGATGGAAATTAAGTAAATTCGACCTAAGGGAATCTAGTGTGGATAAAGGGGTTATGGTCTCAAAGAGTGAACTTCTGGAGAGATTTCAATGTATATTAATATAGTTGAAAGCAAAGTGCTACAGGATATAATCTTATGGAATCACAGGAAATAACACATTAATTGTATTCACTTTTATAGTCACATGAAGTGCCAGTATCAGTTACATAAGTGGCCAATGCAATTACAACAATTAGAGCCAAGGGTGTGGTACCCTGATTCTTTTCATGCCTTTTGGCAGAAACAACACGTAAAGACTTCACCACTTAACAAAAGGCCTTTTCAGAACAAAATCATGTAATGTGAACAGGTCCTTGTAGTAGAGGAGGTTCAATGAGTTTTCATTATCTAAGAAACAATGACCTATTAGGGAGCTAGTCATACACAAGCCTATCCAAGGGATATACTACTAAGAGAGTCTCATGTCTTCATTGCTCACAATGGGGGAGATTTAACAGGGCTTGTAGGCCAGTTTTTGGGGTACAATCCCTGAAATAATTTCAATGCCTTGAGAACAACCAGGTATTGTCATTATAATTTCTTTCACATTAACTCCACACCAAGTCCAGTATGCTGTATTCCTGCCCCGTATCTGGGTACTCGCTGCAGCTAGCGACCCTCTGAGGCTGGTGAAACACACACCGCTTTGTCTGCATTTGAAAACGCCTCGGCCCGATCGCATCAGCGTTTCTATTGAAACACCTGAGATCGGGAACAAGCACCGGTGTTTTGCATTAAATTAAAGCAAACCACCGGCGGCTCGTTGCCGATCACAGGCGTTTCCATAGAAACGCCAATGCGATCGGGCCGCGGCCCGCCCTGGTAGGCGCGGCTTTGTCTGCGTTTTCAAATTCAGACAAAGCGGTGTGTGTTTCAGCAGCCTGAGGGCGCTGTCACACGTTGCGTTTGCAAACGCAGACGCAGACCAAACCGCGCCCACCGGGCGGTCCGCGGTCCAATCGCATCGGCGTTTCTCTATGTTTCTATTGAAAACGCCGATGCGATTGGACCGCGGACCGCCCGGTGGGCGCGGTTTGGTCTGCGTCTGCGTTTGCAAACGCAACGTGTGACAGCGCCCTAAGCTGATCGGTCCTGCTCTCCTCCGGCGAGTATTGTTTGATGGAGATACTAGGGACAGTTCCCAGCATGCGTTCCAGGCAAACGCAGCCAAAACGCAACGTCGGACAGCTCCCTAAATGCAACACACCGGGGCTTGGTTACCGATTGCATGCGTTTCCTTGCGATCGGGTCAAGACCTGCCCCCTGTGCGATATCATTGCGTTATGAACTGAGCAATGTGTATAGCGACACTACACAGCATAGCGATAAGGAAGTGAGGCTAAAGATTAACTTTTTCCATACCAAGTACTTGAGATAAGTTATATGAACGATTCAGCTCTATCAGAGTGCGTTCACAAGCGGCGCTAACGCTGCGTTTACAAATGCAACGCCTGAACAGAGGAGTGAGCTGATTGGTTACTGATCACATGCGTTTAACTGAAAACGGAAATTTGCTTGGGCCGAGACCCACCCTACGCACTAGCATTTTTAAACCCAGTGCTATTGGCATGTGTTACAGCACCTTAAGGGTGCATTCACAGATACAGTGGAAACACAATAATGGGAGACATTTACTTAAAGTGTCGGTGTCTGCATTGGCTTTGTTACCGACCTGCTCTGGGAAAGAAGATACACATTTAATATTGTGGAGCTGTGCAGAGACATTTCTGGCGCCGAGACCATTTTCTGTCCCTGGGACCAAAATCTGTCCGAGCACCAGAAATGTGTCCAACAGTCCCTGCTAGACCAGTTTTCTTTTGGTCTACTTTCCGCCAGTTTACAGCGCCCAAAAAGGGCTGCGACACATATTAATTGTGTCTGAGTTTCCACTCCGCCAAAGCCACGCCCCTTTTCGGAGAAGAGTCGGAGCAGACGGAAAAAGTCATTTTTTCTGTCCCCGACAGCTAATAAATAGGTAGGAGAGCAGAACATGTGGTGAGAGCGCCACAAAACTGGCGGAAACACCATAGTAAATGTCCCCCACTGTAACCTCAGCATGTGATCAAGGCTGAAGCCTTTGGAATGCATCAAAAACGCGACACAGCGCAGTAAATTTAAACACACTAAAATGCGTGCGTTTGGCTGGTTTGAATCTGTTTGTTCATTCTTCATTTTTGGAAGTGTAAGCAGCTGTATCAACATTTTCACAGCTGATTAAACTTCCACAAATGGAGAAAAACTAATTCAAACCAACCAAACGCATGGTAAGCATGCAAAAACGCATGAATGTTCAGTGTGTTTAAAAACGCATCAAGACCCTCTCTCACTGGCAGGCAGGATAAATTTTGTCAAGATAGTGGTTTTACCAAAATGTCTCTTTGTACTATGATTTCCAAACATTTTTTCAAAATTTTGGACTCTTTAAGAATTACTTTTATTTGGGGTTCCTCCAGATCGAAAACTGCAGAGACCTAAACATCGGACGGAAATGGCGCTACCTGATATTTTTCTTTATTATCTTGAAGGTCGACTGAGATTTATAAGTTCCCAGCTATTGCATGGTTCTCTCCAATATCCATAGAAACAATTGGTAAAATATTTGGGTCTCACAAGATTGTGGTCACTTCTGGCGGGTAATGGTGGCAGAAGGAAGCAGCTACCTATTCATAAAGTAACTAAACCAGTCTGGAGGTCAGCTTCACTTTTATGTCCCTTTTCTGATTGCCCGTTGAAGACTCCTCTATGGCACAATGAAAATTTACTGCAGGATGGAGGGTGGTGGGGCTCCCTTAGGGCGGTCATACCCTTGAGGATAGTGTTCCCCTTGCCTTTGATCAGATGAAAGAGCAAAACCAATAGCAGCAAATGCATGTTAACAAATATTTGCTTCTGCGCCATACAAACTCAGTTTCTTGATCCTAATCTGTCATTTCTTTATACCC
Organism: Engystomops pustulosus; assembly: GCF_040894005.1. NCBI lineage: Eukaryota > Metazoa > Chordata > Amphibia > Anura > Leptodactylidae > Engystomops > Engystomops pustulosus. The sequence goes on from NC_092413.1 coordinate 183,801,505, forward strand.
ACTCATCACAGGGCCCAGGAGGTATAATCTCTACCATATATTCACACCTCACTGACCTACTAGACAGAAGCTAACAGTCATTCAAAAATGGAAGAGTCTACTCTAATCCCAGAACTCAATGATGATATAATCTGGAGTCGCACTCTCATAGGCTGCTATCTGATTCACCAATATCTGCCTTTGTGTGAGGGAAGGTTGAGTTTTCCATCCAGCATAGGGCGATAGCTTTCCTAGCTAAGAACAATGTTACACTTCGTGAGTTTAGCACTCCTCATCCATAACCCCAGATAGGCATACCAAGGGTCTCTAGGGAAGTGATAGTAGATTTATCACAGAATCATAGAACATTTCTATGCATGAACAGGTCCAATACATATCCAAGAAATCTTCAGTGTGTGAGTACTGTACAGCGTAAACATTGGGGTGATGAGATGAACGCAATGGTGTGAAATAACTCTGGTAAATGATATATAACCGTGTCATCTTATTGTTAACAGCAGCGGAGACATGAAAAAGTGATCTATAAGGCCCCTTCCACACTAGCGAGTGTGATGCGATGAACTCGCATCACACTCGCAACGCAAGCTGCCGGGAACGCACGGCCCGAACCCTGCACCGCGGGAGTGAACTGACATGCTGAGTTCACTCCCGCGGTGCAGGGTTCGGGCCGTGCGTTCCCGGCAGCTTGCGTTGCGAGTGTGATGCGAGTTCATCGCATCACACTCGCTAGTGTGGAAGGGGCTTAAGTGTAGGAGTTGCTCTGCAAAATTTGATAAGGTGTGGACGAGATGGTGTGACTCCCCACTTACTTCATATTCTCCAGATGATATTGTGGCTGGTACGAGTAAATGATTTATTGTAGTAATCCCCTATGGTGTTTTTTTTTTTTTAACACTTAAATTCTTTGGCCAGGGCCCCATCTTGAGCTGCGACCATGCAATGTTCTAACGAGGGGGGCAACACTGCCCCAAAACTAAGCCCCTACTCTCTCGTCTTCCAGCAGGGTGGTGCTTCAACTTTCTTAAGTCATGGGTGGTGCGCCAGTGCTTGAGCCCCTTGTTTGTGGCTCAAGCAATGTAGAAGTTTGTGTACAATAGGCCTAAGACCACTTGTTGTGCTTAAAGTGTAACCGTCATTCTGAGCAAAATTAAAACAATTCAGTTGCACCAGTTAGGAAAAATTGGGTGCTCAACCTTCAGGTTTGTTAAATCCTTTCACACATAAAAGTCAAAAAATGGTGGCACTCCAAGTTCTTGTGAAAAAGGAATTCTTTTATTCCAACTTGGAGAGCCACCATTTTTTTTAATTTTTATCTATCTATCTATCCATCTATCTATATCATATCTATCCTCTATCTAATATCTTTCTATCTCCTAGCCATCTATGTATCTCCTATCCATATATCTATTTATCTATCATCTATCTAGCTATGTACCTATCTAAGTAACACTCCAGCACAGCACATGAGGGCAGAGCTTGCAGACTTGGAGATTGTCTCCTGCCACTTCCTTGTACGAGGTGATGGGGGGGGGGGGAGGGGTGGCTGCAGTTTCTGTCTGTGTGGATTATTTGTGTATACACAAGTGTAGGGAAAGCTGAGGAGAGATAAGTTCAGGTGTTTGGTCACTACATTAGTGCTGGGGCATTTACACATGAGGTAATCAGCTGTGTGCAGGGATACATGAGGTGATCAGCTGTGTGCAGGGAGGGGGATGGGTGCGTGTCTCTCCTTCCGTAGTCTCAGTTTCTTTCTGAAGACGAGCTTAGCAACCTCATATGTGAGATTGCTGACATCTAGGGGAAGTCTGCAGAATACAAGAGGAAGGAGCAAGATTCGGGTAACTAATCCAATTGCAAAAGTGCTTAAATTTACCTGCCCTACAAAATATCAAAAGTTTTTTGAAATGATGGTTACACTTTAAATTGCATTTTGAAATGCAATTCGGGGAAGATGAACCCCCAAATAGTAATGCATTTACACCTAAATGTTGGTAGTTCGTTTACAAGTTTAAACATATCTACATCTGGTAGGAGCTGGTACCCAATGCACTTAAAGGAAATCTACCATTTGATTTGATGCATTATGAAGCAAACATACCTTGAGACTGCTGTAGCTACACTGATGCAGGATCATATCTTGGTTAATCCCTGAGCTGAGTGGTTTTGCTGAAAAAACAAATTATAACATTCAGGACCTTGGGAAAACTGGGTTGCTTCAGCTTGTTGATAAACACATTACAGTTTTTTGAACAGTCTAGACAGGACAAATCAACCTGAGCTGGATGACTCATACACAGCAGCTGGGGGAAGGTGCAGTGATTGATTACTTCTGCCTCTCAGGGATAACACAGTGATCACATCATTCTCTGGTGCAGTGCATAACTAATGTGAGAGGAAAAGCGTGGGGCCACTCAAAGGAGCAAGAGAACCTCAATGTCATAATTTTAATTTTTTTTTTTCAGAAAAACCACTCAGCTGATGGATCAAACAAGATATGTTTCTGCATCAGAGTAACTACAGCAGTCTCAAGGTATGTTTGGTTCATAATGCATGAAATAAAATGGTAGGTTTCCTTTAAATTGCATTTCAAAACACCATCCAAACACAAAGGCCTAAATAAGTAAAGGCAGGAGATAAAAAAGGACACAGGAACAGATTTTTTTAAATAAAAGGATTACAATTTTCACTTTTACCATATGCACTACTGATTTATACAATTCTGTTAAATGTCAAGTTACCCTTCAACTGTACCAAGGTGCATAGATTCATTGCGTCCTTGAGGCATCCTCTTCCATTAAGTGCTTATATTTATATTCATGCCCGAGCGCACCCTGTTCCCACATGGCAAATCGTTCTAGTACATCCAATATGTTCTTGGTTACAGTACTGCTGCATTTACATGGAAACTTGAAATGAATTCTGTGCTTGATAACACTATTTCATAAAAGATGTTGTAGAGACTTGAGCTGCCAAAATTAATTTGGATACCACAGGAATATGCTGTAGATTTAACCCATGAAATCCTGAGATTTGACATGCTGCAGATACGTACCATGCACCACAAGGAAATTTGCACTGCAGTTTCTCTCGTCCGCTGAGCTGCCATTATACAATCCACCAGATTTTACTGCAAGTCCACAGATATAAATTAGCAGTTTGTACACCAGTGGTGTCCAAAGTAGAAGTGCAGTCAAAGTTAGTCAAATGTAATCAGCTTATCTGCATGTTAAACTCGAAGGCCGCGGTCACATGTTGCGTTTTGATTACAATAGCTGAGGAAAGGTGATTTGCCTAATTACATTACTGTTAACATTTGCATTTACAAAACGCATGCATTGTTTGTGAACACATTGTTAATGCATGTGTTTACATCACATTTTGCAAACGCAAATGTTAACAGTAATGGAATCTCCTCAGCTATTGCAATGCAAAATGGAATGAAAACGCAACCAAAACGCAACGTGTGACCGCGCCCTAAAGATCAGGTTTAAAGGACCTCTACCATCAGATTTGCCGAGAGCCGGTGGCATCACTGGTTCTCCCTCTGCCATACATGCGCTATGTGCGATCATAGCTTTCCCTGCACATTCCATTATCTCTTCTCATCTCCCTCTATACTGCCCCTATTGGACAAACCATCAGCAGATTTGGTTTCCAGTGTCATCTCTATGCTAATGATACCCAGCTATATACTTCTGTACGTAATATCACTCCTGCCATAATTCAGAACACTAGTGACTGTCTCTCTGCCGTCTCTAAAATCATGTCCTGTCTCTTCTTGAAACGTAATCTTTCCAAAACGGAACTTGTCTTTCCACCATCTACTAACCAGCCTAACCCTGATCTCTCCATTTCTATCTGTGATGTTACCATAACCCTGAGGCAGCAGACCTGCTGTCTTGGGGTTGTGCTGGACTCCAACCTCTCCTATGCATTGTATATTCAATCTTCTGCTCGCTCTTGCCGAATGCACTAAAAAAATATTTCTAGAATCTGACCATTCCTTACAATCGAAACCTCTAAAACACTAATTGTGCCTCGGATTCCTCTCAACTAGACCCTACTAATAGGTTACACAAATTACACGGATGCCTCCAGTCTGTTCCAGTCACTGTCTGTCCATCTCCTTCCGAATACAGTTTAAGTTAATCCATAAAACTCTGCGCGATGCTGCACCAACTCCCTACCTCATCTCAGTCTATCACCCAACCCCTGCTCTTAGATCTGCCAGTGATCTCAGATTATTTTCTTCCTTAATACGAACCTCCTACTCACTCCAGGATTTATCCAGAGCTGCACCAATTCTCTGGAATGCCCCACCCCGGTCTATCAGACTAATACCCAACCCCCAACGCTTCAACTTTATAGTTGCATGCAACTATAAATCTTTATTAACCAATTCTGGGTACTACCCATGTCTGTTAACCGGAAAATGCTTCTCTGCTGTTCCACTCAATATGGACTTTGTATATAAGATGGCGGCTGTTTTTTTTTTTTTTTTTAAATTATTTTTATTCCATCCCCTTTTAAAAATGGCTGGACCATTATACAAGCTTATACCTCTTGTCACCCCCTCATCGTCATACACTGTAAGCTCTTGTGTCACCCCCTCATCCTCATAGACTGTAAGCTGTTGTGAGCAGGGCACTCACTCCTATTGTTTCACACGACTGGTGTTACTTTGTAATGTCTTATTTTATTTGTATGTTCCCCAGAATCTGTAAAGCGCTATAGAATTTGATGGCGCTATATAAATAAAGATTATTATTAATAGTCTGAGAATTGGAGATGGAGAACTGGTGACGTCACACCCTGTAGACAATGCCAGTCCGGCTGGATGAATGACTTAGTGGCAGAGCCAAGAGGTACTCTGCAGGGCGCCTCAGGCTGATTTGCATATTTAAAAATGCTGTTTTCTACTAAATGCTGGAGTTCTAAAAGTACACTAAATTAGGATTACAGCAGATGGGGACAAGGAAGTGAGTGTTAAGCATCTACCATCAGTCGTTATCTGACCTCCAGTCTGTAATCCCACCAAATGTCGCTGCAGCCTCTACCAGCCAACCTGATTACAGAGAACAATAACCTCCTTCCTACAAGGCGTGAAATGTAATCAGTTTCAGATAAGGCCAAGGTGTGATTTCTCTCACATGCCTACTTGTCGAAGACCAATGCATCACACAAAAAGACATCTGTTATCTGAGCTGTGAGTTTCTACCTTTTGTATTGGACAGAAAAAAAAAAATGAACGCTTGGTAACAGCTGAAGAAACACATAAAAAGTGCCCCCCCCCCCAAAAAAAAAGTTTTCAGGTACGCTGGAGAGATCAACCTGAAATCAAAGACATTCTAGATTCAGAATATGTGAGAGAAGATCCCAAGTCTTGAAGAAGTTCTCCTTTTTAATATTAGTTCACTTTTACTTAGGTGAAGGACTATGATGCTGGGGGTACAGGTCTCTGGGAAATACTGCCATAATGTGATGTGTATTTTATGGGCAGAACATGCCGGTGTGAAGATGGCCCTAGGCTATATACCCATCTTGTTTCTCGGATATATTCTGTGTATACAACAGAAAAACTCCTTGCATATATGCCGAATGTATCCATAGACATATTTCGGCAGACAGAGGCAATTCTTTTTGCCTCCATCTAGCAAGTATATCTTACATCCATCAGGAATCTACATCTTTCCATCCTGCTGGAGAGCGACAGATACATTCATTGGAAGTCATAATAGACTATGGGAGACTATAATGCATCCATTCCTGGCCTCCACTGAGCATACACTGTGGTGTCGCCAGTGATGTACCATTGCATCACTCGGAGAACACCCTAAACATCCGTAACAGTCAATCACTGGCTGCTGCCAACGTTAACTCTATTTCACGCTTTCAAGTGGAAGGGATGGAACAGGACAACGTACCCCTCTATATGAGAATACAGTAGGATAGGTCTCAGGCCTCCACTGTAAGGATATTGTAGGGGTCTTCCTGACTCATCCTTACAACAGAGATCTAAAAATGAGATGTGAATGTAACCTAATCCATATGGTAAACTACATGGGGAATTGCTCTACCCCTTCTATATTTACTATAGTCTTCTCTTTAAGTTTAATTGCTGCAAATATAAAGAAAAGCACAAAGAGTTTAACATGTAATTTGGTTTAAATAAGGGGAATTGGAACTCACAACTGTTTTGGTAAAAATCACAAAGCAATTCTTTTTTATCCGCTCTCAAAGTAGCTTTATTTCATACGTTCAAATATAAAAAGAGCCTTACATTTTCTTGAAAAGGATATGAAAAAAGTAAAAACATTTCCAATACAAAATATCAAACCACTAGAAGAATAACCTAAGGTAGAAAACATTCATCAAAGCATCTGTGTCACAGTAAAACAACCGATCAGTGGTATAAAACTCAACTCAAATGGCAGCGTAGTTTGGAGATCTATACCATCCCATCAGATGTTTTTACATACATTATGGGTGTAAACGTTTTGCGTGAAACATTTGGCTGACAGGTATCTCAGGTGCATGAATGACTCAAGCCAGAGAGGGATTAAGCAGAATACGCCAGGGTCTTATGTGCATGCACAGGTCACAAATCATACAAGATCATTTACACTTTCCAGATTTTCATAGAAACCTTCAGACAATCCCAGTATACATGTTTAATAAGAGCATGCCATGTGGAGCTCACCATACACTTTAGATGGTAGTGGTTCATTTCCCAGAGAAGAAAATAATTGTTGAAAGCAGCTACTCAATCCTTATTCTCCATGATTTACACTGTTAGAGAAGAGTCACAAGGCCCTATCTGCAGGCAGCATGTTATAGAGCAGGAGGAGCCGAGTAGATTGTATATACTGTCCTATCTGCAGGCAGCATGTCATAGAGCAGGAGGAGCTGAGCAGATTGTACACAGTGTCCTATCTGCAATCAGCATTTTATAGAGCAGGAGGAGGTGAGCAGATTGTACACAGTGTCCTATCTGCAGACAGTGACCTGTCACTTGAAACACCCCATTGACTCATGATCTGTCAGGTTTCAATTATGCCGTTAGCCATGTTACCAAACATTGCTGCAGGCCATTCTACCGTTGATGGAATCTGCAATGGGAGCCTCCGGATGTGAATAGAGCCATAGTACCCCCCCCCCAACAACAAAATTTTAGGAAATGGCTGCTTATGAAATGCTAGAGTGAATCATTCCAACCATGAAAAACTGTGCACAAATGTAGAAAGCTAGCCATAGACGACATACTGATATTGGCCAAGCCCACTACCGTTTGTATGTGCATATAATCTATATGTATATAATGTTTATACAATGCAGACTATTAGTAGGCCCAACTCTTCAATATGGTTTCACATTTCTGGGTTATATGTAAGAAGGTACCTATAGTGGCATTTTCCTTTTAGTTGCAGGAATAAAATATTGACAAGCAACCTTTAGCACGGGTCATCCATACCAGATTAGTCAGGGGTCTGACCCTGGGGTATGATCGGCTAACTGGTGGGGCACTGAGGCCATTATTATAAAGCACAGCTCAATACAATTCAGCAGCAGCTGAGCCAGGTACTACTGTGTATGGCAAACCCCGCAGTGCTCGTCAGTATCACAATCAATAGGAGAGCTGAAAGTCAGACCCAAACTTAACGCCCTAAGAATACGCCATCAAAATTGAAAATCCTAGAAACCCCTGTGGGTAAATCAACAAAAAACTATTCTCAAGAATTCTACTACTACAATGTAGTTACAATGGTCCAGTTGCCTGAGCACAGAACTTCTCATAATGATGTAATGTTCCCAAAGCCATAAGTGTCTGAATCTTCAAACAAGTGGAATAATATAGACATGACAACATTAGAGGTGCCGAAAGGAGGAGGGTGTAAGGTGAGGAGTGGATATTCATGCACTGCTGTCACGTCATGTACTGCAGGATCCCGTCAATATTCTAATACATGTAACAGTAATTGATTATATAATGTAACAGTATCCTAATGCTTTTGTTAAAGCTGGTAACAAGGCTCGTACATAGAGATTACAAATGGTTTCTATTCTATTGTTACAAACACAATAATGCATGAAATGTATAAAAAGTGAAAATAAAAAAAAGTGTGTGTAATACATCCAAGTACATGTACTATACAATAGGCACAAGTAATCTCCGCAGGCGGCGCTGCTCTCGCTGGGTGCTGTACACCTGGAAAGGTAAAAAAAATTACATTAGACAAAATGTTATATACTAAAAGGAATAATAACAGGATACGATTGTGCTTTACCTTTACACGTGCTTTACCTTTACACGTGTTCTTCTCCCCCCTGCCTCTGGATCTGCATCTGAGCCTGCATTCTAGCAATCATTTCCTGCATGCGTCGGAGCTAGGATAAAACACGTAAAATGTAAATGACCATGAAAATAACCAACTACCAAAGAATGACGGAGTGCACAAAGGCTTCACTGGGCGAAGATTGGGGGCGATAGTGTAACCTAGAGACACTTACCTTATATACTCATGTATAAGCCGAGTTTTTAAGCTCAAAAAATGTGATGAAAAATCTCACCTCGGCTTATACTCGAGTCAATAAAAAAACTAAAACAGCCGGCAAAGACCCGGCCATGCTCTCTGCCGGCAGGCGCATACTATGACGCAGCGGCCGGCAGATAACATGGCCGCGTCTATGGGGCTGTTAGCGAAGACAGAAGAGGAGCCATGCCGACATTGGAGGGCGGTTACATAAGTGTGCTGGTCGCAGACTACAGGGGGCAGGCGGGGCTGGCCGCAGACTACAGGGGGCTGGGCTGTAAAATTAGGGGTCTTGAGTATATACGGTATAAAGTACTCACCTCAGCCTCCTTCTCCAGCAGGATCTGGTCCTTTGATACTTCCACATTCTCAACTTTGCTGTAATTGTAAACAAAAAAGGTCTGTTGTAAGCCCAAGCATTGTTGTACAACCAGAGGGCGCACTACATTGTTTCCAGAAGAGTAAAAATACTCCTCTTAAGGCTACATTCACACACGGCGCTGCGGAGAGGAGGAGGGGGTGAGCGGCGCTCACCCCCGCCCCCCTCTCCATAGAGAAACAGGGGCACGGCGCCGTATTCCGGGGAAAGATAGGACATGTCCTATCTTTCTCCCGGCTACGGAAAGGTATGGTGCCACACCGGATAGCGCCGTGCGCCCACTGCCGTCTATGGGGGATGTATATACGACCTCCCCATACGGCGATGTATATACGCCCTCCCCATAGTGTGAATGCAGCCTAACCTTTTTGAGGAGTATTTTCAGTCGATGAGGAGTATGAAGTTTTCAGTAATACAAGCAAGTAATTGGCGGCTATTAATGAAAATTAAAAAAAAAAAAATATTGACAGTATTTCTGTGCTACAGTAGCCAATCTAGGTAATAGTAGTAATCTATCATTGTGCATAAAAGTTGGGGTACACAACCTATTTCGCCTGCGGTATCAATCTTTAAGGGTCAGACTCATAACCACCACAAAATCATCAAACACCTTATTGCAGCACAAACTTCCCAGAAAGTGGCTGCTGTGATAGACCCCATGAACCATCACCATAGGCTATGGATGCCGCTACAGACCCTGAAGACCAGGCAGAGACTTCTGCTACAGACCCCCAAAACCAAGTGGCGAAGGTCACCACAATCCCACCCGACTGAATTTTTTGTTTCTTTTTTTGTTTATTTATTTATTTTTATAATTCTTTCCATTAATATATTATTTTTGTTTAAATTTTACATTAAATTAATACCTGGGGCACCCTCCCAGGGCACACGTCATGTATGTACATATTATATATGTCTCCACTGCTGTTTCTATATACAGATCACATATAAACAGTGATCTTATGGTAACAGACTATGGGATCACCTTTATCAGTGATCTGTATAGAGACAAGCAGAGAAGATGCACATAGTCTCCTCCCTGGATGTCTGGGAGCCGTCACTCATCCCATGAAACACAAGCACATAAAAAATATCCAGAGTCAAAAAGAGTCCATAATTTTGTATCCATGACACACAATGCCCATAAATAACCTCCCAATACATTTTTTTGCAACCGTCTTAAAACGTTTGCATCAAGCAAAAATAAAACTAAGAATGATGTAGCCCATAATTCTTTATCTCTTAGAAGGCAGATCATACCTGGCACCACCTCTCTTGAGCCTCTCAGAGCGGAAGTTCTCATAATGCAGGTCCTGAGTCACCTCTTGCAGATCCTGCATGTGGGTGCTGTGGGGGAAAAAGACAATAAAATGGCAATAAACAAAATAAGTAAATCAGTTTTTTTTATAAATCCTTTTTCTTTTCTGATTGTAGATTTAGTTTTCTTCAATTTTCTATGTCAAGTGACAGCATTTAGTGATTTGCTTTATGGATTTTGCCTCATGGATATTATAGCCACTTAAACTTCCCTTCACTGTCCCACGCCGCCGCCCGTCAACGCCACTGTTTGTTTACAGAGGCAGCCACCCCATCCGTCCAATACCCACATGATACAGCATTAGATTCAATGCTGTATCAAGAGAGTGGAGGCAGTCGGACCCCCCAGGGTGGACGTATTGTTGTTTTTTTTTTTTAAATCACATATTATTTGTGAAGTTTTTAACAATAAGGTGCACACTACTAATACAGACGCAGATATATATATATTTTTTAAAAGCTGGACAACCCGTTTAAAATATGAAAATTCTCTTTATAGTAAATTCAAGACATTGGGGCAGATTTACTTATCAGTCCCACCTGCCGCTATGCACCAAGATCGTGCGCCTGATATCCTGCATGTGTCACTTCCTCGCTCAGGTCCGCCGGAGTTCACCTTCTTCTTCCCGGTGCATGTAAGTGCTTGGGCTTGCGACACAATTTAAATGTTAAATTCTGCGGTTTGAATCTGTTGGATCGTCTGACGGCCTGCTGTCCAATTTGTCGCATGAAAGCCGGCAACGATGCGCCAAAATCCGATCGCATACGACACAATCCCGGACGCGATCCCTGAAAGTCGGGAAACCCCACCAAAATGCGGACATGGGTCCCTTAGTAAATAAGCCCCATTGTTTTTACCAGGTTACCATTCGATAACTATTCCAAGCCAAACTTTTTTAGGCCACTCCTATCTTAATAAAGCCTATGTGGAAAAAAAAAAAAAAAGTAATGTGCCCAATTACTCCCCTCTCTGCTAACAGGAACATTTAAAGCATAAGAGGAGGCCAAGAGTGTGGACATCGTCCACCACACTTACATTAGCATTGTCCTTAATTTCAGGAAGTCATTGTGTTCCGGGTTTTCCACCTCAACCACTCCCCATGGATACAGTCGGCCTCTGACTTTTTTACCTTTGGCCTCAATGAGTTGATTGGAACCAACCACAGAGAAGGGGATACTGGCCTAAAAACAAGAAGACAAAATTATGCCAGGCATTGGATCACAGGTTGACTAAGTAATCTACAGACCTTCTACATAATTGGTAACTATTGTAATATGGCAAATATGGAAATTACATAAACATTACTTGTACTATCAACAACTAAAGTATTAACTGCAGTCAACAAGCCAGCAATGGGATCGTTTGCACAGACCCCGTACTGTTTTCTGGCTCCATAGTACATTCAAATGTACAATCCACTTCTTCTAGGACAACTCTCCATAAGCCATGGTAGATATAATTCTTTTAATCGTCCTTTCTTATAAGATTTGCATACTGATATTGCACACAATCCTGTGCAGGAGGCCTAAGGGTAAGACTATGGGCTAGTAAAACCCAAACCCAATGACTCGACAATTTTAAGCTTTATAATACACAAAATCGTACAGTCAATGGCCACCATGTGTAGGTGCTGTCACAGTTTCCCCAAGTTTAAAAATGGCGAGAAACATCTGGAGAGTCAGAAGGTAAATTTTGAGTCCTCTCATACTCCATGCAAGGGGCAATAAAATTGAGGTTTTCCGTGTGTTATTTTGGCTCCTTCCTACAAGCAGCTTTAACTACTAAGATCACCATAAAAATGATTCCTTTATATTAGCAGCATTTTTATATTGTAAAAGGATTTATTTAATGCCACTGTCACAAAATGCATAATAAAATGTAATAAAAATATATTTTGTTTTCATGACAAATTGTCTAACTGGAATCAAAACCAACAATAAACAGCATGAAATATGTGGGTTAAAAATGTGGTGTCTTTACCGTTTGGGAAGTTAAAAAGGGAACTTATTGCTGTTATTGCTGCAGTTCACAGCATTTACAGGGTTAAATCACAGCAGCAAGGTACCTTACAAATATATTAAAGAAAGGCATAAAAATATACCTTCAGAAGTCTTGTCTGCTCCTTGAAATCTTCATCTTCATCTGATTCTGCATCAGGAAGCTGATAAATTTTAATTCCATGTTCTTCAATCTCATCCAAAATCTGCAAGGAGATTCAAACATACAAGATATGGAGTGCCTATAAATTAAGCTAAAAATTGTTGGCTTAACGCTTATATTTGTATGAACATCTATGCCCCCGGTGTTGAGTTGTGTACAAGAAGAAAAGTTGCACATAAATTTTGATTATGTGCAAAGCAAAAGAATTTTAGAAATGTTATAATGTAGTTAATTGATGAATTTATGTGTTTGGTAAACCTACATTTCATGTTGTAGTAACTAGCTGTCTTTTCCGATTTAAAATATTAAAAAAAAAAAATCAATTCTGAGCACAAATCCAGATACTATTGTCCTTCAGAGGTTTACATAAACAAACCACTAGGGGGTGCAAAATAATAAATAAATGAAGCTAACTTTCTAAAATCCTAAGCCTGCAGAACAGACATGGAGACACATGTATAGTATTATTTCTGTACACAATTTCAGTAGAACATATGTACAGAATCACAATTTATAAACCTGAAACTGCAGGATCTTACCAAAGAACTCCTTAATCGGCATATCACCATATGGTATACAAAGTCATCAACACTGCCGTATATATATAGTATATACTCGAGTATAAGCCGACCCAAGTATAAGCCGAGACCCCTAATTTTACCACCAAAAACTGGGAAAAACTATTTACTCGAGTAAAAGCCGAGGGTGGGAAATGCATTGGTCACAGACCCCCCCAGTATATAGCCAACCAGCCCCCTATAGTATACAGCACTGCCCCCAGTAGTATACAGCCTGCCCCCAGCGTTAAAAAATAATAAACTCATATACTCACCCTCCGGTGGCCCCGATGTGCAGCGCTGCTCCCCCGATGTCCGCGCCGCTTGTCTTCAGGCTTCCGCGCCCGTCTTCTTTCTTCTGCTGGGCGCCGCCATTGCTCTCTCCCAGCCGGCGCCTAGTATGATGCGCTGCTGCTGACCTCATACTAGGCGCCGTCCGGGGGAAAGACATGGCGGCGAAGAAAGAAGACTGGCGCGGAAGCCTGAAGACAAGCAGCGCAGACATCGGGGGAGCAGCGCTGCACATCGGGGCCACCGGAGGGTGAGTATACAAGTTTATTATTTTTTAAGTATTCTTTTTAGTGACTCGTGTATAAGCCGAGGGGACGTTTTTCAGCAAATTTTTTGTGCTGAAAAACTCGGCTTATACACGAGTATATACGGTATATATATTCACAGCAGCGTCAATGACATATATCTTCACATTTCTGAAGAGGACATCTATCAACAGGATGAAGGATTGTAAATCAAGCACACCAACATACTAGTGCACTCTACTTTTTGCCCCCCAAAAAAGTTCTAAAAATTATGCAAATGAAAGGTTCTAGCCTCAATTAACAACTGTGGAGCATCACTGGCTAATTTGCATAATTTTTAAAGCTTTTTTTTATTTTTTAAACAAGGTTATAATGGGGCTTATTTATGAAGGGTCCCACGGCCGCATTTCCGTCAAGTTTTACGACTTTTCGGGGATCGCGCCGCCGGGACAGGGCAGCCTGTCAGGAATCCTTTAGCTCATAAATATGGAAGACTCATGAAACGCTGGATTCATAAAAGGCTTGTTATTGGGTGCTGTCGATTGACAACTCTGTAATAGGCCGCATTCTTTAGTAGATGACTGCTGCCATTTAGTCCATAGGAATGATCTACTGTGGGTCTACAATGGGATAGGGACGGGTGCAGCACCGTATCGTTCAGTGTGTCTATTGCCATGTATAAGAGATGTATTTTATGAGATAGTAATGTGATTGATGGAGTCACAGCACTGGATCCCCCACTGATGACAATATAATCTTACTTTGGATTGGGGCCATGATGTTTGTACCCAACTTGATCAAATCTTAAAAGGCCAGCACTGATCACAAGTGTTAATGGTGGGTGTTTGCTGTATAAATCAGCAGACACCCACCCTGTATGGAGAGGGCTCAGTGCGCAAAATGAAAAAGGTTAAAGGAGTATGTATGCAATAAGGAAAAAAGTAAATCAAAATAAAAATATTCAAAAACATTTCTTACTCTTCTCTTGAGTCTTTCACGTTCCTTCAGAGTTAAAGTGTCTGCTTTGGCAATGACTGGAACAATATTCACACGGTTGTGTAAGGCCTTCATGAACTCCACATCAAGTGGCTTTAAGCTGAAAACACACACAACCAGCCACATCATTACCCTTATACAATCCTATACGTGTCACTTTGCATTAGCATGTATACATTGATTGAAATATTGATCTGCGTCAGCATCGCTGATTACATTGTGTCACGACTGAAAACACAGAGGTGACCTGGCCGTGCTAAGAATAGAAATCACAAAAAAAAGACCTTCACGTACCCATGACCAAAGGGAGAGATGAAGTAAAAGCAGCAGTGGACACGATTATCTACAATGTGTCGCCGGTTCAGACCGCTCTCATCGTGAAGGTATCGCTCAAACTGGTCATCCACGTAACGAATGATGGGCTTGAAACTACAAATAATAGAAAAAAAGTTTGATAAAAACATAATGTTAGCGTCATATTGTGTACATATACATTGTGTGCTAGCCATATTCTTAAAGGAAATGTACCACTTGTTTTTATTCATTGTGAACCAAACATACCTTGAGAATGTTGTAGCTACACTGATGCAGAAACATATCTTGTTTAATCCCTGAACCGAGTGGTTTTGCTCAAAACACAATTATAAAATTCAGGACCTTGGGAAAGCTGGGTTTCCTGCAGGCTGCCTACATAAACACATTACACACGGAGCTTCCTGAACTGTCCAGACAGGACTAATCAACCTGCATATACGTGCGAAGATTGATTATTACTGCCTGCCAGGCACAGTGATTATGTAATCTCAGTTTATGCTGGGTGGGACAAGGCTGGAGCAGTGCATAATTAGAGTAAGAGGAGAAGCACCGGAGAAGCCACAGGACCAAAAGAACCTCATTATCATACTTTTATAATCGTTTTTTTTCAGCAAAACCACTCGGATCAGGGATTAAACAAGATATGTTTCTGTATCAGTGTAGCTACAGCATTCTCAAAGGATGTTTGGTTCACAATGGTAGATTTCCTTTAAAATAGCAGCCACGTAAAATGTGACAGAGGTGGTAAACACAGTAGTGAAGAGTCTAACACACAATTATAACCAACAGACTGGAGGACAAGGAGTATAATCAACAGTCAGGAGTAATCTATATGAATAAGACCGTAGGTGACCTTCTATTAGCATTTGCTGTACTTACAGTGGTAGACTGTGAGCGGAGATATGGTAATGTGTCATTTGACCATAATGATGCCTTCCATGTAGGTTAATTACACCGTAAGCTCTGGGGTTGTATTTCTAGCACAAAATCCCCTACGTGTCTAGACCCAATTTACTTTAATAGAACAGGGAACTTTTAAAAGTGTGGCCAAGAAGAATAAAACTGTGGTCTACAAAATGCACAAAAACTAGCTACAATATCATATTTTTAGGAAATTTCTTTATGAAAATTAATTCACTGGGTAGGTCATGCACAGAGATCTGCTCTCCATAGGCAATAGAGAGAACAGCTGGACACAGATGCCGCCAGCGATCAATGATCTGTGTTATGTTCTACGGAAGTGGAACATTTTTTGGAACATAAGTTGTAATGAAATCTGATTCTTAGTGCAAGTTCCCAGCGACCTTGTATTTAATGATAGTAGACCTTTAAAAGTGGAATATTAGGCAATAGGTTTCAGTCTCAATGTTTACTGTTGGCTGGTGGGCAGACCCAAAATATTCGTCACATCGAATCACTTGAACTTCTATTATATACACACAGATGCTTATATGAACAGGGAGATTGAAATAAGATACTAGCACTTAGACATGCTTTGTGCACCGCTGCGTAATCTGTAGGCGCTATAAAAATAAAAAATTATTATTATCAATTCCTTGTACAGGCAGTCCCCGGTTATGTACAAGATGGGTTCTGTAGGTTTGTTCTTAAGTTGAATTTTTATGTAAGTTGGAACTGTATTATTTTATAATTGTAACCCCAGACAAATACTTTTTTGGTCTCTGTGACAATTGAATTTTAAAAATGTTGGGTTATCATAAGAACCAGGATTAACAATAAATCTTAATTGCAGACACCTCTAATAACTATTATAACTGTTTATTGTAAAGTACAGTAAATTACCAACATCCAGAGGTCTGTTTGTAACTAGGGGTCAGGTGTTCTTAAGTAGGGGACCGCCTGTACTTTAGATTATTATAAACCTGTGATTAAATAGCTTGTCCCAAAAAATATTTAATGTCTCAGTCTTAACCCCCAGACTGTGTGCATGACTCTTATACAGTGGCACATAAGGTCTTTATGGATCTAAAATACAGACTATACACTAAAGCACTAAAGGTACATCTGGCTGAATGTAGGAAAATAATAATATTGAACAAACACATTACACCAGCTAAGGAGAGACGATTTGCCTAATTACATTTGTTAAAGCGATGTTAACGAATGCGTTGACAAAACATGTGTGTCAATGCATTGTTAACACATGTGTTTACAATGGGGGTCATTTACTAAGGGCCCGATTTGCGGTTTCACGACATGTTACGATTTGCGCCGATTTTCCCTGTATTGCCCTGGGATTTTGGCGCACGTGATCGGATTGTGGCGCACAGCGCTGGCATGCATGCGACGGAAATCTGGGGGGGCATGACCGAACGAAAACCCGACGTATTCGGAAAAACTGCCGCATTTAAAAAAAAAAAAAAAAAAAGTGTCGCGGGACTCGCACTCACCTTCACCAGGTATAGGCCGGTGAACTTCAGCGCATTCCGGCGGGTCTCGGCTCTGGTGCCTCCACGGGTCCTTCGGATCCTCTACGGGTTTTTCCGCTCCTCTTTGGGTCCCCGCGCGATGCCGGCAGCTCACAAACAATGACATCGGCAAGCAGCTGACGTAATTCTGTGTGGCGGCCGAGCGCGAAGACCCGAAGAGGAGCGGAAGAATCCGAAGAGGACCGAAGGACCTGAGGCAGCATCGGAGACAGACTGGGCAGGCTATATACTACAGGTGCTGAGCAGGCTGTATACTACAGGGTTCTTGCTGGCTATATACTGGGAGGCTGTGACCAATGTATTTCCCACCCTCGGCTTATACTCGAGTCAACAGGTTTTCTCAGTTTTTTGTGTTGAAGTTAGGGGTCTCGGCTTATATTCGGGTCGGCTTATACCCGAGTATATAAGGTAATTAGGCAAATCATCTCTCCTCAACTGTTGTAATGCATTTAAATAATGTAATTAAAACGCAACCAAAGTGAACCATGTGAACGCGCCCTGAGGGCCAAGAAAGAGAAAGCCGTAGTATTGGTTTGAGTCACAAGTGGAATTTTCTTTGTGTTCACAAACGCAAAGCAAATACCACGGGGGCGGAGCTCGGGCTGAGCCGAGCCCTCAGGCATTTGCATTGCATTTGTAAACAA
This sequence comes from Engystomops pustulosus, assembly GCF_040894005.1. Taxonomy (NCBI): domain Eukaryota; kingdom Metazoa; phylum Chordata; class Amphibia; order Anura; family Leptodactylidae; genus Engystomops; species Engystomops pustulosus. Next base: position 183,819,391 of record NC_092413.1, read on the forward strand.
TATGAAAATGCTACATGTGAAAGAGCCTGTAAACACTATGAGAAATCTCTTTACTAGTTGACAGGCCACTGTGTTTCATCTTTTACGACTTCTGATTAGAGTATCATATGCATTGTATTCATTAGATAGCCGGTGTATAATACATAGGTGGTCCAGGATGTAGTCATAAAAAATCTCTGCAAGGAGTCTTAAAATGTGATCAGGCAAAGTTGCTTGCTGAGGATCGTTCACACAGTGCAGTTAAAACTGCACTTTACTTATTACTTATTTTAAAAACCTACCACAGCAGATCCGGGGGCAGATTAATCTAATCTATAGTAGGATAGCCCTTGTTATGGCTAATCCTATAGTCCCCTATATCTTTTATAATTTTTGATTGCCCTAATATACATATATATAATTTACTAAAAGAGGCTACTGGGGGTGGAGTAGCCGGAGCTGAGGCTACACGGTGCAGCAAGCAGAGCGAAGAGGAGCTACAGCGCATGCGCAGAACCCATCTTCATGGACAAGCGGAAGTCAGATTGGTTGGCGGATTGCAAGAGGCTACTAAGGGGTGGAGTAGCCGTGCCGTCTAGCCTCAGCTCTGGCTACTCCATGCCCCAGTAGCCTCTTTAGTAAAATTTGCATATTAGGGCAATTAAAAATTATAAAAGATATGGGGGAGTAAAGGATTAGCCCTAACGTGGGCTATCCTACTATAGATTAGATGAACCTGCCACCAGATCAACCTAAATAGGTAGATCTGTGGTGGTAGGTTTCCGTTAACAGGTGAGAGACATGAACTGAACAGGTGAATCACATATATTGAACAGGTTTCCCCGTCTGTCAGCAGAGATATACCTAATAAACCACTAGCAGTATGTTTTCTAGTAGCTGAACACCTTCCATCTTTCTTTCGTGGCCCAGTGTGGCAGCATCATCCAGTAAATCAAATTTGAAGGGAAATGTAAATTTGTTGTATGAAGTCAAGGAGGCGGAGACATTAACACTGAATTCAAGCTTTTCCAATCTTGGAATGTCCCCTTCACTGTAATTGATGGTTCTGCACCCAGGGACGTCGCTAACCAGATCCCCTGAAGTCTGGTGCATGACACAAGTCACCCTAGGAGGTGTTCAGAGGCAGGAGAGCTTGACTTCACTGTTAAACACTCCGCCTCCTTGACGTTACACTTCCAATTTAAATTACACTTTAAAGTTGAAGCGTTATGGGTGATGGAACCACACTGGGCCATAAAAGAATCATGACTGTAAGGTGTAAAGCTGCTAGACAACATACCGGTTGTAGTTTATTAGGCCAGTTTCTGATGACAGGTTCTCTTTAAATTTATCTGTTCAGTAATTGTCATTCACCTGTTAAATTAACAAAACTGCACATAAAACCACCTCAAAACAGATTGCGATGCAGTTTTAACTGCAATGTGTGAACGCACCCTGAGGCAGCGGTCACACGATCCGCTAGGCATCCGTTCATAACGTGACGCTAGCGCACAGGGGGGCGGTCTTCGGCCCGAACGTACATGCGTTACCATGGAAACGCATGCCATTGATAAGCCGATCGCATTTGTTTCCCTGGAAACGCATGTGCGTTCGGGCCGAGGACCACCCCCTGTGCGCTAGCGTCGCATTATGAACGGACGCCTAGCGGTTCGTGTGACCGGGGCCTAAGGATGATGGCACACGTGGCATTTTGTGGCGTGGCACATGCATTTTTTAACGGACTGCTTAAAAATGGAACAAAAACGCATTCAAAACGCCACGTGTGCCACCACCTTAACCGACATGAAGTATGTAGATTTCAAGTGGTCAGCAAGTGGTTAAGTAAAACTTGATCCTATAAGATGTTCTGAACAAACAAGTTCCAAATGGAAGAGTTTGGGCTGCAGAAACTTTTGTTTTTTAATTAAACGGTCCCGCTGCACCTGCCATGCACTGTTAACCTAAGAAGTAGTCAACCCTGAAATAAGATTAGTGCTACTGAGACTGCAAGGTGAGATACCGCTGACAACCAAACACTACACCGAGATGGCTTTTACATTTATAACCAATCCTACAGATTTTCAAGAAGGGATGTGAAGAACCGCTGTATACTTCTGAGTGTATGTATGCCAGTTTTGTCAAGGACTTATACCGCAATGTCTGTAAGTTACAGTATTTTGACATGGTTTTTGCCATTGTTTTGTTCTTTAAATCAAAAATATGTTAAAAGTGCATAAATAAACATTTATAAAAAAAAAAAAAAAAAAAAAAAAAAAAACAAGCTTTATACAAATACCTAACCAAAGTACGGAGAGGATAAGGTGCAGGAGATTCCGATAAAGTATAGACCATTCTCTACCGATTTTATGGCTGATCCCCGCAGAACAGAGAGAAGACATCACAAGTAACAGAGACTATACTCTATAAATCTAAAGGACTGTAAATGGAATATAGAGACAATATAAAAGCTAATAACACTATATCATCCACTGACCAGTCTTCACAGTTCATTGCATCTCCATAGCCGGGTGTGTCGACCACCGTAAGACGCAGCTTCACACCTCTCTCCTCAATCTCCACGGTAGACGCTTCAATTTCTACCGTACGTTCAATTTTATCTAAAAAAAAAAAAAAAAAAAAAGGACAAGAAAAACATGACTAGGAAGATTCCAAAAATAATTTTATATGTACTATATAAAGTTATAAAACCAAAAATGATCACTACAATGGGGCATAGGTATTTAATGTGCCTTATACAGTACATATGCTGAACTAGATTTAAAGTCTGATGATAAATGATAAAACTGGAATAGTTTAATACGGTTTAGTTTGCATGAATCAGCATAATTCATTTTAAAAAGGGTAATTAAAATATAAACCAATATGTAATTAGTTATTTCAAATTGTTCCCCTTTGCAGAAAAATGATGTGGACATACAGAACTAAAATGCTACCGGCCCTTTAATCAGTCCTGTGACTTTGTCCCCGTGGAGAAGACACAGGAGAGAAAATGGCCGCTAGTCACATGTCCATATCACATGTCCTGCACCTGCCTGCAGGCTTCAATAGAGGCAAATTTTTCATTTCATGTGTAAATGAAATAAAAATGCATTAGGGCAGGAGAGACCCCAAAGCCACTAGGTCTGGAACAGTTGTGCACTCCTGCTAAAGATTTCCAAGCGCCTGCAGAACTGAAGTCTTTTCTAAAATATTAACATAGTGGGGCACATTTACTTACCCGGTCCAGTCACGATCCAGTGGTGCGTTGTCCGACGAGGATTCGGGTCTGCCGGGATTCACTAAGGTCCGTGCGCCCGATATCCATCAGGTGTCGCTGCTGCGCTGAGGTCCGCCGAAGTTCACCTTCTCCTCCTCAGTGCATGTAAGCGCTGATCTTGCGACACAAATTATTTTTAAAATTTTGCTTTTTTTCCCAAATCCGTCTTCCGACGGCCAAGCCCCCGATTTCTGTCTCGTGAAATCAAGCGCTGATGCGCCAAAATCCGATCGCGTCCGCCAATATCCTGGGGCAATTCAGGGCAAATCGGAAATAGTCGGGAAACCCAACGAAAGTTCGCTATTCGGACCCTTAGTAAATGAGCCCCATTTTTTTGACCATGTGCTAGGGGTACGGGTAGCAAATGACCTCATTGACTTTAGGGAGAAATGTGGTCATTCATTTGAATGGCCTTATTTCCCCTCCCTCCTCCAGCAGGCTGTGTGATATGCCCACGTTACCACCAAGGGGAGCACGCGGCTGTGTGCAAGGAGCCCACGTAGTATCAATTGTTAAATGTATTCTAAAAAGTTTTATTATTACATTCAATGTAACAGAAAATTATGACACAACTGTACATCATGTAGTTTCTCACCAGCGGCACCAGGAACCACACGTTCAGGATACAAATCCGTCAGGAATAGGCTGTTGATCAGAGTAGACTTGCCCAAACCAGATTCACCTAAACAAAAATAATTTTTTTTTTTTTTTAAAAAGGCTATTTTTATCCAACGTTATAGTTATCAGCTACTTATCATATACAACAACTGTAGTCCCATGTGCGATACACTGTGATCATAAAGTCGTCTTCTTGTCTTGTACGAGGTTTTACAAAACCAGAAAACATCTTTGGAAGATTACATCAGTTTTCAGACTCCGGAACTCTTATTCCCAATAACTGGCCTGTCTGATATTTCATCTTTCCGATCTCCATGATAATAGTCAAAATCAATGAACCAAATATTGAAAAACATGAAGGCCACAGTAGCCACGTCCCTACTGTTCTATGACTTTTCTAAGGCTGGGTTCAAGTTTTGTGCCATAAATTGTAGGAACACGTCGGGGGGATTCCAACGTGACCTTACAGCATATGGCACTGACATATCCCACTGTTTGCCTATACAGTGGGATATGTCGCCCTGAGACCCCTCCTCCCCCCTGAATTCCGAGAGTACTTCGGCAGCCAGTGATTGGCTGAGCTTATACAAAAAACGTGATGTAAGCCCAGCCTAATCTGTTCTGCAATTTGCGTTCCTGGTAGCAAGTGTGGACCCTAGATAAGAAAGCTGTGCATGTTGCCATGTTCAAATACAGTCAAGGTCACGTAACAAAAGGTTACTAGTTGAAGTTTTCCTTGTGTGGAATATGTTGCAGATGCTGATGAAAACAGTGGTCAAAAAAGACAAAAAAAAAAATCATCTCCTATCCACAGAATATGGAGTAAGTCTGACTGTTGAGGTTTCACAGCTGAGACTCCCAGCGATCACGAGAGCAAGGATCCCCATGTGTCAATCTAGGGGATGTGCCTAGCATTGTAGGCATATATTTTTTGAAAATATCCTAAATACATATAATGGCCATAGATGGCAATAGATGACATTTGCTTAGGTTCACAGGGAAGCAGAATACAGAGGGAGTAGATACTGAAACCGGGCCAAAGAGGGGGCCGCACTTCACGGTAATACCCATGGTTCCCCAAAATGATAATTGATATCAATAATAAAAAATAAAAATAAAATCAATATTTGTCAAAGCAGTATTTTCATATACATGGGGCCGCGTTGTGGTCAGAGTCTCTTTAAAGGAATTCAATCATCAAAACCCAGGATGATAAACTAGGGCAGTTGTGGCGAACCTATGGCACGGGTGCCAGAAGTGGCACTGAGCCATTTCTGTGGGCACTCAGACCATCGCCCCAGGACAGAGTTCACCAAATCCTCCTGCAGTCCTAGGAAACTTAAGTGACACTTCTTTGGAACTGCGGGAAAAGTGGGGTGTTGACAGGACTACATTATCTTTGAAGCTCATCTTGCTGGACCCTCCATTCTTTCTCTACAGAGAGACCCTGGTGAGAAGCTACTATGAGAGTCTGATTTTCCCTCCTTCTTTCAACTGTATTGGTGGCCTCAGGGGGCCGATACTATTGAAAGATGTGGAAGAACAGGTAGCGATAGGTTACTGCTTAAAATTCCATGTTGGCACTTCACAGTAAATAAGTGGATTTTGGTTGTAGTTTTGGCACTCAGTCTCCAAAAGGTTTGCCATCACTGAACTAGGGGCAAATACTGTGACTGGTATGCTTATATTTGTTATCCACTATCTCCTTCCTCCTAAAATATATTTTTTTAATTCTGCTAATAAGTCAGAAGAGCCCTGGGGGCGTTACCTGAGCCCATCCTCGCTGTAGCTTCATAGGCTGTTACACTGTGTAAGGAGCTGAACACTTTTGACTCATTAGTATAATTATAAAAGGTGATTTTAGAAGGAAGGAGCCATGGATAACAAATATAAGAAGATTATCAGAGTCACAGTGCCTGGATCTATGAGTAAGTGTCCCTGGTTTATCATCCTTGAATTTGATGGTAGATTTCCTTAAACCACATGCATGAATTTGACTATTTTTTCACAATTTCACATCAAAAGGGTGATATTTGTTCAGTCCAAAATATACTGGAGCAACTATACTCCACAATGTAACAGACTAAACCATTACAGAACCACGAAGGATAAATAAGCTGTACGACTGCATTTCTTTTATTTGTCCTATTGTTGATTTCAAAATCAGCTTCTTACCTACAACCATCAATGTAAACTCAAATCCTTTCCGAACTGATTTTCGGTGAACCTGATTGGGGAGATTAGCAAATCCGACATATCCAGGGGTTTCTGGATTCGTGAACTGAGCCTGTATATTGAAGAAGAACATATTATGGGAAAGCATGAAATGACAGGTGCACAGAGACCTGAACAATGACATCACTGTATACAAGACATAATGGAGACAGCCCTGCCTCATGGTAATGTGATCCTTCCAGTATGGACAAGATATACAATGTCCCTACTGTTCAGTTCTATCAGATTGGGGGCATGAGGGTGGCGTTCACACTAGAATACCATTAATACCTATACCACATAAACATATAGTTACGTCTCACTGTAAACTTCTATATTATTCCCTTTAAAATAATATTCCTGTGAGGTCATCCCGTAGCATCAGTTTCTGACATGTTGTTAGGGTAAATTCACTTTATCTCAATGGAGTTTGTAGACAGTGAATGAAGCCTAGAATGGATCTTCTGCAGCACATCTGTTGTGTGTGAACTTTCCCCTGAATTTTTGTTATATTTCTTCATCAGATATGGCTAATGTTACACCAACCTCATTGGTGATGTGCCGTACTTACTGGCTCCAGTCCTATGGCTAATAATCAGTCCACTATGCCATCCCTTCTGTGGAAATGGCATACATACTGGCACCAATACTATGGCTACTCATCAGTACCGTTTGCAATCACTGCCCTGGTGTACTTGCATACTATCACTCCCCTTTTGCCATCACTCCATGGTGCAAACACAGTACCACTACATGTAGAGCTCGGCTATTCCCAGAGCCGGCGTTAGGGGGAGGCAAACTGGGCATTTGCTCAGGGCCCCCTGTCCTAAATAGGTCCCCTGCATGTGGATTTTTGTGGGTAGAGGATGTAGTGCTCTTTTAATAGGGCTTATCTATCTCCTGTCTATTTATCTATCATCTATCTGTCTAGTTATCCATCTCATTATAATTGTCTATTTCATATCTACTGTATACATCTGTCTAACCATTTATATACCTAGCTTTTCTGTCTCTCTGTATATTTCTTCTATCTACTTTATATTTCTATTTATAAATCTATACAAAATTTTTCATATTTATATTCTATCAATCAACCAATCTCCTATAACATTCTCCTACAGTCCTATATTACAGATACTTACCATACTACTGGGTGTAACTACAAAGTGTTATTATTGTGTATGGCTAAAAGGAGCCTCTTACTGATTGTGACTGTTCATAAAATAGTTTTATTTTGGGCCCCACTTTTAGTTTTGCCCAGTGCCCCACTTTGTCTAAAATCGGCCCTGGCAATGATATGCGATTGCTGGGACCCAATAAATAAGGTCTAACAGGAAGTCTCTCAGCAAGGGGGGGGGGGGTGTCAAGGAATTACACCATTATCAGAGGTTTGTAAAATATTTAATGGGAATGTGTAGGATGGTTTTGATCCGAGGCCAGAATGGTGTCCATATATCACATATAATATAAAAGAGAGACTTATACTTCTCCTTCCTACCTTTGACATCTTGTGTCTGATTGAAGAACTGCAAAACAAAAGAAATAAAACTTAAGATGTTTCTCCTTAGTCTTTTTTTTTTTTACTATTAGCAAGTATAGCCATTGCCATTAGATAAGTGCTGCTAAAAGTAAGGCTGTATTCACACCTAGTTTTTAGTACACGCTAAGCATATATGTAGGGAAGGCTCCCGACACGTCCTTACAATGGATAGCAAAAAATGAGATGAGACCCTAAACGGGTTGCTCTATGGTAATGGTAAATGTTACAATTACACTCAATGAGATGTGTGAGTGCACCCAATACTGAAGCTCAGCTCTCTTTACATAAATGTGGATAAGCTGTAATATTTCTCATGGATACACCGCTATATACAGTATACTGCACACTGCTGATTGTAATAAGCAACCAACTACACAATTTATATATAATGCACATAATCCACCCCCATTCCCAGTCCTTCCATTGAGCAAACCAAAAGAGTTTACTTTAGTTTCAAGTACTTGAATTACAGCAGCAGAGAGTTTAAGGGAAACATAAATTGCCACTAAGGGCCTAATTCTCATTCAGCAAACATCATACATCTCCTGTCTGGGACTGGTTTACAACACGTTTCAAAACTGTGTGAACCAAACCTCAGGTCAGAGTTCAGATACTTATCTTCCCGTCATAGTCCATGACTGGGAACCTATTTTTTTTTTTTACTTACTAGTTCTTGTGTGTGGTCCCATCACCCTATTCCTTCAGGGCCTACATTAAATATTGTCTATGACAACAGGCCGGTCTATGGGACTAGACTCTGGTCAATAAGAAAGTGAGTTATATTTTACTAAGACAGACTGACATTTGGAACGACAAGCTCATGACAGAGGTAAAAAAAAAATATTTCAGGTTAAGCCTATGACAATTGCCCAGAAGGAAAGGACAATAGAGAATTGTGACCTTTCCCTCTGTAATTTTCCCCATTACCAGCAGTAAGGCTACAATTACATTGCTTCTTTTTCCACATAATTAAAGTGTGCCCCAGGAAAAGCCTGATGTACATGCTAGATTTATCCATAGACCTACACTGGCAGGCTGCATTTGTTTTCTCCTGCTGCAGTGCACAGTATATGCTAAATGGAGGCCATTACAGCCTATTATGGACGGTTGCAAGTTTATAGCATCCATCTCCGGGCTCTGCAGAGTATACGCTGTTGGGGTTTCCTTGGTGATGTGAACAGACAGTTATGTCATTTGGGAGACACCGGGACATTGGCAGCAGCAAATCACCGCATTCTGCCAAAGTTAGCTCCTCCTCCAACTTTTAAGGGGGAGGGGTGAAAGAGAAGGACATATCCCACTGTATGAACAAAGAGTGGGATATGCTGTAGCCTTCTTTTGTAAGACTGTATCCTCAATCTATTCTTAGGCTGCATTCACACTACTGTATGGGGGACGATTGTACTGCCGCAAGCTTGCGAACGTATATACATCCTCCATAGACAGCAATGGCCACAATGAATATATAGTACCGCTCCATACATGGGAAAAAGATAGGACATGTCCCATCTTCCCCTATGTTACGGCCTGTACGAAGTGCATTACTATGGAGAGGGGAGAGGCCACCCCTCCTACTCTCCATGGCGCCGAACGTATGCCCACTTCTTTGGTCCAGACCAATATATTATATTCACCCATCCATTGTACAATGGTTTAAAAAATCCAATTTCCCATATTTGCATACTATAGCTTATTTTGACCTATTCAATTGTTTTCCAATTTCTGTTTCTTCACATTGCCATCAGAAAGGCCAACCCAATAAATATGTGGTTCCTCAACCTATCGAAATCAATGGTGCACATTTACTTACCTGGTCCTGTTGCAATCCCCGATCCGCACTGTCCGACGAGGATGAAGTCCGGCTCGATTTACCAAGATCATGCGCCCGAGATCCTGCATGTGTCGCTTCCCCGCTCAGGTCCGCTGGAGATCACCTTCTTCTTCTTTCCGGTGTATGTGAGTGCATTGTCTTGCGATACAATTTGAATTTTAAATTCCATGCTTAGTCCGAATCAGTCCGGTCGTCCGACGGCCACGCCCCCCGATTTGTGTCGCATGAAAGTCTTCGCGATTGCGCGAAAATCTGATCACGTGTGCAAATCAGAATTAGTCAGGAAACCCGACGGAAATGCGGTCCGCGGACCCTTAGTAAATGAGCCCCAGAGAGTAACATCTTACACTTTGTTTTTGTGCTTTCACCCAGTTTGCTCTCATCTCTCCACGCATAAGTAGATCACCTGTAATTAAATCCAGGCATTCTTAGAAACATAGAGCGGATTTGTTACTAAGAAATTGCATTGATAACCTGTGCAATAGTCATGAACATGTTACCATTTGTAGTGGCAGCAGTGAGATAGACATATGCATTTATAACACTATGTGAATGGGGATTTAGAAGTAAAATGTGATAAGCAAATCTTGTTGGAGTTAACCTGAAGCCCCATGCATTCTTTGGTGCAAATTAAAAGGTGTTGTCAAGTCCATACATGTTTTCCCCTATACACAGGATTTGCTGATTGGTGGGGGTCCCTGTAGAGGTACATTATAACCCAAAAGAATAAAGCAGGTTGTCGCTCATGCGCTCATCCTCTGTACTCATCCCAACGTTGCAAACTGAGTTGTGTGCTGCGGCTCCATTCACGGTCTATGGAACTGACGGAGATAGAGTATGGCACTTGGCTATCTCCATCGGTGCCATATTGATGGATAGAGCAGCGGGGCGCATGTGTGACTGTCTTCCTTTTTCATTAAGGGGTGACAACGGACCCCTGTTCTCATGAGCTGTGAGGAATCTCATCTCTGAGAACCCCACCAGACAGCCTCTATCTGTCCTTATGACTGGGTAACCCCTTTAAGCCACAGTGAAGATGAAACACCTATAGAGGAAACACAATTGCTATCCACAACAGATATTTCTGGTCTGTGCACGTCCACATGCTAGTGATTTACAGCACAATACACATGGACGGGTTGTATCCGCAAGATCAATGCAGAACTCAGGACATGTAAGGAATTAGCAAATTTTCAGGGCTGTAGAATCAAAGGGAGACTTGGGACGAGGTTCAAGACTGAGTTGGAGTCTTTATATTTCATGTAAATAATATTACATTATATTTTTATTAAAAGGAAATCTACCATCAGAATCCATGATGATAAACCAGGGGTACTTACTCATAGATCCAGGCACCGTGACTGTACTAATCTTATATTTGTTATCCATGGCCGCCTTCCTTCAAAAATCTACTTTTAAAATATGCTTATGAGCCAAAAAGGCTCAGGGGTGTTACCTCTGTTGTACAGCTTCATAGGCTGTTATACAGTCTCACCCTGCTCCCTCTGCCTGATGCAATACCACTGCAGCACAGGAAGTCTCAGCACACAGTGGGAGGGTTAAATGTTCCTGTACACTGTAACAGCATGTGAAGCTGCAGCATGGAGAACATCCCAAAGAACCCCTTGGGCTCATTAACATGATTTTAAGAGATGATTTCAGAAGGAAGGAGGTCATTTTTACCAAATATAAGAAGATTACCACAGTCACACTGCCTGGATCTAATAGTAAGTGTTTATCATGATTGATTTAGATCAGTGGTTCTCAACCTTTCTAATGCTGTGACCCCGCAATACAGGTCCTCATGCTGTGGTGACCCCAAACCATGCAACTCGCACTAAAAACACAGTAAAATTGCGGCTCCGATGGCTTTAGGCGACCCCCGGTTTTGGTTGTTCGACCCCCACTGGGGTCCCGACCCACAGGTTGAGAACCACTGATTTAGATGGTAGACTTCCTTTAAGCACTTGTAAGACAAATCTGTTTTTGTGAAAGGTTTCAGCTGTGAGGTTCTATCCAAAGTATAGAGTGACGTTACCCGATGAGGGATGCCAGAAAAACTTCACATATGCAAGATTTTTATGCAAAAACAGAAAACAAAAAAACACAACAATTTTTTGGCAAAAATAGAGCAGGAAAAGAAGACAATGGTAATAATAGTCCAGCAAAGCTGTGAGCCACATAGTAAATATACTACATACAAGTTTTGCTTGTAGATTCCCAAGTCGTGAGCTGTGCTACTGACAGATATCGGAGGCCCCTGAAATGTGAGAGTTTATATAAAGCTACACAGGAAGGAAGCCGAGCGAGGAGTGTGGGATCCTTCACAGACGCTTCCTGTGTATCACATCCTATACACAAGAACGACTGCAGCAAAGCACCAAGAGGTGACCAGATTATTACTACAACAATATCCAATGCTACAATGTAAGAGACACATAATACACAAGGCCTCAGTGTAAAGCCCTGACACATACTGAGCATTGCAGATCTATGGATGACACATACATCAAACACGGAGGAAAGGAACCGATCACACCAGGAAAGAGGTCCCCAAAATAAAACAAAACTGCCTCCTATATATATAACCACAAAGACACCATGTCCTTTAAGTACAATATAACTGCATAATGTTGCACTTGGTGGGTTGACAGCAATTAACAATCGCCATTGTCTGACAAGCTGCGAAATCTGGAAAAATGTCTCATTGTACAAATATGTTGCAAACCGTCAGCAACCCTGAGAGAATGTCCACAAGGTCAGATAGAAAACCATTCTGACAGAATACACGATTCTTCATGGACATAAAAGAAAGGACTGAGAAGACTTTTTTTTTCAGATTTCTTTTTGTGCCTTTATGGATAAATACAATTTGATAATATGCATCTTTGTACAGATGAAGATGCCCATGCCCTTCTACTGTGGTGAATTAGAGACACTACAAAACTTACAGCACTATATACAGTATGCAGTTCTTGGTGGTAATGGCGTTGTAGGCCTATTCCTAGAAGAGGTGATAAATACTAGTGTCCTGTGGAATCACCATCAAAATCTATCAAGATAAGCCAGGGACACCTACTTATAGATCCAGGCACTGTGACTAAAGTAATCTTCTTCTAATTGTTATCATGGCCTCCTTCCTTCTAAATTATCATTAGATTTTATGCTGAGGAGCCAAAAGGGCTTTGGGGGGGCTTACCAAAGCTCTGATGTAATATAGCTTCACAGGATGTTATAATGTCTCCCCCTGCTCCATCAGAACCCCCCCCCCTCTGCCTGATGTATCTCACAGTGGAAGAAGTAAGTGCAAAGGGAGCAGAAGGGAGGGGGAGAGTATAACAGCCTATGAAGCTACAGCACAAAGGGGCTCTGATAACACCCACCAGAGTCCTTCAGGCTCATTGGCATAATTTTTAAAGTTGATTTTAGAAGGAAGGACACCAGGGTTAACACATAATAGAAGTTTGCCACAGTCACAGTATCCCTGGTTTATCATGATGGATTTTGGTGGTAGATTTCCTTTAAAGGATTTAATCAAAGAAGCCGGTTGAAAAATATGGCTGCTATCTTCCAGCATCACACCTGACTCTGGTCAGGAGAGTAGCTGTTTTTTGAAAAAAAAGAAGCTATGTTTTTCAACCTCTGCACAATCCATGAGGCAGAAAACACTAATTACGCCTAGTGATGTGACAAATTAAGGCAAAGGAAATTGATCAGTGGGACAATCACTTGATTCTGTGTTGCGATCACAGAATACAGAAAATAGAAATGACTCAATAACTTATCTTCCAAACAGCACTAATAATACATAGAAAATAACTAATATAAACCTACAAAAACAAATACAGAGAGAATACACAGTATTACTTCCTTGTATCATTAGAACTCAAAATAAGAAAATGAATCAGGTCACAGAATAGGAATATCCAATGTTCCATCTGAGGCTCCAGAAATTGTTACAATCCAGGACCAGGAATCTGTAACTTCTCATGGATATGGAAATAAAGCATTGTTTTGTTTTTTTTGTTGTCCTCCTGCAGAAAGGATCCAACAATGTTAGGCCCGTTCCACACTTGCGAGTGTGATGCGATGATCGCACGGCCCGAACGCTGCACACAGGGAGTGAACTGACGTGCTGAGTTATGCTTATTGTACTCTACTGTCAGATGGGAGGTCCTGGGATGGGGGGAAACAGCCTGGTACTAACCATTTCACAGTAGGGATCGGGAACAAATTGGCAACAATTGCTCTTTAACAGCAACATGTGTTGACTTTCATTTACAGTCAGTGGAGTGACACCTTTTAACCACTTAAAAGAAACCTAACTTGAAAATCCATCATGATAAACCTGGGACGTTACTCATAGATCCAGGCACCGTGACTGTTATCCATGGTCGCCTTCTTTTTGAAAAAAAAAAAAAAATTTAACAACTGCCAACTTTTCCTGCATAGATGTGTTGCATAGGTAGCCATCACATCACATTTTAGGAGCGCCCATTGGACTCCTGATGCCGGAATAGCATGCATTTTACGATGGGAAAGGTTCCAGTTAGGTTATATTACTGGACACCATAGGCACAGGCCCTTGTGGTAAATACAGCCATAGCTATAAGCCAGAATGGAGAGTCCCTCAGTGTGGTTTACATCTGGAAGAAGCCCATTAAATATTCTATTTATGTATCATCTACTACAAATAGCAGCTGGATGTCTAAGGGTACAAATCAACACAAAAAACAGAACCTGACATCAATACAATCCAATAACCAAATCCATTAACAAAAGTAAAAAATGGTGATCCTGGCAAAGACTCTGCAGCAAGTCCAGGGTATTTCTGGACTAACCAACCTCTGGATCGTCACCAGATGTGACGCCGATCACTCCCTCTGTGCTCAGATTGACAACATTATCTTCCCATTTATGGAGATGTAGATGTAATCGCTACATGATCAGTACTACAGATGTTTCATGTAAGGAATCTGACACATGCGAGGGTCCATACAGCACAATGCAGACATCTGGTATGTGCATTGCAAGGGGGACACCACCCTAAACTGCATCCCCTCCCTCCATGCTTCACATACGTCACATAACACTGGATGGCAGCCGGGGAGCTCATACATTTGTCTTCTAGGCAGCGTTTATTTGTGAAGTTTTGATGTAAGACAAAGTATAAAGACTCATCGCTCTTATTTTACTAGTGTGAACTAACCCTATTCATCACACAACTATGAACTACGCAATAACACAGTGTAACATTTATGGAACACGGACAATTCCCATAGTAAAGAAGTGACATCCTAGTGACTTTTACCAAAATGCGACGGACAGGGAACCCAGAATAACACACTCATTTTAATGTAGAACATGCCCATCGTGTCTCAGCAGTATGAGTTCCCAGTTATTTAGAGGAACACAGTCACTTCAGTTTTACCCCATTAAACCACTAGCCCCTTCAGTTAAAGGATGAAATGTATTTTCTAGAATTCCCTCAATTAGGTTATATCTCACCCATCTACCCTTAAATAATTCCAAAAAAAAGCAGAGAAGTGTCATATTTTGCTTGAGATGAGTCAAGGTTAATGATTGCCTGGGTAGTGTCACTTCTGACTCCCCTATCTTCAGTTCTATAGCACATAGAAACAAGGTTCTGGTGTCATATTAAAGATAAGGCTCATCTTTCAGATTCTATGGATCTGTAGAACCTAAGATACATGCAGATTGGTACCAGTGGCATTTTGCCCACTTTGAGGAGCCAGAACAGGCCTTGAAATCAGTGACCCCAAGTCCAAGTGGTCATTCACCATCATGTGGCCGTATTATACAGCAATTACAGTACATCCTAATGTCATTAGCCCTGCAGTCAGGACAGGATTTGTGAGTAATATATACACGGGCATTGCCATCGTCTGATATAGCATTAACCCTTTAAGTCACACTCTGTTCTATACTCTATAAAGTTCTTTGTAATCTGTGACTATGAGAAAGGCTACATTGTCACACATCCTCTGGTCCAGATGTTTACTACAGGGAGAATCCTGTCACACCCTGGGGTCACTGTGCTGCTCCACTATCCCAATGTACATAGCATGATAACCCCGCACCATACATAGGAATATTATACTAATCCATTCAAAAATTCCAGGATGCATTCCGTAATTTCCCGATATTACTACAACCGCACTGTAACCGCCCCAGTGTGAATTACCCGCGTACTATTAAAGACATGCACATAGTCACTATACATAACGGAAGACAAACTACACAACCCCCGTCCTCCTGATGTCAGTCATATCTTTACCTCTCGGTTTCCGGTGCCGGACAATCCCTGCTCAAAACTTGCAACCTGAAGCAAACTCCCGTCAGTACCTCCTCAAAACGCCCACAATTGCCGGCAACCAATCAGTGGTGCCTGAGGAGCCAGCCGAACTACAGGGAACCAATGAAACGTTCCGTTACATGGCTGGGATTTGGCTTATCGAATTCTAGCCAATTAGTAAGTTTCTAACGGTGAAACGGGAAGATATACTCCTCCCTTAAGTGGGAGTGGCGGAATCTAGGCCACACCCGTTGTATCTTTGACTGAAGCCTGCTAGAATGCAGGAGGTGGGCGGAGTTATAGAGAGGAGGCGGTACATATAAAGAAGCCTCCTCTATCAGTGACCGCAGATATAACTTAGTAATGGTGGCGGTCAGATGGTTTCTTGGCTTCCTGTCATCAAGTTTACTACAGACAACCTCTCCCAAACCCAAAATGGCTGCTGAACCTCTGCCCAAACTGCAGCTGTGTCACAAAATTGATTTTCACACAAGGGAACAACATGGAGGTAACCCAGAGGTACTCCAATTTGCCGGCCTTGAGAGGGTCGACAAGGACCCGAGGGGAGGCAACAAAGAAAAAGAACTGTTACGCCGTGAGGCAAAACATATCATACGGTTTGATGCCATGGGGAGACTGGGCCTGAATGACAGAAATGACCTAAGCGTCTTTTTGGGCACAGTTTAAACAGAAGAGTAAAATAATAAACATAAAATAATAAAAGAATCCCTAGGTACATCACCATAGAAAAATAACCCTAACTACGACCGGAGGGTCTGAGCACGACTAGGAGAAGCTGCATAAAACAAAGATAGGCTAAAAAATAAAAAATAGGAGTACTACAATAGAATTAAATGCTGCACACTCCAAAAAGGAAAGAGCATGATACAGTACTCTCAATCATCTTTGCATTTAGCTCTCCATTTGCCTGGTTTGCTAGATAAACTCGAGTAACTTAGAAGAATAATAAGTAGTTACGATGTTATGTACTAGTATATACTGTTGGCTTTTGACATCTGGTATTTTTTGTCTCCCCGGACTTGCCCACAGTCCATCGAGATCGCCCCTCTGTTTTTCTATTACATTTTATGTACTTTTCACATCACATTTTTTTCTTTGTCTTTCACTGCACCATTATTGGTGATGTTTTTAGTGTCTAATTATGCTAGGACAATATTAACTTACAGGCATAACTTTATTCAATTCTCCCATTGACTATGCCTGTATCGGTTTATTATTACCTCCGATATGTCGAATAGACATAGCATAATTTTGGCGATCTCAATGCTGTATTGGCAGTCCTATTAACATTGTTTTAATGTTTTGTTCGTTGCTAGGTTGCAAAACAACGAGCACGTCGCTGGGGGTGTTTACCTCTCTGCGGCTCCCGGAAGCGCTGTTCCATGTGTCACATGACCGGCGCGTTACCGGAAGTCGTCCTATAAGAGGGGCAGCCCCAGAGATGTGCCTTTGTAGGCTTGAAAAAGCGCCATATAGGCGAGAAACGGCCCGTCGCTTGCCGCGGTCTGCACTATGTCCACGTCTACACTCTGTGTGTCCAAATAAAACTCTCTGCACGAATCCGGTGAGTGCCGCTTTTTGCTTTCTCTATTATGTGATTTTGCCTTCTCAACTTTTCATCAGCTGAGCACCACCTCAGTGCAGCCTCGATTCCTATTGGAGCAAGGCGAAAAGGGATGAGTGTCCTTAAGGTGTAGTGCAGGGCATCTATCTCATTGTACTTGTGTGTGTATATATGGGTGCAAGTATACGAGTGTAAATCTTTATCTGTGTGTATATATCAGTGTACACACAGCGAGGCGGCTGTACAGGGGCGTAACTACAGAGGTAGCAGCCATAGCAACTGCTATGGGGCCCACAGTGTCAGGGGGCCCCACCATCCAACCTAATACACTAATGAGTGGAGGATGTGCATCATTATATCCATATTATGCTGCACATTGTACATCATAATATGTATATAACATATATGTGATGTATATATGCTGCATCTGTGATGTGTATATGTTGTATGTGTTTATGGTGTATGGTGTCTGCTTATACTGTATGTGTGTATATATGTGTGTATATCCTCTATATGTATAAATGTATCTATGTGTATAAATGTGTGATTGTAACTTGCATGTGTGAGTATACAAATATGTATAATATTTAAGTGAGAAGCGGGGCCCCAATCAGAAACCTGCTATGGGGCTTTGCCTCTCCTAGTTACGCCACTGCGGCTGTATGTAGCCGTGTTACTGGGGGCGAGGTGGCTTTATGTAGCTGTGTTACTGGGGGCGAGGCGGCTGTATGTAGCTGTTCTACTGGGGGCGAGGCGGCTCTATGTAGCTGTGTTACTGGGGGTGCGGCGGCTGTATGTAGCTGTGTTACTGGGGGCGAGGCGGCTGTATGTAGCTGTGTTACTGGGGGCGAGGTGGCTGTATGTAGCTGTGTTACTGGGGGCGAGGTGGCTGTATGTGGCTGTGTTACTGGGGGCGAGGCGGCTGTATGTAGCTGTTTTACTGGGGGTGAGGCGGCTGTATGTAGCTGTGTTACTGGGGGTGAGGCGGCTGTATGTAGCTGCGTTACTGGGGGCGAGGCGGCTGTATGTAGCTGCGTTACTGCTGGGATAGTGGAAAGCAGGAGGACGTGTATGTACGCTACACAGATTTTGCGCCCAGCGGCCCCCACCAACCTTAATCCAGCCCTCGTAAGATCAAGGCCGTACCGAGTCCCTGAGGCTTGTAGACAAGCCATTTCAGAGGAGGTTCAGAAGATGCTGAAACTACAGGTTTTCGAAGAGTCTAAAAGTGAGTAGGCCAGTCCAATTGTTCTAATTCCCAAACCCGTTGAGACATCGTGATTTTGCAACCATTTTAGAATGAGGTTATCTAAGTTTGATGCCTATCCCATGCCACGGGTTGACAAGCTTATAGAGAGACTAGGGGGAGCTCGGTACTTCACCACACTGGATCTAACCAAAGGATATTGGCAGGTACCCTGACAGATGGGGGCTAAAGAAAAGACCGCCTTTATTACCCTAGAGGGCCTTTTTCACTATGTTGTGGTACCGTTCGGGCTTCATGGAGCCCCCACCACCTTCCAACAGTTAATGGACATAGTGCTAAAGTCACATAGGAGATATGCCTCAGCCTATCTGGATGATATCATCATCTTTAGCCATGACTGGGAGAGTCACTTGGTAAAGCTACAGGTTGTAGTAAACTCTCTAAGGGCAGCTGGACTGACCGCAAACCCCAAGAAATGGGGAACGGAACAGAGACGCACTATTTGGGGTAAGTGATCGGTCGGGGCATAACTAAACCTCAGGTCAACAAGATCGACTCTATCCAGGTATGGCCTCAATCAGGGCGTTCTTGGGCATTGTTGGATACTACCAACGGTTTATACCAAAATTTGACACAGTGGGACACATTTACTAAGGGTCCGAATCGCAGTTTTCCGCCGGGTTTTTCTAATTTTACTGTTTTGCGAGTAATTGCCCCTGGCGCACACGATCGGATTGTGTTGCATCGGCGCCAGCTTGCATGTGACGAAAAACGGGGGCATTAAGATAAATTGCGCTATTTAAAAAAATGTGTATGTCCCACATTTTAAAATGGCACATCCTCCTTGACTTTAATGGGACGTGCAATAATCTATTTAATGGCTCTATTTCCCACGACACTGAGCGAGCTGTCAGACTATGCCGCAAAATATACAGCATGTCCTATTTGCCACGTCACTCCATAGAAGTCTAAGCAAACGCAACCAAAACACGCCGCATGCGGTGGTATTCTATGGTGCATTTCTGCGGTGGATTGTCCAGAGGAACAGAATATGTGGGAAGGTCTGTAGCTGTCAGTAGTGAGGTGACAGACAAGCATGACATACGTCGGGGTATAGATCATCTTATTGCCCTTGTGCAACAGTACCAAGACCAAGCTGGGAAATAACAGGTATAGGAGGAGATACAACCCTCATGTGCAAACCACCAACACCAAACATCATCATCAAGTAACTACCCCCCCCCCCATATAAAATGTTGTCACTTGATGTGCCCGATCCGTGTACTGGACAAATTGGGCAGAGATTTAATTGACCAGACATGTAATGTTTCTCTGTCGCTTTCATGACTGAATGCAAGGAGCCCCTTTCAGTGTTAAATATTATATCACTTTGGCGTTGTAAATTCATATTGCAAGAAGGGACATCTTGTATTATGTGTTCCAATTAAGGCATGTGTGCCATCAGCAGCCATGTGCCACATCCATATATCCTGGTCTGTGCATTGTCATTTTTTTTTTTCCTACAATCAAAACAATCAGCAATTGATCAATATTGTAGAGAAAGACTCAAAAAGTTTAGGGTGGGCTTGGAAAGCTGTCAAAAATGTAATACAATGATACCAAATACAGTGGGGTATATTTACTTACTCCGTCCCCGGAGTTCACCGAAAGTGCATTGTCTGACTCCAATGCACTGTGCCGCGATTCACTAAGATCACTTCCCCGCTCAGGTCCGACAGAGTTCACCTTCTATTTTGTGGTGCATGTAAGTGCTTGGGCCGGAGTCCAAATCAGTCGGATCGTCCAACGGCACGCCCCCTAAATCGCATGGAAGCCAGTGGAGCTGCGCCACAAAAAGATTGCGTACGACACAATCCCAGCACATACACTTGTTAAATACCTGTACAAGCCACGCGAATCCCCCAAAAAGGTGCACAGTCCAACGAAGGTGCTACATACGACCCAGTATCTCCAATTCCTTGATGACGACATTATGAATGTTGGACCATTCATTTTTACCAGCATGTCCTTATGCAGTGCTGAAGGGAATAACCCTTTTAATTTGTTTTGTTTCTTCCATAACAATTGACAATATAGAAGAATCAGGTCAC
This sequence comes from Engystomops pustulosus, assembly GCF_040894005.1. Lineage (NCBI taxonomy): Eukaryota > Metazoa > Chordata > Amphibia > Anura > Leptodactylidae > Engystomops > Engystomops pustulosus. The sequence goes on from NC_092413.1 coordinate 183,840,069, forward strand.
TGAGAAGAGAGACAAATGGACAGAAAGGGCTGAAGCTTATCTATAGCAGTGAACTTTGCTAAAGTAGTTGAAAGCTATTTGCAGTCATGTGGCTAACGCAAATAGCAAGATCTATAACAGTGTGTAAGATATATTGTCATACAAAAAAAATATATATATATATTACAGTCCTGTTTTCCTAGTCATTCTACCAGTGTTGAGATACATATGGGCATTCTTTCCCAATGCCTATTCCTCTAATCTATAGCAGAGGAACTCAACTCCTGAGCATGTACATAAAGAGCAGCACACATTCATCTCAACTAAAAGGGATGCACAAGCCATTTTGACAGGCCACATGCAGCCACAAGACATGATTTGTGGTCCGCACCCTGCTGACAGAGTCCAATGAGCACTGAGAAGTTCTCACTGCTCCCGGTACATCTCCTTGTGCTCCACTCTGTGTCCTGACTCCTGACACAAATTCAGAGCAGAGCACCCACAGGAGAGGACCCAGAAGTGGTAAGTACTTGTTAGCTCTACTGTACTGCTCCTGGGTCCTCTCCTACCAGGGCTGCATCTGCCATGAGGCAGGATGAAAATCTTGTTTCAGGCGGCAGATATCAGAGGCGGCAGAAATGCAGCCTGGATGATTTAGGAGGAAGCCCCCGACCTGATTTATCACCCAGCAGAAGTACCTGCTGGCTGCTCTCTGCTCCCCCCCTGCACAAGTCATATACTATTTAGTTAGGATCCTTTTAGCTAGCAGCCAATTAACTCCTCAAGCCACTATGATGTTCCCCAACGTTATGGGCAGCAGCCCATAAAGCCACCATGACATTGTGGAAAGTCATGACTTCTGTCTGTCACTCTGACAAAACGCAGGGGAACAGGATCAATCCTGTAGTTTCTGAGAGCCAATGCTCTAAACAACATGTCAGGGAGGAATAGAAGTGCCCCTTCCCCCCAAGCGATTGCTATGACCCGTCATTTATGCAACATCCCCCACCGGGGCCTAGCCTTTTCTTGGGGCCTGGAGGCAGCCGGGGCCCAGAATACCAGAGTGGCTGGCGGTCGCAGCCTAGGCACGCTAGTGTCACGGTGCTTGGTATGGGGACCAGAGGACTGACCTACAGCCTGGCAGGTCTCCAGCAGGCTGATGTATTGGTTCTCCCTGGGGCAACCCTTAGTGTCTGTAGTATAAGTCCCTGGATGGTGGATGATGGAGCCCTTGATGGTGATACAGCCGTAGTAGGGACCAGACAGAGGCAACGTTGTGCAAAAATAACTTACAGTTCTTTATTTGAACCAACAGCAGCAACAGGCCAAATGGTTCTGTACAGAGGCAGATTACTGGGAGTGATCTTGGAAAAGGAACCTCAGGAGTTTGGTCACCAGCCTGGTTGCAGATGCAGGCTGGGATGTAGCTGTGTTCAACGCTGGAAGCTGCAGCTTTAATCCTTGGTGTTCTGGATGAGCTCACTAGAGGTGTGAGACACACGCTGTCTCTGGTCACTCAGTGTTGTATAAGGTAAACTGAGGCCTAGGAGGCCTGTAGCAAGAGTTTGTGCTCTCAGAGGTGATGCTCCTCTGTCAGGAGCTGGGCCTAAAGAGAGTTTGTCACTTCCTGCCCAGGGGTTTTGTAATCCTCTGGTCAGGTGGTCTCGCTCTCCAATCACACTCCAGTTACAAAGGGGGAACATCATTGGATGATAACATTAATCAGTATTAACCTTTGCCTGTCTAGGCAGTATCTACGGCTGCATAATTACCGCTATGTGTACTGAATGGTACAAGGGGCTTATTGGCAACTACTCCTCTGCCTTGTGCATTGGCAGGGGTGTTGCATTTAGTACATATAGACAAATGACAGCAGAAAGCAGGCATTCCATGGCTGAGCTCACCTTAGCAGTATCCGATCTCCTCTTTTTCCTTCACAGAGTAAGGAGATCAGATGCCTAGAGTGACCCTCCACCCCATAAATCACCTGCACACCACATTCAATTAACCCCTTAACTGCCCAGCTGCATACCTCTCCCATCTGTGCTCTCCTCTACATTTTGATTTAACTTTGAAGTAAACCTAAAGGGTTAATAAAGCTCCTTAAAGACATTATGAATAATTTAAGGGGTGAAGTTTCATAAATGGTGTAATTTATGTGTTTTCTGTTGTTTAGGTCCATTAAAATCACTTGAGAAATGAAATTGCCCACAATAAAATGTATTTGGTAATTTTCTTAAAAATGTCTACTACACTTAAAAGCGGGGGTCCCCAAACTACGGCCCGCGGGCCACATGCGGCCCGCGGACCGTTTCTATGCGGCCCCCGTCGCATCGGACCGCAAACTTCGGCAGTCGGGCAGGAGCCTCCGTCCGTCCGGACAGGAAGCTCCTGCCAGTCACAACATAGTGCTCGATGCGGTCGGAATCGGCCGCTCGAGCACTATTACTGCAGGTGGAGCGATGTGGCCGGAAGACAACCCCGGCGCACATCGCTCTTTGAACCTGCATGCGCGGCCGCGTGATGACGTCATCACGCGGCCGCGCACCTTTTCCTGTCCGGCAGGCACAAGAAGAAAGAAGACGCAGGAGCCAGAGGTAAGTATAGGATTTTTAAATTTTTTTAAACAGCAGTTAAAACATTGTGCCGGCTGGGGGGCCCTAATAATGAAACAATTCATGGTCGGTGGGTGGTGGGAGCATATAAAAGAACTAATGGTGGTGGTGGGGGGGGGGGCACATAAAATAACTAATGGGGGGGGGCATATAAAATAACTAATGGTGGGGGGGGGCATATAAAATAACTAATGGTGGGTGGTGGGGGCACATAAAATAACTAATGGTGGGGGGGGGGCATATAAAATAACTAATGGTGGGTGGTGGGGGCACATAAAATAACTAATGGTGGGTGGGGGGCACATAAAATAACTAATGGTGGGGGGGCATATAAAATAACTAATGGTGGGTGGGGGGGCATATAAAATAACTAATGGTGGGTGGGGGGGCATATAAAATAACTAATGGTGGGTGGGGGGCACATAAAAGAACTAATGGTGGGTGGGGGGCACATAAAAGAACTAATGGTGGGTGGAGGGCACATAAAAGAACTAATGGTGGGTGGGGGCACATAAAATAACTAATGGTGGGTGGGGGGGCACATAAAATAACTAATGGTGAAGGGGCAGCATAGGAAATAATTAATTTTAAGGGCCAGTCTAGTAATTAATAGGGGGGGGGCAGCATATTTAATAATTAATTGACCCAATTAATTAATTCATTGGGCCAATATATAAAATAGTTCACAAGGTGGTGCAGTATATTAAATAATTAATTGGGGGGGGGGGCAGTGTATTACAGATGTGGTCACATGTACCGCTTTTTATCCGGCCCTCCAATGGTCTGAGAGAGACAATGAACGGCCCCCTATGTAAAAAGTTTGGGGACCCCTGCTTAAAAGCCTTCTACCATCCTACAGATACAAAAGAATAAAAAAAAATGTTGCCAACACAAAGCAGACATATGGTGAATGTTATTTATTAAGTAATTTTTGTGCTATAACTATTGGTTCAAAAATGTTAAGAAAGAGCAAATGTTTACATCTTTTTGCTATGTTTCAGTTTTTTCATAAATAAATTCAAAATATATCACTCAAATGTTTCAAATAACATGAAGTTCAATGTGTCGCAAAGAAATATCTCAAAATCAACTTGCTATATTAAAGTGTTCCAACGTTATAACAATTTAAATTGACATATGTCAGATTAGAAAAATCTGGCTGTGTCCATGAGGTCAAAATAGGCTTAGTCCTTAAGGGGTTAACTGGCAATAGGAGGTCATGTGACCTTCTCCTGTCCCGCGGTATCTAGCCCTGTGTTATAGCAGGAGCCAGGCAGGGGCTTTATAGACTCTATATACTCTATAGACCAGGCTACTAGGGAAAAAGTGAGGACAAATAGATGCCACTTATTCTGACCCTGTTCACACTCTGTTCAGAGTAGGGTGATGGTGGCTGTGCTGCACCTTGGGTCTTGGAGTGAACTGTATCCTCCACCTCCCAGAGAGGGAGAAAATACTGATCTCAGGAGGTAAACAATTGATACATATGAGCATGTGTGTGAGTGATTGTCTACATACAAAGATTGTGTAAATAAACATTTAAATAGGCATGTGTATACTGCGATGGGGGGGGGGGGCGCCATTTGAATTTTCGCCACGGGCAGCAAAAGGCTAGAATCGGCCCTGCATCCCCCATATTGTCCAGCTGGGTTATCAGGTTCTTTCTCTCTGCTATCCAGTTTATGATGCTACTCTTAATGTCATCTGACACTTCTTAGTGGCCCCTCTCATCTCCCCCTAATATTGTGACCTCTAATCTGCCCCGCAGATTATGGCCCATCATCCCCTACTAATATTGGGACCATCTTCTCTCCCCCTCATATTGTGTTGCCTCCAACCCCCCCCCCCCCTTCTGATCTCCCCTCATATTGTGGCCCCTTATCTCTTTCTCTTATTATGGACCCTCATTTCTCCCTTATATTGTGGCCCCTCATCTCACCTTCATGTTGTGGCATATCATCTCTCCCTCATATTGTGGCCTCTCCTTTCCCCCTGATATTGTGTCCCTTCATCTCCTCTTACCATTGTCCCCCTTCATCTTCCTTTTATATTGTGCCCTCCCTCCTCCCTCTTTTTGCAGCTTAATAGAAAGAAATATTAGAGACGCTCTATGTTTTGTGCCTCTTGGCAGTCGGCTCAGTACAATCCATAGAAATACATTGGGATGTGTAATAACCACTGACGCGTCCCCACATAATGTCTGTGCATGAGCCCTAATATCACTTAGGACTGGCCACAGCGGTGGTGGTCCTCCCCGCAACTCATCATAGGACTATCCTCAATCCTTATGAAAGAATCCCCCAAAAATAAACCCCACAATTACAAGAGAGAATTTCTATGTGGTCCCAGATAAATCTGCAGCCTTATATAATATAATAATCTTTATTCATACATATCATATTTTTTCCCAAAAAACTTGAATTATTGTGATCTCCAATAAATAACATTAAAAGATCTGTGAGGCCGTCACTTATAAATATGTATATATTATACTACAGTACAAGAGACAAGGACAACTTAATACTCCCTCTAGTCAAACATTAAAGGGTTAATTCTTCAGAATTTTGTGTCATAGATGCGCTGATGTCATAATTCCCACTTCTGACAGACCGACACTGAAACTGACCAATCAGAAGCAAGATCATACAGCCCCACCCGCCTGAAGTGGCCAATCAGGAGCCACATCATGCTGCCACACCCACCTGCCTCAAGTATAAATATCTGTGCCGGTCAATAGGGGCAGGCACTGGGTGGTGAGACGTCGAGGCATGAAGAACCGTGGATTTATGTACCCCTGGACGTGTGGACCCCTGGACGTATGGAGCCTGGACCCCTGGACGTGTGGACCCCTGGACGTATGGAGCCTGGACCTCTGGACGTATGGAGCCTGGAACCCTGGATGTGTGGACCCCTGGACGTATGGAGCCTGGACCCCTGGATGTATGGAGCCTGGACCCCTGGACGTATGGATCGTGAACTGCTCAATCGCTGGACATCCAAATACCTGAGTGAGAGATATTTATTGGCAGTAACCCTCTAAGCCCAGAGGAAGGGCGATCCTTCAGCCATGGGTTCCCTAGAGGTTTCCTCCACAGGGGGTTTTTCCTCTCCTGAGTGCTGAAGGGTGACTCTTCGTGAGTCCAGGGTCTGCCATGGGATGGGATTATAAATAAATATTTAGTTATTTAGTTCCCAATTATTTGTCTTTTGTCTATTTTTTGGGTCTTCTTTGGTTTAATTCATTTTTATTGGGGTTTTCTTGGGAAGGTAATTACAAGGTCTGTGCACATCACATCTCACAGGGGCATAAGGAAAACACATGAGGGAACATAGTCCAGTAACTGCCCCTATGGATGCATCTACCCCAATGGTTGCCCCTTACATACTGCACAGGTATCACATGTACACACATCCCTAAAGGAATGAGGCCTAACATAGGTCCTAACTGTGCTGGTTACCCATAGCAACCAATCATAGCACAACTTTCATTCCTAAAAGTTCTCTCTTAAAATGAAAGCTGCTCTGTGATTGGTTGCCAATTGATATACAGTAAAAGTAGTTTCCACAACAAGCAAAGTGTATGAAAACAAAACACTTCATTAACACCTTCGCGACCTAGGACGAACTAAATCGTCCTCGTGCTGCAAAGGGTGTATGGAGAGAGCTCACAATTAAAAAAAATTTAAAAATATGAAAAAATAGTAAAATACAGTAAAAGTTTAAATCACCCCCTTTCCTTAGATCACATATGATAGCAAATAAACAATAAGAATCATAAACATGTTTGGTATCATCGCATCCTAAAATGTCTGATCTATCAAAATATATTAGCAATTTTTCCGGGCGTTTAACCCCGTAATGGAAAATGGCGGCCAAAGTCGAAAATGCCACTTTTCTGTCATTTTGAAAAACATAAAGAATTCTATAAAAAGTGATCAAAAGGCCATACAGTTCTCAAAATGATAGCATTAAAAACGTCATCAAAATTCACAAAAAATGCACTGAAGTATGAAAAAGTTATTAGTGCCAGAACATGGCAAAATGAACAATATTTTTTTTTGTACAGAATGTGTTAATTTTTTTAAATGTATGAAAACATTATAAAAGCTATACAAATTTGGTACCCCCGTGATTGTACCGAAGCAAAGAATAAAGTAGACTTGTGATTTGGGGAGCTCAGTGAAAGTTGTAAAATCCAAGCCCACAAGAATACGGCGCAAATGGGTATTTTCATCATTTTCACTGCATTCTGAATTTTTTTCCCGCTTCCCAGTACACGGCATGGAATGATAAATACTATCACTATATAGTGCAATTTGTTATGCAGAAAACAAGCCCAAACACAGCTCTTTACATGGAAAATTAAGAAAGTTACTTTTGAAGGTGGGGAGTGAAAAAATGAAAAACGAAAAGGGCCACGTCCCTAAGGGATTAACCTTTTGATGCTCAGTGAAGGATATATACATTACCGGAGCGGAGCTGGTATCAGGAAGCTGGGGTGTCATCTGCAACTAACAGTTGACACCCTAGTGTACCTTTATGGGGTTGCCGATTGCTGCTATAGCAACCCTGAGGTGCGAACTCACAGACAGGATGTTACAGCCTCGGTGTGAGCCTATGCTTAGGGTGACAATGATAATACCCTGCAATACACCAGTACTGCTGGGTATTATAATGAACAAGCAAACTGAAGATTCATTGTTCATGTCCCATAGTGGGACTAATAAAAAAAAAACATCTACTGATAGGGGGGTGCAGAGGACCCCAAATGACCCCCCTGTACTACGCTGTACTGATATGTGGTTGTACACGACCCTGTATGAACCCCCTGTACTGATATGAGGGTGTACAGGAACCTGTATGACCCCCCCCCCCCCCGCCTGCACTGATATGTGGGTTTATGGAACCCTGTTAGACCCCATGTCCAAATATGTGGGTGCAGATGACCCTGTATAACCCCCCTGTACTGATTTATGGGTGCACAGGACCATGTATGACCCCCATAGAACTAATATGTGGGTGTACAAGACCCTGTATGACCACCCTGTAATGATATGTGGGTGCAAATTATCCTGTATGACCCCCCCTAGAACTGGTATGTGGGTGTACAGGACCCTGTATGACTACCCTGTACTGATAAGTGGGTGTACAGAACCCTGTAAGACCCCTGTACTGATTTGTGGGTGCAGTTGATCCTATAAAAGCCCCCCCCCCCAGGGCTGCATTTGCCATGAGGTGAGATGAAAATCTTGTCTCAGGTGGCAGAATGCAAAGCCCTTTGGAGAGCGGCGAAATATCCTGCTCTAATTTGGACGATTCGGGTGCCTGTTGCCGCCTGAATCGCCCACCAGATAAATCGCACCTGCCTCTTTAAGACACAGGTGTGATTTACATGCGGAGCGGCGCAGCGCCTTCCCAGCTGATGGCATCGCTACATTCTGTACAGGGACACAGGCGGCGGATGATGATGTCACACCACCTGTGTCTCAGAGCGGAGCTGTGGCTCACAGAAGAGCCGCAAGAAGATGGGAGCAGCGCACCGTGGGAGCACCCTGCTTGGAGGTGAGTATAAGTTTTATTATTTTTAATGGCCAAGTATTGCTGAAAGTCTGGGGAATATATATATAAGCAGTGTATATGGGTTTGGAAACTATTTATACTGGGGGGGGGATGCTCTGTATATAAATGAGCTTGATGGGGGTATATATATGTGCTGGATATAATAAAATAAATTGGAGGGGGCTATTGGGGGGGGGGGGGGCTTCTGAATATAATAAAACTGATTTGGGGCAATCCATATTTGGGGACCAGGTAGTAATTAAACTAGTGGGGAAGTATATGGGAGGCTGTATATAATTTAGCTGAGGGGGTGGGCTATATATTGGGGCCAGATAGTAATTCAACAGGCTGGTGGACTACGGTATATTCAGGAGCTGGATTTTAATAAAACTAGTGGGTGTCTCTATAGTACTCAATGGGCAAACGTCTTCTAGCATCACATTGGGTAGGGGAACACGCCAAGGGTGCCCCCTATCGCCCCTACTTTTCGCCCTAGCTATCGAGCCGCTTGCCCTACGCCTTCGAAGTGATACAATATATAGGGGCATGGTAATCACAGATCGGGAAGATCGCCTGGCATTATATGCTGACGACCTTCTACTGTTCCTCTCTAGCCTGGACACATCACTGCCAAGGGCCATTCAACTAATAGACACTTTTGGCTCCTTTTCGGGGCTCCTCATAAACTGGGCAAAGTCGCATTTAATGTATTTGTCGCCTGACAGGGATGAAGGCCCCCAATGTGTCTCGAACCTGCAAGTGTCTGTAAAATTCAAATATCTGGGTATTGTCTTGACCAAAGAGTCAGCTGATACACTGGCCTTGAATGTGGACCCTCTCATATCTCACTTTAGGAACAAATTCAAGGTATGGTCGGGACTCCATTTGTCAGTACCGGGTAGGATCAACTGGGTAAAAATGGTGGTCCTCCCAAAGTGTTTATATGTGCTGCAACATGTCACTCCTTCTTTAAGTCTTTAGACTCCTTGTTGATCACATTCCTTTGGGGCCACTCAGGATCCAAATTACAGTTGGCAAAATTGCAACGTCCTAAGGTACTAGCTGGAATGGCGTTACCAAACATATATGCTTATTACCTAGCAGGCCAACTGAAATTCCTGGGCCCTTGGCTGGGCACCCAAATCAATGACCCCACTGAACAACATCTAGCCTCTTATTTAAACCTTCAGTCCCTATGGGGGGTGCTCGAAAGTGCCAACTCGTATGAGGGAAGGCTTCTACCCGCTCATCAAGTGGCACGCAGGGTCTGGCAAGCAGCTAAAAAGATATCTCCAGTTGAAGGTACCATAGCCCAGACCCCGCTATGGGGGAACGGCACACTACCACACCTAACTGAACTGAATGACAGCCAATTTTGGTCAGAAGTAGGAATAAAGACCCTGGGAGACATGTATGTAAATGACGTGCTAGTGTCCTTTGACTATCTGCGAGAGAGGTATGATATTCCACACAGGCAGTTCTATAGGTATCTACGGATCCGCCATGCCCTATCTGCACAGTTCCCAACCTCAGGCTTGCATGTCACCAAATACCCGCTAATTGGAGTAATACGTTCACAGGGACCCGCTGGACTAATCTCACTAATATACTCCCACATGATTAATGCTAAAGCATCCTCCAACCCTCTGCCTGCCCTAGACAAATGGAGGTCTTTGATGCCCACCCTAGATGAAGAACAGGTGACAGAGTTGTACCAATCACATCTTTTTGTTTCACCTGCGGTTAATAATAGGATGATACAATTTCATGTTATACATCAAAGCTATCTCACGCCCCTTAGGCTTTTTAAGATGAAAAGGGTCGCTACCCCCGAATGTCATAGGTGTAGACAGGCACCGGCAGATTTTCACCACATCATATGGGACTGCTCGGTTCTGCAGGGTTTTTGGCAGGAGGTCCTAAATTTGCTGACATCCATAATAGAAAAACCCATTCCGAGTACCCTAGAAATATGTATGTTTGGAATTTTAGATGAAGAGGTCTGAACGCATTATGAAAGGGTATTTCTGCGCGAGACACTGTTTCTGGCTCGGAAATCCATTGTGCTACGGTGGATGGACCCTAGAACCCCCACGTGCAACATGTGGAAGGGCTTGGTAAATACCATAATACCATATGAAAAGATGATTTATAAACATAGAAAATGTCCAGCGAAATTTAAAAAAATATTGGACAGATGGTGTAATTCTTCGCTCACATCCCCTGGCCCGGGTAACATTGCAGCCGCGATGGGTAATCGATCCTAATTAAGGTGTAACGTATAAAACAGAGTACAAATGGCTGATATAATCAGTATAGCTTATACAGGCGGTACCCGTGCTCTATATTTCAGCAAGTAATAAGAACCTATGGGTCAGCTGACCTTTTAATTTGGTATAAACATAATAAAACACCAATATTTTGGAATCGCATGCCATGATGCAAGCATTGAAGTATACAATTAATATATGTAACAAATGTACACCACTTTTCTTGTAAATGATATTTGCGAACTTTAATAAAATCGAGTCTGTATATGGGGAAGGTCAGGCCCGGACTGGGCCACTGGGAAGCCGGGAAAACCCCCGGTGAGCCCCAACAGCTTATGGCCCCGCCCCCTCATTATCATATGCCGAACACTGATGCAGTGCTATAGGCATGTATCAATGTCAGCCACGGACAGTGACCCCAGCAGGACTGTCAGTGATTACAGCCTCTGCCTCCGAGTGCAGGGGATCAGAGAGCAGCACACTCAGCTGCAGAGTCTCATCTTCATACAACGCTGGGGCAGTGAGGGAAACTGTGAGAAGGTTACACCTCACTGCCCGAGTGCAGGGGAAGATGAGAGACTCCGGGCTCTGCTCCAGCCAGCAAGTGTTGAAAGGGTTAATGACCTGCCACCACTGCACACTGAGCAGCCTGGCTAAAGTATACCCAGCCCTGGAGCTGCTGAGCAGTGGCTGCGGCCCACCCCCTGTTCCTGACAGGCAGCTGCAGTCACCAATCAGAAGGGGCCTGGCGATTCATCACAGCCTGCCCTCAGCACCCCACCTAACCCTGCTGTGCGTGGTGGAGGGACCTCCATGAGGAAGAGAAAGCCAAAAACCTGTGTGGTGGCCTCCTGCACCCAGCACTAGGTATGTACAGGAATATAAGTGAACTACAATTCACATTAGTAATCACACATCTAAGAACTACAACTCCCAGCAGCTGAAAGAACTGCTGAGAGCTGTAGTTCTTCAGCCCAGTCTAATATTCTATAACTTTACTTTAACCCCTTCTTTCCCATGTGCCTCCCTCCTCTGCAGATTGTGCGGGCACACGGCGCATGGGAGAGGAGGAAGGGGTGAACGCTGCTCGCCCCTTTCCATAGTGAAACTTGGGGCGCCTTAATATGGGGAAAGATAGGACATGTCCTATCTTTTCCCTGGGTACCAAGTTGTACTCTGCACATGTGCTGCACCGTACCTCCCTGTGCGCCGATTGCCAGCCTATGGGGGACGTATATACGGTTATAAGCTTGCGGCCATATATAAGTCCCCCAACGGTTGAGTAAATGTAGCCTTAAAGGCATATTTTCCATCATTTCAACAAATATTTGAATAAAAAGCAAATAAAATCATGTACATTACACAAAACGTTATAAATACAAAAGTTACTTTGTCCCACAAAAATTATCTTAACTCGCTAAAGTATAAAAAAAAACAGGTGTTAGAAAATGGTGATATGAAATACTTTTTTATTGTTTAGAAGTAAACATTTATATATAACCCTTATCGTACTGACCAATAAAAGAAAGGTGAAGTGTCTTATGAAGAATTAAAAATGGCGCTACTGTATTTCCTTTTTTTAATTTTACGATGATGTTAAATGACAACAGTGTAGCATTCATAGTTTTTATATTGCCACAGACTTCTATGGGAATGCAAGTGTCAAAAAAGTAGAAAGAAATATTAGAGACGCTCTATGTTTTGTGCCTCTTGGCAGTCGGCTCAGTACAATCCATAGAAATACATTGGGATGTGTAATAACCACTGACACGTCCCCACATAATGTCTGTGCATGAGCCCTAATATCACCTAGGACTGGCCACAGCGGTGGTGGTCCTCCCCGCAACTCATCATAGGACTATCCTCAATCCTTATGAAAGAATCCCCCAAAAATAAACCCCACAATTACAAGAAAGAATTTCTATGTGGTCCTAAATAAATCTGCAGCCTTATATAATATATTAATCTTTATTCATACATATATTATTTTTTCCCAAAAAACTTGAATTATTGTGATCTCCAATAAATAACATTAAAAGATCTGTGAGGCCGTCACTTATAAATATGTATATATTATACTACAGTACAAGAGACAAGGACAACTTAATACTCCCTCTAGTCAAACATTAAAGGGTTAATTCTTCAGAATTTTGTGTCATAGATGCGCTGATGTCATAATTCCCACTTCTGACAGATCGACACTGAAACTGACCAATCAGAAGCAAGATCATACAGCCCCACCCGCCTGAAGTGGCCAATCAGGAGCCACATCATGCTGCCACACCCACCTGCCTCAAGTATAAATAAATATCTGTGCCGGTCAATAGGGACAGGCACTGGGTGGTGGGACGTCGAGGCATGAAGAACCGTGGATTTATGTACCCCTGGACGTGTGGACCCCTGGACGTATGAAGCCTGGACCCCTGGACGTGTGGACCCCTGGACGTATGGAGCCTGGACCTCTGGACGTATGGAGCCTGGAACCCTGGATGTGTGGACCCCTGGACGTATGGAGCCTGGACCCCTGGACGTATGGAGCCTGGACCCCTGGACGTATGGATCGTGAACCCCTGGATCGCTGGACATCCGACTACCTGAGTGAGAGATATTTATTGGCAGTAACCCTCTAAGCCCAGAGGAAGGGCGATCCTTCAGCCATGGGTTCCCTAGAGGTTTCCTCCACAGGGGGTTTTTCCTCTCCTGAGTGCTGAAGGGTGACTCTTCGTGAGTCCAGGGTCTGCCATGGGATGGGATTATAAATAAATATTTGGTTATTTAGTTCCCAATTATTTGTCTTTTGTCTATTTATTGGGTCTTCTTTGGTTTAATTCATTTTTATTGGGGTTTTCTTGGGAAGGTAATTACAAGGTCTGTGCACATCACATCTCACAGGGTCATAAGGAAAACACATGAGGGAACATAGTCCAGTAACTGCCCCTATGGATGCATCTACCCCAATGGTTGCCTCATACATACTGCACAGGTATCACGTGTACACACATCCCTAAAGGAATGAGGCCTAACATAGGTCCTAACTGTGCTGGTTACCCATAGCAACCAATCATAGCACAGCTTTCATTCCTAAAAGTTCTCTCTTAATATGAAAGCTGCTCTGTGATTGGTTGCCAATTGATATACAGTAAAAGTAGTTTCCACAACAAGCGAAGTGTATGAAAACAAAACACTTCATTAACACCTTTGCGACCTAGGACGAACTAAATCGTCCTCGTGCTGCAAAGGGTGTATGGAGAGAGCTCACAATTTTAAAAAATTAAAAAAAATATGAAAAAATAGTAAAAAAAAGTACAAGTTTAAATCGCCCCCCTTTCCTTAGATCACATATAAAAGCAAATAAACAATAAGAATCATAAACATGTTTGGTATCATCGCATCCCAAAATGTCTGATCTATCAAAATATATTAGCGATTTTTCCCGGCGTTTAACCCCGTAATGGAAAATGGCGCCCAAAGTCGAAAATGCCACTTTTCTGTCATTTTGAAAAACATAAAGAATTCTATAAACAGTGATCAAAAGGCCATACAGTCCTCAAAATTATAGCATTAAAAACTTCATCAAAATTCACAAAAAATTACACCACCCACAGCTCCGTGCACTGAAGTATGAAAAAGTTATTAGTGCCAGAACATGGCAAAATGAACAATATTTCTTTTTGTACAGAAGGTTTTAATTTTTTTAAATGTATGAAAACATTATAAAACCTATACAAATTTGGTACCCCCGTGATCGTACCGAACCAAAGAATAAAGTAGACTTGTGATTTGGGGAGCTCAGTGAAAGTTGTAAAATCCAAGCCCACAAGAATACGGCGCAAATGGGTTTTTTCATCATTTTCACTGCATTCTGAATTTTTTTCCAGCTTCCCAGTACACGGCATGGAATGATAAATACTATCACTATGAAGTGCAATTTTTTTATGCAGAAAACTAGCCCAAACACAGCTCTTTACATGGAAAATTAAGAAAGTTACTTTTGAAGGTGGGGAGTGAAAAAATGAAAAACGAAAAAGGACCACGTCCCTAAGGGATTAACTTTTTGATGCTCAGTGAAGGTTATATACATCACCGGAGCGGAGCCGGTATCAGGAAGCCGGGGTGTCATCTGCAACTAACAGTTGACACCCTATTGTACCTTTATGGGGTTGCCGATTGCTGCTATAGCAACCCTGAGGTGCGAACTCACAGACAGGATGTTACAGTCTCGGTGTGAGCCTATGCTTAGGGTGACAGTGATAATACCCTGCAATACACCAGTACTTCTGGGTATTATAATGAACAAGCAAACTGAAGATTCATTGTTCATGTCCCATAGTGGGACTAATAAAAAAAAAGTCTACTGATAGGGGGGTGCAGAGGACCCCAAATGACCCCCCTGTACTACGCTTTACTGATATGTGGTTGTACACGACCCAGTATGAACCCCCTGTACTGATATGAGGGTGTACAGGACCCTGTACCTGCACTGATATGTGGGTTTATGGAACCCTGTTAGACCCCCTGTCCAAATATGTGGGTGCAGATGACCCTGTATAACACCCCTGTACTGATTTATGGGTGCACAGGAGCATGTATGACCCCCATAGAATTAATATGTGGGTGTACAGGACCCTGTATGACCCCCCCTAGAACTGGTATGTGGGTGTACAGGACCCTGTATGACTACCCTGTACTGATAAGTGGGTGTACAGAACCCTGT
Organism: Engystomops pustulosus; assembly: GCF_040894005.1. NCBI lineage: Eukaryota > Metazoa > Chordata > Amphibia > Anura > Leptodactylidae > Engystomops > Engystomops pustulosus. The sequence goes on from NC_092413.1 coordinate 183,855,206, forward strand.
AAGACCCCTGTACTGATTTGTGGGTGCAGTTGATCCTATATGAGCCCCCCCCTCCCCCAGGGCTGCATTTGCCATGAGGTGAGATGAAAATCTTGTCTCAGGTGGCAGAATGCAAAGCCCTTTGGAGAGCGGCGAAATATCCTGCTCTAATTTGGACGATTCGGGCGCCTGTTGCCGCCCGAATCGCCCATCAGATAAATCGCACCTGTCTCTTTAAGACACAGGTGTGATTTATATGCGGAGCGGCGCAGCGCCTTCCCAGCTGATGGCGTCGCTACATTCTGTACAGGGACACAGGCGGCGGATGATGATGTCACACCACCTGTGTCTCAGAGCGGAGCTGTGGCTCACAGAAGAGCCGCAAGAAGATGGGAGCAGCGCACCGTGGGAGCACCCTGCTTGGAGGTGAGTATAAGTTTTATTATTTTTAATGGCCAAGTATTGCTGAAAGTCTGGGGAATATATATATAAGCAGTGTATATGGGTTTGGAAACTATTTATACTGGGGGGGGGATGCTCTGTATATAAATGAGCTTGATGGGGGTATATATATGTGCTGGATATAATAAAATAAATTGGAGGGGGCTATTGGGGGGGGCTTCTGAATATAATAAAACTGATTTGGGGCAATCCATATTTGGGGACCAGGTAGTAATTAAACTAGTGGGGCACTATATGGGAGGATGTATATAATTTAACTGAGGGGGTGGGCTATATATTGGGGCCAGATAATAATTCAACAGGCTGGTGGACTACGGTATATTCAGGAGCTGGATTTTAATAAAACTAGTGGGTGTCTCTATAGTACTCGACGGGCAAACGTCTACTAGCATCACATTGGGTAGGGGAACACGCCAAGGGTGCCCCCTATCGCCCCTACTTTTCGCCCTAGCTATCGAGCCGCTTGCCCTACGCCTTCGAAGTGATACAATATATAGGGGCATGGTAATCACAGATCGGGAAGATCGCCTGGCATTATATGCTGACGACCTTCTACTGTTCCTCTCTAGCCTGGACACATCACTGCCAAGGGCCATTCAACTAATAGACACTTTTGGCTCCTTTTCGGGGCTCCTCATAAACTGGGCAATGTCGCATTTAATGTATTTGTCGCCTGACAGGGATGAAGGCCCCCAATGTGTCTCGAACCTGCAAGTCTCTGTAAAATTTAAATATCTGGGTATTGTCTTGACCAAAGAGTCAGCTGATACACTGGCCTTGAATGTGGACCCTCTCATATCTCACTTTAGGAACAAATTCAAGGTATGGTCGGGACTCCCTTTGTCAGTACCGGGTAGGATCAACTGGGTAAAAATGGTGGTCCTCCCAAAGTGTTTATATGTGCTGAAACATGTCTATGTCCCTATTCCTCACTCCTTCTTTAAGTCTTTAGACTCCTTGTTGATCACATTCCTTTGTGGCCACTCCAGATCCAAATTACAGTTGGCAAAATTGCAACGTCCTAAGGTACTAGCTGGAATGGCGTTACCAAACATATATGCTTATTACCTAGCAGGCCAACTGAAATTCCTGGGCCCTTGGCTGGGCACCCAAATCAATGACCCCACTGAACAACATCTAGCCTCTTATTTAAACCTTCAGTCCCTATGGGGGGTGCTCGAAAGTGCCAACTCGTATGAGGGAAGGCTTCTACCCGCTCATCAAGTGGCACGCAGGGTCTGGCAAGCAGCTAAAAAGATATCTCCAGTTGAAGGTACCATAGCCCAGACCCCGCTATGGGGGAACGGCACACTACCACACCTAACTGAACTGAATGACAGCCAATTTTGGTCAGAAGTAGGAAAAAAGACCCTGGGAGACATGTATGTAAATGACGTGCTAGTGTCCTTTGACTATCTGCGAGAGAGGTATGAAATTCCACACAGGCAGTTCTATAGGTATCTACGGATCCGCCATGCCCTATCTGCACAGTTCCCAACCCCATGCTTGCATGTCACCAAATACCCGCTAATTGGAGTAATACGTTCACAGGGACCCGCTGGACTAATCTCACTAATATACTCCCACATGATTAATGCTAAAGCATCCTCCAACCCTCTGCCTGCCCTAGACAAATGGAGGTCTTTGATGCCCACCCTAGATGAAGAACAGGTGACAGAGTTGTACCAATCACATCTTTTTGTTTCACCTGCGGTTAATAATAGGATGATACAACTTCATGTTATACATCAAAGCTATCTCACGTCCCTTAAGCTCTTTAAGATGAAAAGGGTCGCTACCCTCAAATGTCATAGGTGTAGACAGGCACCGGCGGATTTTCACCACATGATATGGGACTGCTCGGTTCTGCAGGGTTTTTGGCAGGAGATCCTAAATTTGCTGACATCCATAATAGAAAAACCCATTCCGAGTACCCTAGAAATATGTATGTTTGGAATTTTAGATGAAGAGGTCTGAACGCATTATGAAAGGGTATTTCTGCGCTAGACACTGTTTCTGGCTCGGAAATCCATTGTGCTACGGTGGATGGACCCTAGAACCCCCACGTGCAACATGTGGAAGGGCTTGGTAAATACAATAATACCATATGAAACCATATGATTTATAAACATAGAAAATGTCCAGCGAAATTTAACAAAATATGGGATAGATGGTGTAATTCTTCGCTCACATCCCCTGGCCCGGGTAACATTGCAGCCGCGATGGGTAATCGATCCTAATTAAGGTGTAACGTATAAAACAGAGTACAAATGGCTGATATAATCAGTATAGCTTATACAGGCGGTACCCGTGCTTTATATTTCAGCAAGTAATAAGAACCTATGGGTCAGCTGACCTCCGATCCCTTTTAATTTGGTATAAACATAATAAAACACGAAGCAGCAAGTTTGTTATGATGTTTTGTTTTTGTCTTATTCTTTTTATTTCTAATGTACTGTTAAACTTGTGAAGGAGTGAAACTCGATTACTTGTACAATATTTTGGAATCGCATGTCATGATGCAAGCATTGAAGTATGCAATTAATATATGTAACAAATGTACAACACTTTTCTTGTAAATGATATTTGCGAACTTTAATAAAATCGAGTTTAAAAAAAAACTAGTGGGTGTCTGTATATGGGGAAGGTCAGGCCCGGACTGGACCACTGGGAAGCCGGGAAAACCCCCGGTGGGCCCCAACAGCTTATGGCCCCGCCCCCTCATTATCATATGCCGAACACTAATGCAGTGCTATAGGCATGTATCAATGTCAGCCATGGAAAGTGACCCCAGCAGGACTGTCAGTGATTACAGACTCTGCCTCCGGAGTGCAGGGGATCAGAGAGCAGCACACTCAGCTGCAGAGTCTCTCATCTTCATACAACGAGAAGGTTACACCTCACTGCCCGAGTGCAGGGGAAGATGAGAGACTCCAGGCTCTGCTCCAGCCAGCAAGTGTTGAAAGGGTTAATGACCTGCCACCACTGCACCCTGAGCAGCCTGGCTAAAGTATTTCCTGCCCTGGAGCTGCTGAGCAGAGGCTGCGGCCCACCCCCTGGCAGCTGCAGTCACCAATCAGAAGGGGCCTGGCGATTCATCACAGGCTGCCCTCAGCACCCCACCTAACCCTGCTGTGCGTGGTGGAGGGACCTCCATGAGGAAGAGAAAGCCAAAAACCTGTGTGGAGGCCTCCTGCACCCAGCACTAGGTATGTACAGGAATATAAGTGAACTACAATTCACATTAGTAATCACACATCTAAGAGCTACAACTCCCAGCAGCTGAAAGAACTGCTGAGAGCTGTAGTTCTTCAGCCCAGTCTAATATTCTATAACTATACTTTAACCCCTTCTTTCCCATGTGCCTCCCTCCTCTGCAGATTGTGCGGGCACACGGCGCATGGGAGAGGAGGAAGGGGTGAACGCTGCTCGCCCCTTTCCATAGTGAAACTTGGGGCGCCTTAATATGGGGAAAGATAGGACATGTCCTATCTTTTCCCTGGGTACCAAGTTGTACTCTGCACATGTGCTGCACCGTACCTCCCTGTGCGCCGATTGCCAGCCTATGGGGGATGTATATACGGTTATAAGCTTGCGGCCATATATAAGTCCCCCAATGGTTGTGTAAATGTAGCCTTAAAGGCATATTTTCCATCATTTCAACAAATATTTGAATAAAAAGCAAATAAAATCATGTACATTACACAAAACGTTATAAATACAAAAGTTACTTTGTCCCACAAAAATTATCTTAACTCACTAAAGTATAAAAAAAAAACAGGTGTTAGAAAATGGTGATATGAAATACTTTTTTATTGTATTTCGCGCGCTCGAGAAAATGGCATCTCCCGCATTTTTGCTTTTTGGCGGCCAGAAACAGAGCCAATCACAAGCCAGGAGACTCTGCACTCCACCCAGCATGACGTGGTACCCTTACACGTCGATAGCAGTGGTTGGCTGGCCAGATCAGGTGACCCTGGAATAGACTAGCCCCTGCCCGCGCTGCTCGGATCATTCTGTGTCTGGATGCCGCTAGGGAGAGAGCTGCTGCTGGTCAGGAAAAGCGTTAGGCTGTTCTATTAGAATAGTGTTAGGCAGGAGTGATTCTACAACAACCCAACAGCCCTTCTTAGGGCTACAATAACGTTTTATTTTCCTTTTTTTTGGTTTGCTTGTGGCTGGGCTTGCTGCTATTAGTAGTGCAGCTAGTACCATATTGTGAGTAATTTGCAGGGAGACTTGTGTTTAGCTCTTAGTGACACACATATCCACCTCAAACACCAAAGTGGGACAATTTATTAGGGGTTTGTTTAGAATTAGGCAGAGTCTGCTGATTTATTTTTTTTTACCTTTATTTCTTTTTATAGCTCAAATTCATCTTGCAAAGCAGTGTGCTTTCAGTGTAGGCTACAAAATAGCCATAGGAGAACCCCAACGGCTTACTTAGGCCTACAATAGCGTTATATTTTCCTTTTTTTGGTTTGCTTGTGGCTGGGCTTGCTGGCATTAGTAGTGCAGCTAGTACCATATTGTGAGGAATTTGCAGGGGGACTTGCGACCGTTGTGTTTAGCTCTTAGTGACACGCATATCCACCTCAAACACCGAAGTGGGACAATTTATTAGGGGTTTGATTTGAATTAGGCACAGTCTGCTGATTTATTTATTTTTTACGTTTATTTATCTTATAACTCAAAGTCATCTGGCACAGCACAAAATCCAGTTGTGTGCTGTCAGTGTAGGTTAGAAACTAGCCATAGCAATAGGATAGCATCGTTTTGTTTAAAAAAAACCCACAAAAAAACCCACCAAAAAAAAATTGAAGTTTACACTTTAATTTTGAAAATGTTTAACCCGAGGGCTAGGGGTAGAGGACGAGGGCGTGGACGTGGGCGTCCAACTACTGCAGGGGTCAGAGGCCGTGGTCCGGGGCGGGGTGAGACACCACCTGCTGATGAGGGACACAGAGCTACACTCCCTAGGTTCATCATGTCTCAAGTTACTGGGACTCGTGGTAGAGCACTGTTGAGGCCAGAACAGTGTGAAGAGGTGATGTCGTGGATTGCGGACAATGCTTCTAGCCATTTGTCCACCAGTCAGTCTTCCACGCAGTCCACCCATGTCACCGAAATCAGCACTCCTCCAGCTCCTCCACCCAGTCTGCCCCCTCCCAGCAAAATTTGGCATTTGAACCGGCATACTCTGAGGAACTATTTCTGGACCCTTCCCACAGTCACAAACCACTTGTCCGGTTGCTGCTGAGCAATTTTCCGATGCCCAGGTTTTCCACCGGTCGCAGTCTGTGGGTGATGACATTATTGACGTAGTGGAAGAAGTGTGTAAAGAGGTGTCGGACGATGAGGAGACACGGTTGTCAGACAGTGGTGAAGTTGTTGTCAGGGCGGGAAGTCCGAGGGGGGAGCAGACTGAGGGATCGGTGGATGATGACGTGACAGACCCAAGCTGGGTTGATAGGCCGGGTGAACACAGTGCTTCTGAGACGGAGGCGAGTCCTATAGCAGAACAGGTTGGAAGAGGCAGTGGTGGGGCCAGACGGAGAGGCAGGGCCAGAGCTGGTGCATCAGCGCCAAATGTTGCCCGTAGTCAAGCTCCCGTGGCGAGGGCTAGATTTTCAGAAGTCTGTAGGTTCTTTAAAGAAACACCGGATGACCGACGGACTGTGGTGTGCAACCTTTGCCAAACCAGGATCAGCAGGGGTTCCACCACTACTAGCTTAACTACCACCAGTATGCGCAGGCATATGAATGCTAAACACCCCACTCAATGGCACCAAGCCCGTTCACCTCCGGCCGGGCACACCACTGCTCCTTCCCCTGTGTCATCTGCTAGTCAGCCCCCTGCCCAGGGCCACGGGCCAAACACCTCCCATGCGAAAACCCCATCTTCGCCTCCACGATCCTCCACAGCATCCACCAGCGTTCAGCTCTCCATACCCCAGACGCTGGAGCGCAAAAGGAAGTATAGCGCAACCCACCCACACGCCCAAGCCCTCAACGTCCACATCTCCAAGTTGCTTAGCCTGGAGATGCTGCCCTATAGGCTGGTAGAGACCGAGGCCTTTCAAAACCTCATGGCGGCGGCCGCCCCTCGGTATTCAGTCCCCAGCCGCCACTACTTTTCCCGATGTGCCGTCCCAGCCCTGCACAAGCATGCGTCAGAGAACATCATCCGTGCCCACGTGGACGAGTGCTGCCGGGCAGGGCCACTATATATCGCTGACGGCACATTGGGTTAACTTGGTGGAGGCTGGGACCGAGTCTGACCCTGGGGCTGGTCATATACTGCCGACGCCGAGGATTGCGGGGCCTACCTCGGTCCAGGTCTCAAAGGCCTACTATGCCTCCTCCTCCTCCCACCCCTCCTCCACCTCCTCCTCCGAATTACCATCTGTGGGCATGGCGCCATCAGTCGGTAGCTCTAGGCACAGCAGCAGTGCCGTCGCTAAGCGACAGCAGGCGGTGCTCAAACTGCTGAGCCTAGGCGATAAAAGGCACACCGCCCAAGAGCTATTACAGGGCATCACGGCGCAGACTGATCTGTGGCTGGCACCGCTGAACCTGAAGCCAGGCATGGTTGTGTGTGACAACGGCCGTAACCTGGTGGCGGCTCTGCAACTCGGCAGACTGACACATGTGCTATGCCTGGCCCATGTGTTAAATCTCATAGTTCAGCGTTTCTTCAAGACATACCCCAATCTGTCTGATTTGCTCACGAAGGTGCGCCGCATCTGTGCGCATTTCAGGAAGTCCAGCACAGATGCTGCCACTCTCAGGGCAGCGCAGCGCCGCCTCCAACTGCCCGCTCACCGACTGTTGTGCGACGTGCCCACGAGGTGGAATTCAACATTAACCATGTTATCCAGAGTTTACCAGCAGCGCAGAGCGATTTTAGACTGCCAGATGTCAACTTCCACCAGAACTGGTAGTCAGGTCAGTCAGCTTCCTCAAGTCTACAATGAGGAGTGGACGTGGATGTCTGATATCTGTCAGGTGCTGAGTAACTTTGAGGAGTCAACACAGATGGTCAGTGGCGATGCCGCACCATCCCGCTGCTTGGCCTGTTGAAAAACTCTCTGGTCAGCATGAAGTCAGAAGCTTTGCGCTCGTCACAAGAGACGGGGGAAGAAGATTCCCTTGTTGATAGCCAAAGCACCCTTAGGTCTGTTTCTCAGCGCATATCGGAGGAGGATGAGGAGGAAGAGGAGGAGAATGTTGGCGAGACAGAAGAGGGGACCATTGTTCAGTCCTTCACTGTTCAGCGTGTATAGGCAGAAGAAGAGGAGTTGGAGGAGGAGAAAATGGGCAGTCAGGCCAGTGAGGGGAGTGAATTCTTGCGCGTTGGTACTCTGGTGAATATGGCAGATTTCATGCTAGGCTGCCTATCCCGTGACCCTCGCGTTCAAAGAATTTATTCCAGCACCGATTACTGGGTATTCACTCTCCTGGACCCACGGTACAAGCAAAATCTTTCCACTCTCATCCCTGGAGAGGAAAGGAGTGTGAGAATGCATGAATACCAGCAGGCCCTGGTGCACAAGCTGAAACAGTATTTCCCTTCTGACAGCGCTAGCGGCAGAGGGCGTACTTCTGCGGGACAAGTAGCGAGGGAGAGTAGGCGAGCAGGCAGCTTTTCCAGCACTGGCAGGGGTACGCTTTACAAGGCCTTTGCCAGTTTTATGTCACCCCAGCAAGACACTGTCACCTGTCCCCAGTCTCGGCAGAGTAGGGCTGATCTTTACAGAAAGATGGTGAGGGAGTACGTAGCTGACCATACCATCGTCCTAAATGATCACACAGCTCCCTACAACTACTGGGTTTCAAAGCTGGACATGTGGCACGAACTGGCGCTGTACGCCTTGGAGGTTCTTGCCTGCCCTGCCGCTAGCGTGTTGTCCAAGCGGGTTTTCAGTGCAGCTGGTGGCATCATCACCGATAAGCGTACACGCCTGTCGACTGACAGCGCTGACAGGCTGACGCTTATCAAGATGAATAAAGCCTGGATTTCTCCGGATTTTCATTCTCCACCAGGTGAAAGAAGCTCAACCTGAATAATGTATGCACTCCTCCTCCTCATTGTCCTCCTTCTCCTCCTCTTTGTACACTAAAGCATAGGAAACTGGCTATTTTTTGCCAGGGCCAACTAGCTATAGTACTCTATGTATTTAATTTTTCTGGAGGGCCACCTACCCGGTCCTCTGTTTTAAGCAATTTTTGGGAGTGCCACATACAGGCACTCAATCTATTTAATTTTTCTGGAGGACCACCTACCTGCTCCTCTGGTTTGAAAACTTTTTTGGACTGCCACATACAGACACAAAATTTATTTAATTTTTCTGGAGGGCCACCTACTTGCTCCTCTGGTTTGAAAACTTTTTTGGACTGGCACATACAGGCATTATCCAAATTAAATTGTCTCCATAGCAGCCTCCACATGTCGTCTTTTTAGCTGGCTCCACACGTTGTCTCCATTGCTACCTCCAAACGTCATCGCCATAGCTGCCTCCAAAAGTCGTCCATATAGCTGCCTCCATACATGGTCTCCTTATCAAACGAACTGTGTCAGGCAGAATTTTGGGTTGTTTTCATGGATTCCACATCAAACTTGTTAACTTTGTCGCCACCCTGCTGTGTAATCCACAAAATATACTGGCAAACTTTTATCATTTACCGATATTATTTCAGCGCTTCTTGCGCATCTGTTTACATTCCCCTCACCCGCCATATCCCAAACTTATAAGAACGCTACTACACTTGATCTTATACAAAAGGTTCTTAGAAGTGCTGTTTGGGGAGTAGCCTAGAGACAGGGGCTTGGATTGGCGAAAGCTCGCCTGGCAGCGGAGCGCCAGCTCCATCTCAAGATCCAACTAACATAGTTTTAACTGCAGCACCTTTAATCTACTACTAGTTCACTGCCTCCATACATGGTCCCCTTATCAAACGAGCTGTGTCAGGCAGAATTTTGGGTTGTTTTCATGGCTTCCACATCAAACTTGTTAACTTTGTCGCCACCCTGCTGTGTAATCCACAAAATATACTGGCAAACTTTTATCATTTACTGATATTATTTCAGCGCTTCTTGCGCATCTGTTTACATTCCCCTCACCCGCCATATCCTAAACTTATAAGAACGCTACTACACTTGATCTTATACAAAAGGTTCTTAGAAGTGCTGTTTGGGGAGTAGCCTAGAAACAGGGGCTTGGATTGGCGAAAGCTCGCCTGGCAGCGGAGCGCCAGCTCCATCTCAAGATCCAACTAACATAGTTTTAACTGCAGCACCTTTAATCTACTACTAGTTCACTGCCTCCATACATCGTCCCCTTATCAAACGAGCTGTGTCAGGCAGAATTTTGGGTTGTTTTCATGGCAGAATTTTCAGGTGTTTCACCAGATATATAGTGGAACTCGGCCCATCTGTCGCTGCCATGCTGGAGACCTGAAGTTGCAATCATAGCAGCGCAATATGGATGCCCCATACTGTCGCTCTTAATCATGGAACCATTTCCGTAAAAACAATTAAAAATAGAACCACTATGCTATTCCATTATTCCTAGGTGAAATATTCAAACGACCCGGCCTGCTTTGAAAATTATAATTTTTTCAAAGTAAACGCTTCTGGCCCCCAGGCCCATTTTGGGTGGGGAGGAGCCGAGAGACAGGGGCTTGGACAGGCGAAATCTCGCCTGGCAGTGGACCGCCAGCTCCATCCCAAGATTAGGCAGCCTCAGAGGCATCCATGCATGCTGCCCCTGCTGTTTCCTGTCCATTTTGTCTCCACGATCCTCCACAGCGTCCACCAATGTCTCATTTCAACTCTCTATACCCCAGACGCTGGAGCACGAGAGGATATGCAGCACATCATCCCCTTATCAAACGAGCTGTGTCAGGCAGAATTTCCAGGTATTTCACCAGATACATAGTGGAACTCGGCCCATCTGTCGCCGCCATGCTGGAGACCTGAAGTTGCAATCATAGCAGCGCAATATGAATGCCCCATACTGTCGCTCTTAATCATGGAAGTCGTCTCCATGGCTGCCTCCACATGTCGTCCCCTTATCAAAAGAGCTGTGTCAGGCTCATTTTTCGGGTGTTTCACCAGATACGTTATGGAACTTGGTCACTATGTCGACACCATGCTGTGTTATCGACTAAATATACTGTCAACCTTTTATTCACATAGGAAATCATTTCACCTCCTTTGGTAAAACCTGAGTCCATTTAGGGTATGTCGCCATGAGACTCTCTAGCCTGCCACTGCTGCCGCTGCCTCTGCATGCCGTCCCCAATAGTGTCAGGGTCAATTATTGCATGTTTTAGATGCTATCTAGCTTCATTCTGTCACTCTGTCATGGCCATGATGTTGCCCATAATTTTGGCATAATGGTGCGATTAAGCAGCCTCAGAGGCATCCATGCATGCTGCCCCTGCTGTTTCCTGTCCATTTCCGTGGTGTTTCCATCCTTTTCTGAGGTTCCCAGGTGTTTGGCCAAGCTTCCCTGTGCAGAGCCTTGGTCCCCTTGAAAAATGCTCGAGTCTCCCATTGACTTCAATGGGGCTTGTTATTCGAGACGAGCACTCGATCATCGGGAAAAGTTCGTCTCGAATAACGAGTACCCGAGCATTTTAGTGCTCGCTCATCTCCAGTAATAACCACTGACACGTCCCCACATAATGTCTGTGCATGAGCCCTAATATCACCTAGGACTGGCCACAGTGGTGGTGGTCCTCCCCGCAACTCATCATAGGACTATCCTCAATCCTTATGAAAGAATCCCCCAAAAATAAACCCCACAATTACAAGAAAGAATTTCTATGTGGTCCCAGATAAATCTGCAGCCTTATATAATATATTAATCTTTATTCACACATATCATATTTCTTCCCAAAAAACTTGAATTATTGTGATCTCCAATAAATAACATCAGGGCAGCCATCAGGAAATTCGGGGCCCCATACAGCAAAAGTGTCTGGGCCCCAACACACCCCAAAACCGAACAAGCCTCCTGCCCCCCGCAGTGACCTTTCACAAACAGGGTTTGAGGCCTGTTGCTACGACAAGGCACACTCTTCTGGCCCCAGCCACAAAATATATTTACAAAAAGGAAAAGGCTGCTCCGGTCTTCTTCTCGTTCTCTTGCGCGCGCCTTCTTCTCCTGCAGACAGTGTGTGATCCCGCGAGACCTGTGACCCAGCACTGGATCTCGCGGGCTCACACAGCCAGCCCAGGAGGAAGCGCGCAGAGACCGACGCGACGCTGGCGGCAGGGTAAGCATGAAAGAACTGTACGCAGCGCACTGCGCACTTAACCCCTTCATGACTTGGCCTTTTTTAGTTTTTTCACTTCCATTTTTCACTCCCCACCTTCAAAAATCTATAACTTTTTTATTTTTCCACATAAAGAGCTGTGTTATGGCTTATTTTCTGCGTAACAAATTGCAATTTGCAGTGACGGTATTCAATATTCCATGGCGCGTACTGGGAAGCGGGAAAAAAATTACAAATGCAGTGAAAATGGTGAAAAAACACATTTGCAACACTTTCATGTGGGCTTGGATTTTACAGCTTTCACTGTGTGCCACAAATGACATGTCTAATTTATTCTTTGGGTCGGTACGATCACGTGGATACCAAATTTGTATAGGTTTTATAATGTTTTCATACATTTAAAAAAATTAAAACCTCCTGTACAAAATTTTTTTTTTGATTTTGCCAACTTCTGGCGGCAATAACTTTTTCATACTTTGGTGTACGGAGCTGTGGGTGGTGTCATTTTTTGCGACTTTTGATGTCGTTTTCATTGCTATCATTTTTAGGACTGTGCAACCTTTTGATCACTTTTTATTAATTTTTTTATATTTTCCAAAATGGCAAAAAAATGTCATTTTTGACTTTGGACGCTATTTTCCGTTACGAGGTTAAACGCAGTGAAAAACCGTAATTATATTTTGATAGATCGGACATTTTCGGACGCGGCGATACCTAATGTGTTTATGATTTTTACTGTTTATTAATATTAATATCAGTTCTAGGGAAAGGGGGGTGATTTGAATTTTTAGGTTTTTTTATTATAATTTTTTTTTTTTAAACTTTTTTTTACTTTTACTTTTACTATTTTTCAGACTCCCTAGGGTACTTTAACCCTAAGTTGTCTGATCGATCCTACCATATGCTGCCATACTGCAATATGGCAGTATATGGGGATTTTACTCCTCATTCATTACAATGTGCTGATAGCACATTGTAATGAATGGGTTAAAACGAGACTGCTTCGGGCCTTCGTGAGACCCGAAGCTGTCATGGCAACGGATCACCGCTCCCCGTGACGTCATCGGGGAGCGGCGATCCACGGCAAGATGGCGGCGCCCATGCGGCGCCATCTTTTTGGAGCCTCCGGCAGCATTGCCGGCGGCGATCTCCGTGAAAGCACCCGCGATCGGTGCTAGCACCGATCGCGGGTGTTACCGGTAAGCCTTTGCTGCAATATGCAGCAAAGACTTACCGGCTATGGAGAGGGCTCGGCCCGCGAGCCCTCTCCATGTACCGGGACCCGGCGCGCGCCGTACTAGTACGGCGCGCGTCGGGAAGGGGTTAACCAGCGGCCCCCGGCGCCTCCACCCCACACATATTGTGCAGCACAGACCGCACAGTCTGCGGCCCACCGGCCGGGCCCCCCCCCCCCCCCTAGTGTCTTGGAGTCCGGGCCCCATAGGGCAGTACCAGTTGTACTGCCCTATCGGCGGCCCTGAATAACATTAAAAGATCTGTGAGGCCGTCACTTATAAATATGTATATATTATACTACAGTACAAGAGACAAGGACAACTTAATACTTCCTCTAGTCAAACATTAAAGGGTTAATTCTTCAGAATTTTGTGTCATAGATGCGCTGATGTCATAATTCCCACTTCTGACAGATCGACACTGAAACTGACCAATCAGAAGCAAGATCATACAGCCCCACCCGCCTGAAGTGGCCAATCAGGAGCCACATCATGCTGCCACGCCCACCTGACTCAAGTATAAATATCTGTGCCGGTCAATAGGGGCAGGCACTGGGTGGTGGGACGTCGAGGCATGAAGAACCGTGGATTTATGTACCCCTGGACGTGTGGACACCTGGACGTATGGAACCCTGGACGTGTGGACCCCTGGACGTATGGAACCCTGGACGTGTGGACCCCTGGACGTATGGAACCCTGGACGTGTGTACCCCTGGACGTATGGAACCCTGGACGTGTGGACCCCTGGACGTGTGGACCCCTGGACGTATGGAGCCTGGACCCTGGACGTATGGAGCCTGGACCCCTGGATGTGTGGACCCCTGGACGTATGGAGCCTGGACCCCTGGACGTATGAAGCCTGGACCCCTGGACATATGGATCGTGAACCGCTCGATCGCTGGATGCCCGACTACCTGAGTGAGAGATATTTATTGGCAGTAACCCTCTAAGCCCAGAGGAAGGGCAAACCTTCAGCCATGGGTTCCCTAGAGGTTTCCTCCACAGGGGGTTTTTCCTCTCCTGAGTGCTGAAGGGTGACTCTTCGTGAGTCCAGGGTCTGCCATGGGATGGGATTATAAATAAATATTTGGTTATTTAGTTCCTAATTATTTGTCTTTTGTCTATTTATTGGGTCTTCTTTGGTTTAATTCATTTTTATTGGGGTTTTCTTGGGAAGGTAATTACAAGGTCTGTGCACATCACATCTCACAGGGGCATAAGGAAAACACATGAGGGAACATAGTCCAGTAACTGCCCCTATGGATGCATCTACCCCAATGTTTGCCCCTTAAATACTGCACAGGTATCACGTGTACACACATCCCTAAAGGAACGAGGCCTAACATAGGTCATAACTGTGCTGGTTACCCATAGCAACCAATCATAGCACAACTTTCATTCCTAAAAGTTCTCTCTTAACCGGTTCGCGACCGCCCGCCGTGTATTCACGGGCTGAGCCCTCTCCATAGCCGGTAAGTCTTTGCTGCATATTGTAGCAAAGGCTTACCGGTAACATCCGCGATCGGTGCTAGCACCGATCGCGGATGTTTTTACAGCGTGGGCTGCCGGCAAAGCTGCCGGCAGCCTCAAACAGATAGCAGCGCATGGGCGCCGCCATCTTACCTGGGATCGCCGCTCCCCGTGACGTCATCGGGGGGCGACCATCCGTCTCCATGGTAGCCTCGGGTCTTCCGAAGACCCGAGGCTATTTCGTTTTAACCCCTTGGTTAAATGAGGAAGAAAATCCCCATATACTGCCATACTGTAGTATGGCAGTATATGATAGGATCGATCAGACAACCTAGGGTTAAAGTACCCTAGGGAGTCTGAAAAATAGTATAAATAAAAATAAAAAAAAGTTAAAAAAAAAAAAATTATAATAAAAAACCCGAAAATTTCAAATCACCCCCCTTTCCCTAGAACTGACATAAATATAAATAAACAGTAAAAATCATAAACACATCAGGTATCAACGTGTCCGAAAATGCCCGATCTATCAAAATATGATAATATGACGCCCAAAGTCGAAAATGGCACTTTTTTGCCATTTTGAAAAATCTAAAAAAATCTATAAAAAGTGATCAAAAGGTCGTACAGTCCTAAAAATGATATCATTGAAAATATTATCAAATTTCGCAAAAAATGACACCACCCACTGCTCCGTACACCAAAGTATAAAAAAGTTATTAGCGCCAGAATTTGGCAAAATCAAAAAAATTTTTTTGTACAGGAGGTTTTAATTTTTGTAAATGTATGAAAACATTATAAAACCTATACAAATTTGGTATCCTCTTAATCGTACTGACCCAAAGAATAAAGTAGACATGTCATTTGGGGCGTTCAGTGAAAGACGTAATATCCAAGCCCACAAGAAAATGGCGCAAATGCGTTTTTTCACCATTTTCATTGCATTTGGAATTTTTTTCCCGCTTCCGAGTACATGGAATGGAATATTTAATACCATCATTATGAAGTGCAATTTGTTACGCAGAAAACAAGCCGTCACACAGCTCTTTACGTGTAAAAATAAAAAAGTTATAGATTTTTGAAGGTGGGGAGTGAAAAATGGACATGAAAAAACAGGAAAGGGCCCGGTCCTTAACCGGTTAATATGAAAGCTGCTCTGTGATTGGTTGCCAATTGATGTACAGTAAAAGTAGTTTCCACAACAAGCAAAGTGTATGAAAACAAAACACTTCATTAACACCTTCACGACCTAGGACGAACTAAATCGTCCTCGTGCTGCAAAGGGTGTATGGAGAGAGCTCACAATTAAAAAAAATTTAAGAAAATATGAAAAAATAGTAAAAAAAAGTAAAAGTTTAAATCGCCCCCCTTTCCTTAGATCACATATAAAAGCAAATAAACAATAAGAATCATAAACATGTTTGGTATCATCGCATCCCAAAATGTCTGATCTATCAAAATATATTAGCGATTTTTCCCGGCGTTTAACCCCGTAATGGAAAATGGCGCCCAAAGTCGAAAATGCCACTTTTCTGTCATTTTGAAAAACAAAGAATTCTCTAAAAAGTGATCAAAAGGCCATACAGTCCTCAAAATGATAGCATTAAAAACGTCATCAAAGTTCACAAAAACTGACACCACCCACAGCTCCGTGCACTGAAGTATGAAAAAGTTATTAGTGCCAGAACATGGCAAAATGAACAATATTTTTTTTGCACAGAAGGTTTTAATTTTTTTAAATGTATGAAAACATTATAAAACCTATACAAATTTGGTATCCCCGTGATCGTACCGAACCAAAGAATAAAGTAGACTTGTGATTTGGGGAGCTCAGTGAAAGTTGTAAAATCCAAGCCCACAAGAATATGGCGCAAATGGATTTTTTCATCATTTTCACTGCATTCTGATTTTTTTTTCCGGCTTCCCAGTACATGGCATGGAATGATAAATACTATCGCTATGAAGTGCAATTTGTTATGCAGAAAACTAGCCCAAACACAGCTCTTTACATGGAAAATTAAGAAAGTTACAGATTTTTGAAGGTGGGGAGTCAAAAAATGAAAAACGAAAAAGGGCCACGTCCCTAAGGGATTAACCTTTTGATGCTCAGCGAAGGATATATACATTACCGGAGCGGAGCCGGTATCAGGAAGCCGGGGTGTCATCTGCAACTAACAGTTGACACCCTAGTGTACCTTTATGGGGTTGCTGATCGCTGCTATGGCAACCCTGAGGTGCGAACTCACAGACAGGATGTTACAGTCTCGGTGTGAGCCTATGCTTAGGGTGACAGTGATAATACCCTGCAATACACCAGTACTGCTGGGTATTATAATGAACAAGCAAACTGAAGATTCATCGTTCATGTCCCATAGTGGGACTAATAAAAAAAAAAGTCTACTGATAGGGGGGTGCAGAGGACCCCAAATGACCCCCCTGTACTACGCTGTACTGATATGTGGTTGTACACGACCCTGTATGAACCCCCTATACTGATATGAGGGTGTACAGGACCCTGTATGACCCCCCCCCTCCGCCGGCACTGATATGTGGGTTTATGGAACCCTGTTAGACCCCCTGTCCAAATATGTGGGTGCAGATGACCCTGTATAACCCCCCTGTACTGATTGGAGGTTACTGCCTTTAAGGGTGGGGTGAGTTCCACGTTCTGTCCTCCTATGCCGGCTGGATCTTCAGTGGAAACTTTTAGCTAAAAAGTTTTGGAGGACGTCAAATCTTTAACCGGTTAAGGACCGGGCCCTTTCCTGTTTTTTCATGTCCATTTTTCACTCCCCACCTTCAAAAATCTATAACTTTTTTATTTTTACACGTAAAGAGCTGTGTGACGGCTTGTTTTCTGCGTAACAAATTGCACTTCATAATGATGGTATTAAATATTCCATGCCATGTACTCGGAAGCGGGAAAAAAATTCCAAATGCAATGAAAATGGTGAAAAAACGCATTTGCGCCATTTTCTTGTGGGCTTGGATATTACGTCTTTCACTGAGCGCCCCAAATCACATGTCTACTTTATTCTTTGGGTCGGTACGATTAAGGGGATACCAAACATGTATAGGTCTTATAAAGTTTTCATACATTTACAAAAATTAAAACCTCCTGTACAAAAATAATTTTTTTGATTTTGCCAACTTCTGGCGCTAATAACTTTTTTATACTTTGGTGTCCGGAGTTGTGGTTGGTGTCATTTTTTGTGAAATTTTATAATATGTTCAATGATATCATTTTTAGGACTGTACGACCTTTTGATCACTTTTTATAGATTTTTTTAGATTTTTCAAAATGGCAAAAAAGTGCCATTTTCGACTTTGGGCGCTATTTTCCGTTACGGGGTTAAACGCATTGAAAAAACGTTATCATATTTTGATAGATCGGGCATTTTCGGATGCGTCGATACCTGATGTGTTTATGATTTTTACTGTTTATTTATATTTATGTCAGTTCTAGGGAAAGGGGGGTGATTTGAAATTTTAGGTTTTTTTATTATATTTTTTTTTTTTTAACTTTTTTTATTTTTATTTATACTATTTTTCAGACACCCTAGGGTACTTTAACCCTAGGTTGTCTGAGCAATCCTATCATATACTACCATACTGCAGTATGGCAGTATATGGGGATTTTCTTCCTCATTCATTACAATGTGCTATCAGCACATTGTAATGAAGGGGTTAAAACGAAATAGCCTCGGGTCTTCGGAAGACCCGAGGCTACCATGGAGACGGATCGCCGCCCCCTGATGACGTCACGGGGAGCGGCGATCCCAGGTAAGATGGCGGCGCCCATGCGCCGCTATCTGTTTGAGGCTGCCGCCAGCTTTGCCGGCAGCCCATGCTGTGAAAACACCCGCGATCGGTGCTAGCAGCAAAGACTTACCAGCTATGGAAAGGGCTCAGCCCGTGAGCCCTCTCCATGCAGCGCGACGCGACCGCCGCCGTGAATACACGGCGGGCGGTCGCGAACCGGTTAATCTACCCCGAGGCTCCAAAAAATTTGACCCAGGGAGAATGGCGTGCCCTCCGTTGGCTTAAGTCCCGCACCGATATATTGGCCAAGCCGGCCGACAAAGGGGGCAACGTGGTCCTTATGACTAAGGATTACTACGTAAAAGAAGCTATGCGCCAATTAAGCGATACATCCACGTATACCCCCTTAGACCATAACCCCACCTTAAGATTCCAGACAAGACTCCGCAGTTTCCTGAGGTGGAGTGTCGACAACAAAGTCTTATCTGCAAACACAGCAACAAAATTATTTCCCACTTATCCCAAGCACCCTTGTTGGTACTTTCTACCAAAAGTGCATAAGACCATGATGAATCCCCCTGGCCATCCAATAGTTGCGGGCATTGGCTCACTATTCGGGCCATTGTCGCAATTCTTGGATTGGCTTTTACGTCCTCTACTCCAAGAGATCCCTTCCTTTTTAAAGGACACTAATGCCTTCCTTGGAGTAATTAACGATTTACATTGGCAAGAGGGTTATCATTTAGCCTCCATAGACGTTGAAAGTTTGTACACCCGGATCCCACAGGATCTAGCAGTAGCAAGTGTCCGTGATGTGCTACTGAATGCCGGCCAAGATAGTACATACATATCATTTGTGTGTGAAGAGCTTCGTCTGGTGCTGTCCAATAATGCCTTTATTTCGATGGTCGATGGTTTGTCCAAAATGTTGGTATGGCCATGGGCACTCCTGTGGCCTGCACCCTAGCCAATCTTTTTTTGGCCTGTTTTGAGGGTCGCTACATATTTTCCCTGGACAACCCGTATGCCATAAAAATCAAGGCATTCCATAGATATGTCGACGACATCTTCATTGTATGGGAAGGCACTGAACAATCTTTTTTTGAGTTCACTACATATTTAAACCAGGTAAATCAGATGAACATGAAATTTACAGCTGTGTTTGGGGGAACCGAGTTGGAGTTTTTGGATGTGAAGGTGCGGGTAAAAAAAGGTGAACTGTGTACCTCAGCTTTTAGGAAGCCTACGGCCACTAATTCACTCCTCCACTACAATAGCTATCACCCCCAACATACAAAAGAGGGCTTACCTTACAGCCAGTTTTTGCGACTTAGGAGACTTAATAGTGAAGACGCACATTTCCATACACAAGCAGCTGAACTGACGACCAGACTTACGGACCGTCACCCCTAATAAAGAAGGCGCTGGATAGAGCAACACAAGTACCCCGGAGTGATCTCATTAGGACTAGTAATAAGGCACATCAGCACAGTAAGGACAGAGAAGATAGACGTTTTGTCTTTTCTTTTGATTACAGTCCCTGTGAGACAGCCATTCGCCAAGCCATTAACAAACATTGGCACATTTTAGAACAAGATCCCCAACTTAAGGGATTAACCACTGGTAGACCCATGGTTACATTTCGAAGATGCACCACATTATGTGACAAACTAGTCAGCAGTAGGTATTCTTCCCCTCGTGAGAATTGGCTCCTTAAGGGGACCCCTATGGGGAACTACAAGTGTGGTTCATGTCGTTACTGTCACTTTAATAGCCAATTAAAACACGTCACTTTTGGAGGCTTTACCCAGTCGGTTAACATTTTCATAATATGTAGGTCCACCTTCGTCGTGTATATAGTATTTTGCCCATGTAAACGATACTACATTGGTAAAACTGGCAGGAACCTCTTTACCCGTTTCAGGGAGCATAAGAGGTCAATTGTCACTGGGGTTGGCTGTCCCCGCCTTATTGAACATGTTAGGACACAACATAATGGCGATGCGGACGTACTGAAATTTGCTGGCATTGAAAGGGTAGAACATAGCCCAGAAGGAGGTGATCGTTCCCTCCACCTTTTGCGACGAGAAAGTAGGAGCATTATGAGATTCGGGGCCATGGGACCCTCTGGTCTGAATGACCGCAATGAACTTAAAGTGTTCTTGTAATATAAAATGATGATTTCTCCCTAATTTCATGTGTATATGGAAAGCTCTTAATATGTTTCCCCATTATGTGATTTTTTATGATGGGGATGTGTGCAACACACACCCATATTTTATCCACCAGTAAGATACTGTATCTGCCTCCTCTAGGCATTATTCATCCCTCTTATTATATCTTTTCTTATCTCTTCTTTTTTTCTCTCTCTCCCTCCCACTTCCCCCCCCTCCCCTCCCCCTCTCCCTCCCTTTCTCTACTTACCTTTTTCATCCTCGATTCTATCCTCTTATGCCCGCTTCGGCAAGCGCCACTTCCTTATGGTAAAAGCTAGATGTATCAGTCTCAGTACTAACATCCTATCCATATCGCCAAACTGCAGACAATCGAGGAGTAATTCTCATGTCATTTACAGTACTTACTTTTTAGATTGTTTTGCTTACAGTCACCATGACGACGCGTGCCCGCCTTCCACTTCATATCCGGTGGAGACGTGTGCATGCGCAGTCACTGCCTTGAGAAAGCGCCGAGCGGCGCAAAACGGCCCGTCGGCTGACTTAGCGGCACTGCGTGCCTCCCTATGTACCACTTGTTGTGAATAAAGAAGAATATTTTCACGATACTGGTGAGTGCTGCTTCATTCTTCTTTATATGTATTTGGACGCTTGGACTGTTCTCCGAAGCTGAAGCACGACCACAGTGATTGCTGCCATACCCTCACCTCCCCACTACCTTCCTAGCCGTGACATATTGTTCGATCCAAGACTGACTGTGCCCGCACCGTTTCTGTTTTTACTTCTGACGCTGTACTGATTTATGGTTGCACAGGACCATGTATGACCCCCATAGAACTAATATGTGGGTGTACAAGAAGGTGTATGACCACCCTATAATGATATGTGGGTGCAGATGATCCTGTATGACCCCCCCTAGAACTGGTATGTGGGTGTACAGGACCCTGTATGACTACCCTGTACTGATAAGTAGGTGTACAGAACCCTGTAAGACCCCTGTACTGATTTGTGGGTGCAGTTGATCCTATATGAGCCCCCCCCCCCCCAGGGCTCCATTTGCCATGAGGTGAGACGAAAATCTTGCCTCAGGTGGCAGAATGCAAAGCCCTTTGGAGAGCGGCGAAATATCCTGCTCTAATTTGGACCATTCGGGCGTCTATTGCCGCCCGAATTGCCCACCAGATAAATCACACCTGTCTCTTTAAGACACAGGTGTGATTTATATGCGGAGCGGCGCAGCGCCTTCCCAGCTGCTGGCGTCCCTACATTCTATACAGGGACACAGGCGGCGGATGATGATGTCACACCACCTGTGTCTCAGAGCGGAGCTGTGGCTCACAGAAGAGCCGCGAGAAGACAGGAGCAGCGCACCATGGGAGCACCCTGCTTGGAGGTGAGTATAAGTTTTATTATTTTTAATGGCCAAGTATTGCTGAAAGTGTGGGGAATATATATATAAGCAGTGTATATGGGGATGGAGACTATTTATACTGGGGGGGGGTGCTCTGTATATAAATGAGCTTGATGGGGGTATATATATGTGCTGGATATAATAAAATAAATTGGAGGGGGCTATTGGGGGGGGCTTCTGAATATAATAAAACTGATTTGGGGCAATCCATATTTGGGGACCAGGTAGTAATTAAACTAGTGGGGCACTATATGGGAGGCTGTATATAATTTAACTGAGGGGGTGGGCTATATACTGGGGCCAGATAGTAATTCAACAGGCTGGTGGACTACGGTATATTCAGGAGCTGGATTTTAATAAAACTAGTGGGTGTCTGTATATGGGGAAGGTCAGGCCCGGACTGGGCCACCAGGAAGCCAGGAAAACCCCCGGTGGGCCCCAACAGCTTATGGCCCCGCCCCCTCATTATCATATACCGAACACTGATGCAGTGCTATAGTCATGTATCAATGTCAGCCACGGACAGTGACCCCAGCAGGACTGTCAGTGATTACAGCCTCTGCCTCCGGGGTGCAGGGGATCAGAGAGCAGCACACTCAGCTGCAGAGTCTCTCATCTTCATACCATACCTCCCAACCGTCCCGTTTTGGGCGGGACAGTCCCGTTTTTTAACCCTTGTCCCGCCTGCACGGACCGTTAAGTGAAAGTCCCGTTTTTTTTTGCGTTTTCACGGATTTTTCCGTTTTGTCCCGCCCCCGAGTCCCGCCCCCCCGAGTCCCGCCCCCGAGTCCCGCCCCCGTCCTGCTCAGGATACAGAGAAGCCAGGGGGCGGGGTGCAGCGTCCTCCTCCTCTCCAGCTCCCGGGCTGTCTGCTGCAGAGCCGGCACCTCCCCCATCCCCTCCCCTGGGAGGCAGAGCCCTCCCTGTCCTCAGGCTGCCACTTGCAGGCACATGGATGGATGGATGGATGGAGCAGTGCAGAGTGTCATGTTCTCTGCACTGCCCCTGCACAGCAGCCCCAGGGGATCAGCCTCCGTGCAGGCAGGAGCTCTCCAGGTCTGCTACATCAATAGCTCCCTGCCCCCACCTCCTCCTCCTGCTCCTCACTGAAGTTCGTCTGATGAAGCAGAGCCGAGTGTGTGCAGCTGCTGCAGTGTGATAACAGGTACTCTACAGTGACTGCAGGCAGCAAAGGGTTAAACACTTCACTTTCCTCCATAGACCCCCTGCCCCCACCCCTAATCCCCCCAGTGCCCTTCTATTCTGTTTTTATTGTACCATATACTTAATCCCTTAACCCCTTAAAGACGCAGGGTTTTTCTCTCATTTCTCGCTCTCCAACTTCAAAAATCCATAACTTTTTCATGTTTCCGTGTACAGAGCTGTGTGAGGGCTTATTTTGTGCGTAACAAATTTTACTTTCTCGTAATGTTATTTATTTTAACATGCCGTGTACTGCGAAGCTGCAAAAAATTCCAAATGTGGATTTTTTTTTTTTTAAAAACGCACGTGTCACGTTCTTGTGGGCTGTCACGTTCTTTTTTCGACTTTGATTGTGCACTCAAAATAACACCTCAGCTTTATTCTTTGGTTCGGTGCGATCGCGGTGATACTGGATTTATAGGTTTTATTGTGTTTTAATACATTTTCAAAAATTAAACGAATGTGTGCAAAAAATAAAAATAAAAAAATTTTGCCATCTTCTGACGCTAATAACTTTTTCATATTTCGGTGCACGGAGCTGGGGGTGGGGTCATTTTTGGCGAAATGAGCCGACGTTTTCATTGCTACCATTTTGAGGTCTGTGCGACATTTTGATCATTTTTAATTTCATTTTTTATGTGATGTAAAAAGGTGTAAAAGTCGCATTTCGGACATTTGGGCGCCATTTCCCGCCTCGGAGGTCACCGCCGCCCGTAACCGTTTTTATATTTTGATAGATCGGGCATTTTGGGACGCGGCGATACCTAATATGTTTGTGATTTTTACTGTTTGTTATGTTTTATATCCGTTCTAGGGAAAGGGAGGTGATTAGAATTTTTAATATTTTATAAATTTTTTTTATTTTTAAAACCTGTTTTTTCTTTTTTTTCCCACTATTTCTTAGACCCTCTAGGGTACATTAACCCTAGATGGTCAGATCGCTCCTACCATATACAGCAATACTTCTGGCTCATTGTAACGAATCTGCAGAAGCCATGTAGCCTCGTGTCAAAAGAAGACCCGAGGCTACCACGGCAAACGATCGCCGCCCCCGATGACGTTCGGGGGCACAGCGATTCTAAAAAAGACTTTGCCGGCGACAATGACCGACTGCGGTTATTAGCGGTGGGGGTTTTCTGCAACATGCAAAACCCCCCACCTTGTATGAAGAGGACTCAGCCCGTGAGCCCTCTTCATACACTCCTTATACTCTCTGCGCCGTAGAGCTACGGCGCAGAGCGTTAAGGGGTTAAAGGGGTTTTCCCACAAATACAAGTTAGGCCCTATCCATAGGACAGGGCTTCACCTGCTGATGTGTGGGGGTTTCAGTGATGTGACCCCCCATAGATCATGAAAACGAGGGGTCTGTTGGGGTCCACATAAGGTCCATGTCATCGCTCTGTGACAGTAATGGAGCAGAATGGTCATACACGGCCGCCTGCTCCATTACTCTGACGGAACGATTTTTGCGTTTCCATATTTCACTCCCCACTTTCAAAAATCAATAACTTTTTTATTTTTCCACGTACAGAGCTGTGTGCGGCCTGTTTCTGCGTAACAAATTATACTTCCTAGTGACAGTATTAAATATTCCAGGCCCTGTACTGGGAAGCGGGAAGGAAAATATCAAATGTGGTTTTTATGGCTTTCACTGCGCGCTCCATAGGACCCCTCCCCTTTACTGCGCTCCATAGGACCCCTCCCCTTTACTGCGCTCCATAGGACCCCTCCCCTTTACTGCGCTCCATAGGACCCCTCCCCTTTACTGCGACAACGAGCATGTCTCCCCCCCCTAGACAACAAGCATGTCCCCCCCTAGACAACGAGCATTTCCCCCCCTAGACAACCAGCATTTCCCCCTGCTAGACAACGAGCATGTCTCCCCCTGACCCCTAGACAACGAGCATGTCCCCCCCAAGACAACGAGCATGCCCCCCCCTAGACAACGAGCATGTCCCCCCCCCAGACAACGAGCATTCCCCCCCCCTAGACAACGAGCATGTCTCCCCCCGACTCCTAGACAACGAGCATGCCCCCCCCTAGACAACGAGCATGTCCCCCCCCCAGACAACGAGCATTCCCCCCCCTAGACAACGAGCATGTCTCCCCCCGACTCCTAGACAACGAGCATGTCCCCCCCCTAGACAACGAGTATTTCCCCCCCCCCTAGACAACGAGCATGTCTACCCCTGACCCCTAGACAACGAGCATGTCCTCCCCTGTGGCTGCGTGCCCTTTTTTGTGTGTTTGTGTTATTTTTGTCTTCCAGGACCGTGCCTGCTGTGGACTGCTTCGGATTCGAAGGATTACGTCTATGACCGACATTTCTAACAAATAAAATGGTCAACGAGGGTGTGTCTGCGTTTTTTGTTCAATAAAATTTTCTGAAAACGGTGTGATTATTTATTTTTTTGCGACACTCTTCATAGTTTGCCGTAGTAGTGGTGCCGGCTAGGTGACGGTGCTCATTACTAAGGGCTGGCCTTAGTGTTTGCCTTAATTTTTTTGGCAAATTCACACTAACGCCCATACCATTACCCCGGTACCCACCGCCACCAGGGGTGCCGGGAAGAGCTGGGTACAAACCAGTACCTGACCGTCTATAGATGGTCAGGTGCTGGGGCGGCCGCAGGCTGTTATTGTTGCGCTGGAATAGCCCCCTAACAGTGGCCTATCCCAGCTCAGTAATGGCAGGCTGCTGCTGCTTTTTTGTATCAGGCTGATTTGAACAATAGGGGCACCCCATGCCGTTTTTCCCCCCATTTTTTTGTAAAAATGGGGGAAACAGCCTGGGAGCCCCCTTTAAAGGGGGAACCCCACGCATATTTTTGTCAAAAATTTGAAGAAAAAACGGCATGGGGCTCCCCCTATTTTTCAAATCAGCCTGATACAAAAAAGCAGCAGCAGCCTGCCATTACTGAGCTGGGATAGGCCACTGTTAGGGGGCTATTCCAGCGCAACAATAACAGCCTGCAGCCGCCCCAGCACCTGACCATCTATAGACGGTCAGGAACTGGTTTGTACCCGGCTCTTCCCGGCACCCCTGGTGGCGGTGGGTACCAGGGTAATGGTATGGGCGTTAGTGTGAATTTGCCAAAAAAATTAAGGCAAACACTAAGGCCAGCCCTTAGTAATGAGCACCGTCATCTAGCCGGCACCACTACTACTACGGCAAACTATGAAGAGTGTCGCAAAAAAATAAATAATCACACCGTTTTCAGAAAATTTTATTGAACAAAAAACGCAGACACACCCTCGTTGACCATTTTATTTGTTAGAACTGTCGGTCATCGATGTAATCCTTCGAATCCGAAGCAGTCCACAGCAGGCACGGTCCTGGAAGACAAAAATAACACAAACACACAAAAAAGGGCACGCAGCCACAGGGGAGGACAGGCTCGTTGTCTAGGTGGGGGACATGCTCGTTGTCTAGGGGGGGGACATGCTCGTTGTCTAGGGGGGGACATGCTCGTTGTCTAGGTGGGGGTACATTCTCGTTGTCTAGGTGGGGGTACATGCTCGTTGTCTAGGGGGGGGTACATGCTCGTTGTCTAAGGGGGGCATGCTCGTTGTCTAGGGGGGGGCATGCTCGTTGTCTAGGGGGGGACATGCTCGTTGTCTAGGGGGGGCATGCTCGTTGTCTAGGGGGGGCATGCTCGTTGTCTGGGGGGGACATGCTCGTTGTCTAGGGGGGGGCATGCTCGTTGTCTGGGGGCGGACATGCCCGTTGTCTGGGGGGGACATGCTCGTTGTCCAGGGGGGGACATGCTCGTTGTCTAGGGGAGGACATGCTCGTTGTCTGGGGGGGGCATGCTCGTTGTCTAGGGGAGGACATGCTCGTTGTCTAGGAGGGCATGCTCGTTGTCTGGGGGGGGCATGCTCGTTGTCTAGGAGGGCATGCTCGTTGTCTGGGGGGGGGACATGCTCGTTGTCTGGGGGGGGACATGCTCGTTGTCTAGGGGGAGTGGAATATGCCCCCCAATTATATACATAAATATACATTGGTGCCAGTGGATGCGTTGAAGGTATGAGCAGTGGCGTGGCCAGGGGGTGTGGTTAGGGGGCATGGCTAGGGTGTGGCTTCTGTGGGTAAAAAAATTGCGGTATGTTCATACAATGCTGGGGCAGTGAGGGAAACTGTGAGAAGGTTACACCTCACTGCCCGAGTGCAGGGGAAGATGAGACACTCCGGGCTCTGCTCCAGCCAGCAAGTGTTGAAAGGGTTAATGACCTGCCACCACTGCACCCTGAGCAGCCTGGCTAAAGTATACCCAGCCCTGGAGCTGCTGAGCAGAGGCTGCGGCCCACCCCCTGTTCCTGACAGGCAGCTGCAGTCACCAATCAGAAGGGGCCTGGCGATTCATCACAGCCTGCCCTCAGCACCCCACCTAACCCTGCTGTGCGTGGTGGAGGGACCTCCATGAGGAAGAGAAAGCCAAAAACCTGTGTGGTGGCCTCCTGCACCCAGCACTAGGTATGTACAGGAATATAAGTGAACTACAATTCACATTAGTAATCACACATCTAAGAACTACAACTCCCAGCAGCTGAAAGAACTGCTGAGAGCTGTAGTTCTTCAGCCCAGTCTAATATTCTATAACTTTACTTTAACCCCTTCTTTCCCATGTGCCCCCCTCCTCTGCAGATTGTGCGGGCACACGGCGCATGGGAGAGGAGGAAGGGGTGAACGCTGCTCGCCCCTTTCCATAGTGAAACTTGGGGCGCCTTAATATGGGGAAAGATAGGACATGTCCTATCTTTTCCCTGGGTACCAAGTTGTACTCTGCACATGTGCTGCACCGTACCTCCCTGTGCGCCGATTGCCAGCCTATGGGGGGCGTATATACGGTTATAAGCTTGCGGCCATATATAAGTCCCCCGATGGTTGTGTAAATGTAGCCTTAAAGGCATATTTTCCATCATTTCAACAAATATTTGAATAAAAAGCAAATAAAATCATGTACATTACACAAAACGTTATAAATACAAAAGTTACTTTGTCTCACAAAAATTATCTTAACTCACTAAAGTATAAAAAAAAACAGGTGTTAGAAAATGGTGATATGAAATACTTTTTTATTGTTTAGAAGTAAACATTTATATATAACCCTTATCGTACTGACCAATAAAAGAAAGGTGAAGTGTCTTATGAAGAATTAAAAATGGCGCTACTGTATTTCCTTTTTTTTTATTTTACGATGCTGTTAAATGACAACAGTGTAGCATTCATAGTTTTTATATTGCCACAGACTTCTATGGGAATGCAAGTGTCAAAAAAGTAGAAAGAAATATTAGAGACGCTCTATGTTTTGTGCCTCTTGGCAGTCGGCTCAGTACAATCCATAGAAATGCATTGGGATGTGTAATAACCACTGACACGTCCCCACATAATGTCTGTGCATGAGCCCTAATATCACTTAGGACTGGCCACAGTGGTGATGGTCCTCCCCGCAACTCATCATAGGACTATCCTCAATCCTTATGAAAGAATCCCCCAAAAATAAACCCCACAATTACAAGAAAGAATTTCTATGTGGTCCCAGATAAATCTGCAGCCTTATATAATATAATAATCTTTATTCATACATATCATATTTTTTCCCAAAAAACTTGAATTATTGTGATCTCCAATAAATAACATTAAAAGATCTGTGAGGCCGTCACTTATAAATATGTATATATTATACTACAGTACAAGAGACAAGGACAACTTAATACTCCCTCTAGTCAAACATTAAAGGGTTAATCCTTCAGAATTTTGTGTCATAGATGCGCTGATGTCATAATTCCCACTTCTGACAGATCGACACTGAAACTGACCAATCAGAAGCAAGATCATACAGCCCCACCCGCCTGAAGTGGCCAATCAGGAGCCACATCATGCTGTCACGCCACCTGCCTCAAGTATAAATATCTGTGCCGGTCAATAGGGGCAGGCACTGGGTGGTGGGACGTCGAGGCATGAAGAACCGTGGATTTATGTACCCCTGGACTTATGGACCCCTGGACGTATGGAACCCTGGACGTGTGGACCCCTGGACGTATGGAACCCTGGACGTGTGGACCCCTGGACGTATGGAGCCTGGACCCTGGATGTGTGGACCCCTGGACGTATGGAGCCTGGACCCCTGGACATATGAAGCCTGGACCCCTGGACATATGGATCGTGAACCGCTCGATCGCTGGATGCCCGACTACCTGAATGAGAGATATTTATTGGCAGTAACCCTCTAAGCCCAGAGGAAGGGCGATCCTTCAGCCATGGGTTCCCTAGAGGTTTCCTCCACAGGGGGTTTTTCCTCTCCTGAGTGCTGAAGGGTGACTCTTCGTGAGTCCAGAGTCTGCCATGGGATGGGATTATAAATAAATATTTGGTTATTTAGTTCCTAATTATTTGTCTTTTGTCTATTTTTTGGGTCTTCTTTGGTTTAATTCATTTTTATTGGGGTTTTCTTGGGAAGGTAATTACAAGGTCTGTGCACATCACATCTCACAGGGGCATAAGGAAAACACATGAGGGAACATAGTCCAGTAACTGCCCCTATGGATGCATCTACCCCAATGGTTGCCCCTTAAATACTGCACAGGTATCACGTGTACACACATCCCTAAAGGAACGAGGCCTAACATAGGTCATAACTGTGCTGGTTACCCATAGCAACCAATCATAGCACAGCTTTCATTCCTAAAAGTTCTCTCTTAAAATGAAAGCTGCTCTGTGATATACAGTAAAAGTAGTTTCCACAACAAGCAAAGTGTATGAAAACAAAACACTTTATTAACACCTTCGCGACCTAGGACGAACTAAATCGTCCTTGTGCTGCAAAGGGTGTATGGAGAGAGCTCACAATTAAAAAAAATTTAAGAAAATATGAAAAAATAGTAAAAAAAAGTAAAAGTTTAAATCACCCCCCTTTCCTTAGATCACATATAAAAGCAAATAAACAATAAGAATCATAAACATGTTTGGTATCATCGCATCCCAAAATGTCTGATCTATCAAAATATATTAGCGATTTTTCCGGACGTTTAACCCTGTAATGGAAAATGGCGGCCAAAGTCGAAAATGCCACTTTTCTGTCATTTTGAAAAACATAAAGAATTCTATAAAAATTGATCAAAAGGCCATACAGTCCTCAAAATGATAGCATTAAAAACGTCATCAAAGTTCACAAAAACTGACACCACCCACAGCTCCGTGCACTGAAGTATGAAAAAGTTATTAGTGCCAGAACATGGCAAAATGAACAATATTTTTTTTGTACAGAAGGTTTTAATTTTTTTAAATGTATGAAAACATTATAAAACCTATACAAATTTGGTACCCCTGTGATCGTACCGAACCAAAGAATAAAGTAGACTTGTGATTTGGGGAGCTCAGGGAAAGTTGTAAAATCCAAGCCCACAAGAATATGGCGCAAATGGATTTTTTCATCATTTTCACTGCATTCTGATTTTTTTTTCCGGCTTCCCAGTACATGGCATGGAATGATAAATACTATCGCTATGAAGTGCAATTTGTTATGCAGAAAACTAGCCCAAACACAGCTCTTTACATGGAAAATTAAGAAAGTTACAGATTTTTGAAGGTGGGGAGTCAAAAAATGAAAAACGAAAAAGGGCCACGTCCCTAAGGGATTAACCTTTTGATGCTCAGTGAAGGATATATACATCACCGGAGCTGAGCCGGTATCAGGAAGCCGGGGTGTCATCTGCAACTAACAGTTGACACCCTAGTGTACCTTTATGGGGTTGCCGATCGCTGCTATGGCAACCCTGAGGTGCGAACTCACAGACAGGATGTTACAGTCTCGGTGTGAGCCTATGCTTAGGGTGACAGTGATAATACCCTGCAATACACCAGTACTGCTGGGTATTATAATGAACAAGCAAACTGAAGATTCATCGTTCATGTCCCATAGTGGGACTAATAAAAAAAAAAGTCTACTGATAGGGGGGTGCAGAGGACCCCAAATGACCCCCCTGTACTACGCTGTACTGATATGTGGTTGTACACGACCCTGTATGAACCCCCTGTACTGATATGAGGGTGTACAGGACCCTGTACCTGCACTGATATGTGGGTTTATGGAACCCTGTTAGACCCCCTGTCCAAATATGTGGGTGCAGATGACCCTGTATAACCCCCCTGTACTGATTGGAGGTTACTGCCTTTAAGGGTGGGGTGAGTTCCACGTTCTCTCCTCCTATGCCGGCTGGATCTTCAGTGGAAACTTTTAGCCAAAAAGTTTTGGAGGACGTCAAATCTTTAATCTACCCCGAGGCTCCAAAAAATTTGACCCAGGGAGAATGGCGTGCCCTCCTTGGCTTAAGTCCCGCACCGATATATTGGCCAAGCCGGCCGACAAAGGGGGCAACGTGGTCCTTATGACTAAGGATTACTACGTAAAAGAAGCTATGCGCCAATTAAGCGATACATCCACGTATACCCCCTTAGACCATAACCCCACCTTAAGATTCCAGACAAGACTCCGCAGTTTCCTGAGGTGGAGAGTCGACAACAAAGTCTTATCTGAAAACACAGCAACAAAATTATTTCCCAAGCACCCTTGTTGGTACTTTCTACCAAAAGTGCATAAGACCATGATGAATCCCCCTGGCCGTCCAATAGTTGCGGGCATTGGCTCACTATTCGGGCCATTGTCGCAATTCTTGGATTGGCTTTTACGTCCTCTACTCCAAGAGATCCCTTCCTTTTTAAAGGACACTAATGCCTTCCTTGGAGTAATTAACGATTTACATTGGCAAGAGGGTTATCATTTAGCCTCCATAGACGTTGAAAGTTTGTACACCCGGATCCCACAGGATCTAGCAGTAGCAAGTGTCCGTGATTTGCTACTGAATGCCGGCCAAGATAGTACATACATATCATTTTGTGTGAAGGGCTTCGTCTGGTGCTGTCCAATAATGCCTTTACTTTCGATGGTCGATGGTTTGTCCAAAATGTTGGTATGGCCATGGGCACTCCTGTGGCCTGCACCCTAGCCAATCTTTTTTGGCCTGTTTTGAGGGTCGCTACATATTTTCCCTGGACAACCCGTATGCCATAAAAATCAAGGCATTCCATAGATATGTTGACAACATCTTCATTGTATGGGAAGGCACTGAACAATCGTTTTTTGAGTTCACTACATATTTAAACCAGGTAAATCAGATGAACATGAAATTTACAGCTGTGTTTGGGGGAACCGAGTTGGAGTTTTTGGATGTGAAGGTGCGGGTAAAAGAGGGTGAACTGTGTACCTCAGCTTTTAGGAAGCCTACGGCCACTAATTCACTCCTCCACTACAATAGCTATCACCCCCAACATACAAAAGAGGGCTTACCTTACAGCCAGTTTTTGCGACTTAGGAGACTTAATAGTGAAGACGCACATTTCCATACACAAGCAGCTGAACTGACGACCAGACTTACGGACCGTGGATATCCCCCACCCCTAATAAAGAAGGCGCTGGATAGAGCAACACAAGTACCCCGGAGTGATCTCATTAGGACTAGTAATAAGGCACATCAGCACAGTAAGGACAGAGAAGATAGACGTTTTGTCTTTTCTTTTGATTACAGTCCCTGTGAGACAGCCATTCGCCAAGCCATTAACAAACACTGGCACATTTTAGAACAAGATCCCCAATTTAAGGGATTAACCACTGGTAGACCCATGGTTACATTTCGAAGATGCACCACATTACGTGACAAACTAGTCAGCAGTAGGTATTCTTCCCCTCGTGAGAATTGGCTCCTTAAGGGGACCCCTATGGGGAACTACAAGTGTGGTTCATGTCGTTACTGTCACTTTAATAGCCAATTAAAACACGTCACTTTTGGAGGCTTTACCCAGTCGGTTAACATTTTCATAATATGTAGGTCCACCTTCGTCGTGTATATAGTATTTTGCCCATGTAAACGATACTACATTGGTAAAACTGGCAGGAACCTCTTTACCCGTTTCAGGGAGCATAAGAGGTCAATTGTCACTGGGGTTGGCTGTCCCCGCCTTATTGAACATGTTAGGACACAACATAATGGCGATGCGGACGTACTGAAATTTGCTGGCATTGAAAGGGTAGAACATAGCCCAGAAGGAGGTGATCGTTCCCTCCACCTTTTGCGACGAGAAAGTAGGAGCATTATGAGATTCGGGGCCATGGGACCCTCTGGTCTGAATGACCGCAATGAACTTAAAGTGTTCTTGTAATATAAAATGATGATTTCTCCCTAATTTCATGTGTATATGGAAAGCTCTTAATATGTTTCCCCATTATGTGATTTTTTATGATGGGGATGTGTGCAACACACACCCATATTTTATCCACCAGTAAGATACTGTATCTGCCTCCTCTAGGCATTATTCATCCCTCTTATTATATCTTTTCTTATCTCTTCTTTTTTTCTCTCTCTCCCTCCCACTTCCCCCCCCCTCTCCCCTCCCCCTCTCCCTCCCTTTCTCTACTTACCTTTTTCATCCTCGATTCTATCCTCTTATGCCCGCTTCGGCAAGTGCCACTTCCTTATGGTAAAAGTTAGATGTATCAGTCTCAGTACTAACATCCTATACATATCGCCAAACTGCAGACAATCGAGGAGTAATTCTCATGTCATTTACAGTACTTACTTTTTAGATTGTTTTGCTTACAGTCACCATGACGACGCGTGCCCGCCTTCCACTTCATATCCGGTGGAGATGTGTGCATGCGCAGTCACTGCCTTGAGAAAGCGTCGAGCGGCGCGAAACGGCCCGTCGGCTGACTCGTGCCTACTTGTGTACCACTTGTTGTGAATAAAGAAGAATATTTTCACGATACTGGTGAGTGCTGCTTCTTTCTTCTTTATATGTATTTGGACGCTTGGACTGTTCTCCGAAGCTGAAGCACGACCACAGTGATTGCTGCCATACCCTCACCTCCCCACTACCTTCCTAGCCGTGACATATTGTTCGATCCAAGACTGACTGTGCCCGCACCATTTCTGTTTTTACTTCTGACGCTGTACTGATTTATGGTTGCACAGGACCATGTATGACCCCCATAGAACTAATATGTGGGTGTACAAGAAGGTGTATGACCACCCTATAATGATATGTGGGTGCAGATGATCCTGTATGACCCCCCCCTAGAACTGGTATGTGGGTGTAAAGGACCCTGTATGACTACCCTGTACTGATAAGTAGGTGTACAGAACCCTGTAAGACCCCTGTACTGATTTGTGGGTGCAATAATCCTATATGAGCCCCCCCCCCCCAGGGCTCCATTTGCCATGAGGTGAGACGAAAATCTTGCCTCAGGTGGCAGAATGCAAAGCCCTTTGGAGAGCGGCGAAATATCCTGCTCTAATTTGGACGATTCGGGCGTCTGTTGCCGCCCGAATCGCCCACCAGATAAATCGCACCTGTCTCTTTAAGACACAGGTGTGATTTATATGCGGAGCGGCGCAGCGCCTTCCCAGCTGCTGGCGTCGCTACATTCTATACAGGGACACAGGCGGCGGATGATGATGTCACACCACCTGTGTCTCAGAGCGGAGCTGTGGCTCACAGAAGAGCCGCAAGAAGACGGGAGCAGCGCACCGTGGGAGCACCCTGCTTGGAGGTGAGTATAAGTTTTATTATTTTTAATGGCCAAGTATTGCTGAAAGTGTGGGGAATATATATATAAAAGCAGTGTATATGGGGATGGAGACTATTTATACTGGGGGGGGGTGCTCTGTATATAAATGAGCTTGATGGGGGTATATATATGTGCTGGATATAATAAAATAAATTGGAGGGGGCTATTGGGGGGGGGCTTCTGAATATAATAAAACTGATTTGGGGCAATCCATATTTGGGGACCAGGTAGTAATTAAACTAGTGGGGCACTATATGGGAGGCTGTATATAATTTAACTGAGGGGGTGGGCTATATATTGGGGCCAGATAGTAATTCAACAGGCTGGTGGACTACGGTATATTCAGGAGCTGGATTTTAATAAAACTAGTGGGTGTCTGTATATGGGGAAGGTCAGGCCCGGACTGGGCCACCGGGAAGCCAGAAAAACCCCCGGTGGGCCCCAACAGCTTATGGCCCCGCCCCCTCATTATCATATGCCGAACACTGATGCAGTGCTATAGGCATGTATCAATGTCAGCCACAGACAGTGACCCCAGCAGGACTGTCAGTGATTACAGACTCTGCCTCCGGAGTGCACTCAGCTGCAGAGTCTCATCTTCATACAACGCTGGGGCAGTGAGGGAAACTGTGAGAAGGTTACACCTCACTGCCCGAGTGCAGGGAAAGATGAGAGACTCCGGGCTCTGCTCCAGCCAGCAAGTGTTGAAAGGGTTAATGACCTGCCACCACTGCACCCTGAGCAGCCTGGCTAAAGTATTCCCTGCCCTGGAGCTGCTGAGCAGTGGCTGCGGCCCACCCCCTGTTCCTGACAGGCAGCTGCAGTCACCAATCAGAAGGGGCCTGGCAATTCATCACAGCCTGCCCTCAGCACCCCACCTAACCCTGCTGTGTGTGGTGGAGGGACCTCCATGAGGAAGAGAAAGCCAAAAACCTGTGTGGAGGCCTCCTGCACCCAGCACTAGGTATGTACAGGAATATAAGTGAACTACAATTCACATTAGTAATCACACATCTAAGAACTACAACTCCCAGCAGCTGAAAGAACTGCTGAGAGCTGTAGTTCTTCAGCCCAGTCTAATATTCTATAACTATACTTTAACCCCTTCTTTCCCATGTGCCTCCCTCCTCTGCAGATTGTGCGGGCACACGGCGCATGGGAGAGGAGGAAGGGGTGAACGCTGCTTGCCCCTTTCCATAGTGAAACTTGGGGCGCCTTAATATGGGGAAAGATAGGACATGTCCTATCTTTTCCCTGGGTACCAAGTTGTACTCTGCACATGTGCTGCACCGTACCTCCCTGTGCGCCGATTGCCAGCCTATGGGGGACGTATATACGGTTATAAGCTTGCGGCCATATATAAGTCCCCCAATGGTTGTGTAAATGTAGCCTTAAAGGCATATTTTCCATCATTTCAACAAATATTTGAATAAAAAGCAAATAAAATCATGTACATTACACAAAACGTTATAAATACAAAAGTTACTTTGTCTCACAAAAATTATCTTAACTCGCTAAAGTATAAAAAAAAACAGGTGTTAGAAAATGGTGATATGAAATACTTTTTTATTGTTTAACCCTTTCAGGACCTGGCCCTTTTTTGTTTTTTCATTTTCATTTTTTACTCCCCATGATCAAAAATCCATAACTTTTTTATTTTTCCATGTACAGAGCTGTGTGACGGCTTATTTTCTGCGTAACAAATTGCACTTCATAGAGATGGTATTGAATATTCCATGCCGTGTACTAGGAAGCGGGAAAACAATTCCAAATGCTGTGAAATTGGTAAAAAAACGCATTTGTGCTGCCTTCTTGTGGGCTTGGATCTTATGGATTTCACTGTGCGCCCCAAATGACATGTCTACTTTATTCTATGGGTCGGTACGATTACGGGGATACCAAATTTGTATAGGTTTTATAATGTTTTCATACATTTAAAAAAATTTTAAAATGTATGTACAAAAATATATATGTACAAAAATTTTTTTTGGGATTTTGCCATTTCTGGCGCTAATAACTTTTTTATACTTTGGTGTACTGAGCTGTGGGTGGTGTCGTTTTTTGCGGACTTTGATGACGTTTACAATGTTATCAATTTTAGGACTGTTCGACCTTGTGATCACTTTTTATAGAATTTTTAAATTTTTTTAAATGACAAAAAAAGTGCCATTTTCGACTTTGGGCGCGATTTTCCGTTACGGGATTAAACGCAGTGAAAAACCGTTATCATATTTTGATAGATCGGACATTTTCAGACGCGGCGATACCTGATGTGTTTATGATTTTTACTGTTTATTTATATTTATATCAGTTCTAGGGAAAGGGGGGTGATTTGAGTTTTTAGGGTTTTTTATTATAATTTTTTTTTTTTTAACTTTTTTTTATTTTTATTTTTAGTACTTTTCAGACTCCCTAGGGTACTTTAACCCTAGGGGGTCTGCACGATCCTATCATATACTGCCATACTACAGTATGGCACTATATGGGGATTTTACTACTCATACATTACAATGTGCTGATAGCACATTGTAATGCATGGGTTAAACCGAAGTAGCCTCGGGTCTTCACAAGACCCGAGGTTACCATGGCGACGGATCGCCGCTCCCCGATGACGTCACGGGGAGCGGCGATCCTCGAAAAGATGGCGGCACCCACGCGCCGCCATCCTTTTGAAGCCGCCGGCAAAGCTGCTAGTGCTAGCACCGATCGCGGGTGTTACCGGTAAGCCTTTGCTGCAATATGCAGCAAAGACTTACCGGCTATGGAGAGGGCTCAGCGCGTGAGCCCTCTCCATGCACCCGCGGCCGACCCGTGACGTGCTATTGCGTCACGGGTCGTGAAAGGGTTAGAAGTAAACATTTATATATAACCCTTATCGTACTGACCAATAAAAGAAAGATGAAGTGTCTTATGAAGAATTATTTCCTTTTTTTTCATTTTACGATCATGTTAAATGACAACAGTGTAGCATTCATAGTTTTTATATTGCCACAGACTTCTATGGGAATGCAAGTGTCAAAAAAGTAGAAAGAAATATTAGAGACGCTCTATGTTTTGTGCCTCTTGGCAGTCGGCTCAGTACAATCCATAGAAATACATTGGGATGTGTAATAACCACTGACACGTCCCCACATAATGTCTGTGCATGAGCCCTAATATCACCTAGGACTGGCCACAGTGGTGGTGGTCCTCCCCGCAACTCATCATAGGACTATCCTCAATCCTTATGAAAGAATCCCCCAAAAATAAACCCCACAATTACAAGAGAGAATTTCTATGTGGTCCTAAATAAATCTGCAGCCTTATATAATATAATAATCTTTATTCATACATATCATATTTTTTCCCCAAAAACTTGGTGCTGCACCGTACCTCCCTGTGCGCCGATTGCCAGCCTATGGGGGACGTATATACGGTTATAAGCTTGCGGCCATATATAAGTCCCCCAATGGTTGTGTAAATGTAGCCTTAAAGGCATATTTTCCATCATTTCAACAAATATTTGAATAAAAAGCAAATAAAATCATGTACATTACACAAAACGTTATAAATACAAAAGTTACTTTGTCTCACAAAAATTATCTTAACTCGCTAAAGTATAAAAAAAAACAGGTGTTAGAAAATGGTGATATGAAATACTTTTTTATTGTTTAACCCTTTCAGGACCTGGCCCTTTTTTGTTTTTTCATTTTCATTTTTTACTCCCCATGATCAAAAATCCATAACTTTTTTATTTTTCCATGTACAGAGCTGTGTGACGGCTTATTTTCTGCGTAACAAATTGCACTTCATAGAGATGGTATTGAATATTCCATGCCGTGTACTAGGAAGCGGGAAAACAATTCCAAATGCTGTGAAATTGGTAAAAAAACGCATTTGTGCCGCCTTCTTGTGGGCTTGGATCTTACGGATTTCACTGTGCGCCCCAAATGACATGTCTACTTTATTCTATGGGTCGGTACGATTACGGGGATACCAAATTTGTATAGGTTTTATAATGTTTTCATACATTTAAAAAAATTTTAAAATGTATGTACAAAAATATATATGTACAAAAATTTTTTTTGGGATTTTGCCATTTCTGGCGCTAATAACTTTTTTATACTTTGGTGTACTGAGCTGTGGGTGGTGTCGTTTTTTGCGGACTTTGATGACGTTTACAATGTTATCAATTTTAGGACTGTTCGACCTTGTGATCACTTTTTATAGAATTTTTTAATTTTTTTAAATGACAAAAAAAGTGCCATTTTCGACTTTGGGCGCGATTTTCCGTTACGGGATTAAACGCAGTGAAAAACCGTTATCATATTTTGATAGATCGGACATTTTCAAACGCGGCGATACCTGATGTGTTTATGATTTTTACTGTTTATTTATATTTATATCAGTTCTAGGGAAAGGGGGGTGATTTGAGTTTTTAGGGTTTTTTATTATAATTTTTTTTTTTTAACTTTTTTTTATTTTTATTTTTAGTACTTTTCAGATTCCCTAGGG
Organism: Engystomops pustulosus; assembly: GCF_040894005.1. Classification (NCBI taxonomy): domain Eukaryota; kingdom Metazoa; phylum Chordata; class Amphibia; order Anura; family Leptodactylidae; genus Engystomops; species Engystomops pustulosus. Next base: position 183,894,303 of record NC_092413.1, read on the forward strand.
TACTTTAACCCTAGGGGGTCTGCACGATCCTATCATATACTGCCATACTACAGTATGGCAGTATATGGGGATTTTACTACTCATACATTACAATGTGCTGATAGCACATTGTAATGCATGGGTTAAACCGAAGTAGCCTCGGGTCTTCACAAGACCCGAGGTTACCATGGCGACGGATCGCCGCTCCCCGATGACGTCACGGGGAGCGGCGATCCTCGAAAAGATGGCGGCACCCACGCGCCGCCATCGTTTTGAAGCCGCCGGCAGCTTTGCCGGCGGCGATCGAGGTGAAAACACCCGCGATCGGTGCTAGCACCGATCGCGGGTGTTACCGGTAAGCCTTTGCTGCAATATGCAGCAAAGACTTACCGGCTATGGAGAGGGCTCAGCGCGTGAGCCCTCTCCATGCACCCGCGGCCGACCCGTGACGTGCTATTACGTCACGGGTCGTGAAAGGGTTAGAAGTAAACATTTATATATAACCCTTATCGTACTGACCAATAAAAGAAAGATGAAGTGTCTTATGAAGAATTATTTCCTTTTTTTTAATTTTACGATCATGTTAAATGACAACAGTGTAGCATTCATAGTTTTTATATTGCCACAGACTTCTATGGGAATGCAAGTGTCAAAAAAGTAGAAAGAAATATTAGAGACGCTCTATGTTTTGTGCCTCTTGGCAGTTGGCTCAGTACAATCCATAGAAATACATTGGGATGTGTAATAACCACTGACACGTCCCCACATAATGTCTGTGCATGAGCCCTAATATCACTTAGGACTGGCCACAGCGGTGGTGGTCCTCCCCGCAACTCATCATAGGACTATCCTCAATCCTTATGAAAGAATCCCCCAAAAATAAACCCCACAATTACAAGAGAGAATTTCTATGTGGTCCCAGATAAATCTGCAGCCTTATATAATATAATAATCTTTATTCATACATATCATATTTTTTCCCAAAAAACTTGAATTATTGTGATCTCCAATAAATAACATTAAAAGATCTGTGAGGCCGTCACTTATAAATATGTGTATATTATACTACAGTACAAGAGACAAGGACAACTTAATACTCCCTCTAGTCAGACATTAAAGGGTTAATTCTTCAGAATTTTGTGTCATAGATGCGCTGATGTCATAATTCCCACTTCTGACAGACCGACACTGAAACTGACCAATCAGAAGCAAGATCATACAGCCCCACCCGCCTGAAGTGGCCAATCAGGAGCCACATCATGCTGCCACACCCACCTGCCTCAAGTATAAATATCTGTGCCGGTCAATAGGGGCAGGCACTGGGTGGTGGGACGTCGAGGCATGAAGAACCGTGGATTTATGTACCCCTGGACGAGTGGACCCCTGGACGTGTGGACCCCTGGACGTGTGGACCCCTGGAAGAATGGAGCCTGGACCCCTGGACGTGTGGACCCCTGGAAGAATGGAGCCTGGACCCCTGGATGTGTGGACCCCTGGACGTATGGAGCCTGGACCCCTGGACGTATGGAGCCTGGACCCCTGGATGTGTGGACCCCTGGACGTATGGAGCCTGGACCCCTGGACGTATGGATCGTGAACCGCTCGATCGCTGGACATCCAACTACCTGAGTGAGAGATATTTATTGGCAGTAACCCTCTAAGCCCAGAGGAAGGGCGATCCTTCAGCCATGGGTTCCCTAGAGGTTTCCTCCACAGGGGGTTTTTCCTCTCCTGAGTGCTGAAAGGTGACTCTTCGTGAGTCCAGGGTCTGCCATGGGATGGGATTATTAATAAATATTTGGTTATTTAGTTCCCAATTATTTGTCTTTTGTCTATTTATTGGGTCTTCTTTGGTTTAATTCATTTTTATTGGGGTTTTCTTGGGAAGGTAATTACAAGGTCTGTGCACATCACATCTCACAGGGGCATAAGGAAAACACATGAGGGAACATAGTCCAGTAACTGCCCCTATGGATGCATCTACCCCAATGGTTGCCCCTTACATACTGCACAGGTATCACGTGTACACACATCCCTAAAGGAACGAGGCCTAACATAGGTCATAACTGTGCTGGTTACCCATAGCAACCAATCATAGCACAGCTTTCATTCCTAAAAGTTCTCTCTTAAAATGAAAGCTGCTCTGTGATTGGTTGCCAATTGATATACAGTAAAAGTAGTTTCCACAACAAGCAAAGTGTATGAAAACAAAACACTTCATTAACACCTTCACGACCTAGGACGAACTAAATCGTCCTCGTGCTGCAAAGGGTGTATGGAGAGAGGTCACAATTAAATTTTTTTTAAAAAAATATGAAAAAATAGTAAAAAAAAGTAAAAGTTTAAATCACCCCCCTTTCCTTAGATCACATATAAAAGCAAATAAACAGTAAGAATCATAAACATGTTTGGTATCATCGCATCCCAAAATGTCTGATCTATCAAAATATATTAGCAATTTTTCCCGGTGTTTAACCCCGTAATGGAAAATGGCGCCCAAAGTCAAAAATGCCACTTTTCTGTCATTTTGAAAAACACAAAGAATTCTATAAAAAGTGATCAAAAGGCCATACAGTCCTCAAAATGATAGCATTAAAAATGTCATCAAAATTCGCAAAAAATGACACCACCCACAGCTCCGTGCACTGAAGTATGAAAAAGTTATTAGTATGTATGAAAACATTATAAAACCTATACAAATATGGTACCCCCATGATTACATGGAAAATTAAGAAAGTTACAGATTTTTGAAGGTGGGGAGTGAAAAAATGAAAAACGAAAAAGGGCCACGTCTTTAAGGGATTAACCTATTGATGCTCAGTTAAGGATACATACATCAATGGAGCTGAGCCGGTGTCAGGAAGCCGGGGTGTCATCTGCAGCTAACAGCTGACACCCCAGTGTACCTTTATGGGGTTGCCGATCGCTGCTATGGCAACCCTGAGGTGCGAACTCACAGACAGGATGTTACAGTCTCGGTGTGAGCCTATGCTTAGGGTGACAGTGATAATACCCTGCAATACACCAGTACTGCTGGGTATTATAATGAACAAGCAAACTGAAGATTCAATGTTCATGTCCCATGGTGGATCCTGCTCAATGGCACTTTTGCCTGACACAAGTCATCTTGTAGTTGATCTCAGTTGTGAACTGTGCAGCACTGTGTAATCTCTGTGTGCTATATAAAGAAAGGAATTATTATGAAGGGATGACACAAGAGCTTACAGTCTATGAGGATGAGGGGGTGACACAAGAGCTTACAGTCTATGAGGATGAGAGGGTGATACAAGACCTTACAGTCTATGAGGATGAGGGGTGACACAAGAGCTTACAGTCTATGAGGATGAGGGGTGACACAAGAGCTTACAGTCTATGAGGATGAGGGGGTGACACAAGAGCTTACAGTCTATGAGGATGAGGGGGACACAAGAGCTTACAGTTTATGAGGATGAGGGGTGACACAAGAGCTTACAGTCTATGAGGATGAGGGGGTGACACAAGAGCTTACAGTCTATGAGGATGAGGGGGTGATACAAGAGCTTACAGTCTATGAGGATGAGGGTTGACACAAGAGCTTACAGTCTATGAGGATGAGGGGTGACACAAGAGCTTACAGTCTATGAGGATGAGGGGGTGATACAAGAGCTTACAGTCTATGAGGATGAGGGTTGACACAAGAGCTTACAGTCTATGAGGATGAGGGAGTGACACAAGAGCTTACAGTCTATGAGTATAAGGGGGTTACACAAGAGCTTACAGTCTATGACGATGAGGGGTGACACAAGAGCTTACAGTCTATGAGGATGAGGGGGTGACACAAGAGCTTACAGTCTATGAGGATGAGGGGTGACACAAGAATTAACAGTCTATGAGGATGAGGGGGGGCACAAGAGCTTACAGTCTATGAGAATGAGGGGGTGACACAAGAACTAACAGTCTATGAGGATGAGGGTGGACACAAGAGCTTACAGTCTATGAAGAGGTGACACAAGAGCTTACAGTCTATGAGGATGAGGGGGTGACACAAGAACTTACAGTCTATGAGTATGAGGGGGTGACACAAGAGCTTACAGTCTATGAGGATGAGGAGGTGACACAAGAGCTTACAGTCTATGAGGATGAGGGGATGATACAAGAGCTTACAGTCTATGAGGATGAGGGGGGCACAAGAGCTTACAGTCTATGAGGATGAGGGGGGGTGACACAAGAACTAACAGTCTATGAGGATGAGGGGGGACACAAGAGCTTACAGTCTATGAGGAGGTGACACAAGAGCTTACAGTCTATGAGGATGAGGGGGTGACACAAGAACTAACAGTCTATGAGGATGAGTGGGTGACACAAGAGCTTACAGTCTATGAGGATGAGGAGGTAACACAAGAGCTTACAGTCAAAAATAGCACCATATTTGATCATGGTTTTTACAAGTATTGCCGCTCAGACCTAGAAATGAATGGAGCTTGGTTGCAATACCAAGTACAGCCTATGGTCAGGTTTGGCACTGTTTTCAGAAGAAAGTAGACATGTTTTTCAGCCCACGGACAACCCTTTTATCCACCAAATGCCATGTTTGGCTCTAAAAAATAGGAAAGCTCACTTTGCAATACAGGCAGTCCCCGGGTTACATACAAGATAGGGTCTGTAGGTTTGTTCTTAAGTTGAATTTGTATGTAAGTCGGAACTGTATATTTTATCATTGTAACCCAAGCCAGAACTTTTTTGGTCTCTGTGGCAATTGTTACAGCTGTTTATTGTAGCCTAGGACTAAAGTACAGTAAATTACCAGAGGTCCGTTTGTAACTAGGGGTCGTATGTAAGTCAAGTGTTCTTAAGTAGGGGACCGCTTGTACTGTGGAGGCCAAGACTGTTGTATTTGTAGGATACCCTATAATTCACACGTCCATGTAGCAAAAGGTGGGCCCCCAGAATCAATTTCCCTTGGCCCCCCAGTCCGACCCTAGGCAAGGTATATAACTAACCTGGGAGGGCTGTGTATGTGGGGCCAGATTTTATATAAGATGGAGGAGATCTGTATTTGGGAGCTCTATATAATTTAATTGGGGGGGGGGGGGGGGTTGTATATTAAAGCCTTTAAATACATTAAATTCCAAACGCAGTGAAAATGGTGAAAAAACACATTTGCGCTGTTTTCTTGTGGGCTAGGATATTACGGCTTTCACTGAGGGCCCCAAATGGCATATATTTTATTCTTTGGGTCAATACGATTACGGGGATAACAAATTTGTATAGGTTTATTAATGTTTTCATACATTTCCAAAAATTAAAACCTCCTGTATAAATTATTTTTGGGATTTTGCCATCTTCTGGTGCCAATAACTTTTTCATACTTTGTTGTACGGAGCTGCGGGTGGTGTAATTTTTTTGCGACTATTGATGATGTTTTTAATTATATAATTTTTAGGGCTGTACAGCCTTTTGATCACTTTTTATATTTTTTCAAAATGACAAAAAAGTGCCATTTTTTACTTTGGGCGCTATTTTCCATTACGGGGCTAAATGCAGTGAAAAACAGTTATTATATTTTGATAGATCAGGCATTTTTGGACGCGGTGATACCTCATGTGTTTATGATTTTTACTGTTTATTAATATTTATATCAGTTCTAGGGAAAAGGGGGTTATTTGAATTTTTAGTTTTTTCTTTTTACTATTTTTCAGAATAATTTAAAGCAAAACATCGGCGGCTCGTTCCCGATCGCAGGCGTTTCCATAGAAACGCCGATGCGATCGGGCCGAGGCCCGCCCCCGTGGGCGCGACTTTGTCTGCGTTTGAAAGCGCAGAAAAAACGCGCTACGTGTGGCACCAGCCTAAGGGTGAAGACACACGTGGCGTTTTTAGGCCGTTTTTGGGCCGTTTTTAGTTTAGTGTGTTTTAAGATCGTAAAAAACGCATGCGTTTTTGACAGGTTTGACCAATTATCTTAATTCAAACTGCGTTTTTTTATGATCTGAAAACGCACTAACTAAAACAGACCAAAAACTGCCTAAAAACGGGCGCTGACCCACCTTGCGTTTGGGTGCGTTTGCAAACGCAAACCAAACCGTGCCCACCGGGGCGGCCCAATCGCATCTGCTTTTCTATGGAAACGCCTACGATCGGGAACGAGGAGCCGGTGTTTTGGGTTACTTTAATGCAAAACACTGGCGGTTCGTTCCCAATCGCAGGTGTTTCCAAGGAAACGACGATGCGATCGGGCCATGGCCCGCCCCGGTGGGCGCGGTTTGGTATGCGTTTGCAAACACAGCCAAGATGGCACGTCTGACATCACCCAAAGGGTGATGTCACACATTCAGTTTTCAGATGCAGTTTTTGATGCCCAAACCAGGAATGGAGTAAAAGTAGTAGGAGGAGGAGCAGCACCTTTCAATTATTTGCCTCACCCTTTATGATCCACGCCTGCTTTTGGCTTTAAAAACTGCATCTGAAAAACTGAACGTGTGCCATCACCCAAAGGCTGGCGCCACACGTGGCGCTTTGTCTACGCTTGCAAACGCAAACAAAGTCGTGCCCACCGGGGCGGGCCTCGGCCCGATCGCATCCGCGTTTCTATGGAAATGCCTGCGATCGGGAACGAGCCGCTGGTGTTTCGCGTTAAATTAACGCAGATGCGATCGCGCCGAGGCCTGGCCCGGTGGGCGCGACTTTGTCTGCGTTTGCGCTTGCAAGCGCAGACAAAGCGCCACGTGTGGCGCCGGCCAAAGGGTGAAGACGCACGTGGCGTTTTTAGGCCGTTTTCAGATTGTAAAAAACGCATCTGTTTTTAAAAACGCATGCGGTTTTTGAAAATGCATGCGTTTTTGGGTGAAGACACACTTGGTGTTTTTAGGCCGTTTTTGGGCCGTTTTTAGTTAGTGCGTTTTCAGATCGTTAAAAACACATGCGTTAAAAACGCATGCGTTTTTAAAAAACGCATGCATTTTTTTGAAAACGCATGCGTTTTTGACCAGTTTGGATTAAGATTATTGGTCAAACCTGTCAAAAACGCATGCTTTTTAACGATCTGAAAACGCACTAACTAAAAACGGCCAAAAAACGGCCTAAAAACGCCATGTGTGTCTTCACCCTTTGTCTGGTTTTCCGAATTTGCGCAATTAAAAACGGACAAAAAAGCATGCGGGTTTTAAAAACGGATGCGTTTTTACGATCTGAAAACGCACTTAGTAAAAACGTCCCTGAAACGCCATGTGTGTCTTCACCCAAAGGGTGTGTTCACACGTTGCGGTTCGACCTGCGTTTTCATCGCATTTGAAACGCATATACAACAGCTGAGGAGAGGTGATTTGCCTAATTACATCACTGTTAACAATTGTTAAATGTAATGTTAACATACATGTTAACAGGTTAACACACACGTTAACATTGCGGTAACAAACGTAAATAGTAATGTAATTAGGCAAATTATCTCTCATCAGCTGTTGTAAGGGCGCGGTCCCACGGTGCGTTTGCAAACGCAGACGCAGACCAAACCACGCCCACCGGGGCGGTCCGCGGTCCGATCGCATCGGCGTTTTCCATAGAAACATAGAGAAACGCCGATGCGATCGGACCGCGGACCGCCCCGGTGGGCGTGGTTTGGTCTGCGTCTGCGTTTGCAAACGCACCGTGGGACCGCGCCCTAATGTGTTTCAAACGCAATGAAAACGCAACCAAAACACAAAGTGTGAACGCGCCCATAGGCTTCAGCCTTGATACATTGCATTTTAGCAGATGCAGTGGAAATGCAACCTCAGCATGCGATCAAGGCTGAAGCAATTTGAATGCGTCAAAAACGTGACACATCGTAAGAACACGACCTGAGGGCGTGTTCTCAAATGCAATGTAACCTCAGCATGTGATCAAGACTGTAGCCAGTGGAATGCGTCAAAAATGCAATGCACAACACGACACATTGTGTGAATGCGGCCTGAGGGCGCGTTCACACGTTGCGTTTTGGTCGCGTTTTCATTGCGTTTGAAACGCATATACAACAGCTGATGAGAGGTGATTTGCCTAATTACATCACTGTTAACGCTTCCGTTTACAAAACGCATCGTAAACGCGATGTTAACGCATGCGTTTTATTAATGCATGCGTTAACATTGCGTTTACAAACGTAAACGGTAATGTAATTAGGCAAATTACCTCTCATCAGCTGTTGTATATGCGTTTCAAACGCAATGAAAACGCGACCAAAACGCAACGTGTGAACGCGCCCTGAGGGCGCGTTCACACGTTGCGTTTTGACCTGCGTTTTCATTGCGTTTGAAACGCATATACAACAGCTGAGGAGAGGTGATTTGCCTAATTTCAACACTGTTAACGCATGCGTTAACAAAACGCATCGTAAACGCGATGTTAACGCACGCGTTAACAAAGCGTTAACGCATGCGTTTTGTTAACGCATGCGTTAACATTGCGTTTACAAACGTAAACGGTAATGTAATTAGGCAAATTACCTCACATCAGCTGTTGTATATGCGTTCCAAACGCAATGAAAACGCAACCAAAACGCAACGTGTGAACGCGCCCTGAGTGTTTTGTACTTGGAACATGCAAACAACATGGTGGTTGTTATTGATCTCAGGCGTTTCAATGGAAACACATATGTGATTGGGCTGAGCTCCGCCCACTTGCATTTGCATTGTGTTTCTATGTGAAAGCGTTCGCAGCCAGTTCAGGTGCAGGAATCCAAAAACCACTTCCTCCCCGTTGTGATGGGGATGCCAAAGCTTGTCTGGGCTTTCTGAGCCAGTGCAAGATCCCATCCATGTGTAGGTGTTTCCCATGGAGCAAGGTAAAGGGGTCTTTATAATATTTCTGTTGTTTGGCAAACTTCTGCTATAGGTATAAAATCTGAGGGCGCCTTGTGCTGTTTTCGTCACGTTTTTAAACGCATCCGAAACAAAAGTGGGAGGGGGGTCTGCCTGAAACGCATGTGTTTCATTGCAAATGTATATGTGTTTTGGCCAAATCCCCTCCCACTTTTGTGTCGGATGCGTTTAAAAACACGACGAAAACGCCACGTGGGAAGGCGCCCAGAGGGTGTGTTTTTGCATGTTTACCATGCGTTTCGCTTGTTTGAATCCATTATTCTTTCTTTCTTTGTGGAAGTTTAAGCAGCTCTGAAATGTTAACATGGCAGCTTACACTGGGTAAACACTTTCCGTTAACGCATGCGTTTTCAAACACATCAGAGCAGCTGAGAAGAGGAAATTTGCCTAATTACATTACTGTTAACATTGCATTTACAAGCCACATGCGTTAACGTGACATTAACATGTGTTAATGCACATTTGTTAGTCATGTGAACATATGTTAACATTGCATTAACTTATGCATTTTGTTGACCCCAATGTAATTAAGCAAATTTCCTGTTCTAAGCTGTTGTGACGCGTTTGCTATCTCAAACAAAACGCAATGGGGGACATTTACATAAAGTGTCGGTGTCTGCATTGGCTTTGTTACCGACCTGCTCTGGGAAAGAAGATACACATTTAATATTGTGTAGCTGTGCAGAGACATTTCTGGAGCCGAGACCATTTTCTGTCCCTGGGACCAAAATCTGTCCCGAGCACCAGAAATGTGTCCAACAGTCCCTGCCAGACCAGTTTTCTTTTGGTCTACTTTCCGCCAGTTTACAGCGCCCAAAAATGGCTGTGACACATATTAATTGTGTCTGAGTTTCCACTCCGCCAAAGCCACGCCCCTTTTCGGAAAAGACTCGGAGCAGGCGGAAAAAGGCATTTTTTCTGGCGCCGCCAGCTAATAAATAGGTCTGAGAGCAGAACATGTGGTGAGAGCGCCACAAAACTGGCAGAAACGCCATAGTAAATGTCCCCCAATGTGTGAATGCAGCCTGAGGGTGTAGTCACACGTCGCAACTAACGCATGCGTTTAAAAATTAAATGTTACCGCTTGAGTTTTGTAAACGCAAATTTGAACAGCTGTTTAATTAGGCAAATCTCTTTCCAGCAGGTGCAATGTGCTTTGCAACACATGCATAAGGCCGGCGGCACACGTTGCGTTTTTAACCCATTTTTAAGCAGTCCGTAAAAAAACACATGCGTTTTTGACCGGTTTTACCAATTATCTTGATTAAAACGAGTTAAAAAATGAATGCGTTTTTTAAGGGACTGCTTAAAAACGGACCAAAAACAGGTTCACAACGTCATGTGTGCCGCCGGCCTTAGGGCGCTGTCACACGTTGCGTTTGCAAACGCAGACGCAGACCAAACCGCGCCCACCGGGCGGTCCGCGGTCCAATCGCATTGGCGTTTCTCTTTGTTTCTATTGAAAACGCCGATGCGATTGGACCGCGGACCGCCCGGTGGGCGCGGTTTGGTCTGCGTCTGCGTTTGCAAACGCAACGTGTGACAGCGCCCTTAAACACAATGTGTGACCGCATCCTCAGAATTGCAAACCGTCACCTGGGTGCTGGTTACTGATCGTATGTGTGATGAGTCATCGCGGTGAGTGATGAGGTGTCCTACAGAGGTACCTCGGACCACCGTCCTCGTGATTGGTGGGGGGCCCCCCTCTAATCATCAGGTTAGACCATATCCATTGAATGGGGCCTACATAGTTTGGTAGGAAAACCCTTTTAAAGTTTGAATCTGCTCATCTTTGCACAACCCCTTTAAGGATGGTAACTATTGTTTTTTATTTGATAGTCCTTATGTATACTGATACATTCTAGTTACAGATGTGCACTGTGTCACTGTCACTGTGTTGTACGGACCTCGTATTCCAGTAACATAGTGCCAGGCATTGATTCCAAGTACCTTCCAGACTAGTCATGGAGAATGAAGGCAGCCTGTACAGTGAGGAGCATCCATGATAACTACACCCTGTACAGCGCTGCTTCTCTCCGCCCCACAATCACACTGTCAACATTCCATTGGTACAATAAAGTTTTGATCCCAAGAAGGGGGAAAAAAAGTCACATCCTGTCTCTGGGTGACGCATTTCCGCTTCCTCTCTCGCTCTCTCAGCAGTGCCATCCTCTGGCTGACGTGTCGCGGCTGATGACGTTCCTCTAATTGATAGGCTAAGCCTCATTGTATATAAGCGCTGGACGAAGCGGCCGACGTTTTCCCCGGCAGTCAGCGGATCGGGACACGGAGTGAGTGTGCGGTGGGTAGGGGGCCGGGGGAGGGTTCGGGAGTGCTCGGTACCGAAGACTGTTCTGTGTTATGGCTGTAGTGTTCTCTGGGTTTTACCGCACAGGGAGGGCGGACACTGCTGCTGCTGCCGCCTACGTGGAGTAACCGCTGGGACAGTGGAGCAGGACTTGTCATTGACTGCTACGTGTCTGCACCATCCCAGCGCCCTGCTGCGCTGTCCTTACACTGTCAGCTCTGCTACATCTACATAACCCGATCCCTTTTTCCCGGCCCCATTGATCCACCTCCTCCAGGCAGCAGCTGCTGCCCCCCTTCCCTGCGGTGCACTGACTCCATGGATCAGCCTGGTCCCCGCACGGGTCATGTTTACAAAGCAGAACAATCCATGTTTGTGAATACCAAATAAAAAAAATAAAATAAATCTAGAGGCTGTTTTTGCTCCGCTGGGCTGTGACCGTAGATGTGACTTGCAGTAAGGTCACTGATTCATCAGATAAGTCACTGTCATAGTTACCTGGTAATTACTGAACTAGTCTGATTAGTTTTCCTGTTGCGTCACTACTGACTGTATTAATCGCAGTGAATAGAACTCCAGAGCAGTGCATTGGGGTATATGATATAGGAATAGATGGGTGAACCAGCTACTCGCTCCTCCAACTCTTAACTTTCTGATCCTCACTATAATAATAAGCTTGTAACATTGTTTCGTTGCGTTATTGCCTTGGAAAGCAATTTTTTTTTTTTTGATACTTTTTTTTTATTTTTAGTCTACTCTCCATGTTCTCATTCCCTCCCATATGTTCCATATAAGACGGTGTATTGGGGCAGTGGGAAGCCAGGCATGTTTATTATGTAACGTGTGACTTGTACAGCTGCTTTTCCTAAGCAGCGAACCTGTGGGTCACCTGGGGAGGTGGGGGTTAAATCCTGTAACTAACAAGTAGCAGAGGTTTAACCTGGGCTTGAAATGGTGACGTTGGCATAGAATGAGGCCTGGGGTGGGAGGGGTATGTGAGGGGGAGGTGAAATCCTTCTAATCCATCTCCCAGTCAGCAGTCTGTGTTGCAATCTCTGCAAGTGAAAATCTGAGTGGACTCGCTCTGAGCACGAGTAACTTTAGTGACGCACAATGTTCTTGGGGATGAACAATAGTAGTTTATTTTTGATTTTTTTGGGGGCAGAGTCTCCAGAGCCCATATTGTGTGTATGTGACCGAAGTCTCTAGTGTCTGACCTATAACTTGATGTTCACGACTATAAAACTTAGCAGTGATTCTTTCTGTGAGGTTATCTTTAGCCAGGAGTTGTTCTGCATCTCCAGGCATGGACTTAAGAACTTAAGTTATAGGCTATGGTGTGTGTATAGGATTTTATAAACTTGTGGAGTAAAGTTTCATGTTTATTATGAATCCCAGGTAAAAATAAGAGATACAGGACGAGTTGAACTACCTTGTCACTTGTCTCCATCACTGATATTATATAGGGGTGGGTTTTCCCACTAAATAAGGGTTAATTCTGATGGAAAGGTGGACGTGCATATTTGCATGATGTGTGCTTATTTTTGAGAAGCCTTGACCATGATGCATAGAAATGTTCTCCGCTTCTTGATGCGTATTATCCCAATTTTTATTCCCCCCCCCCCCCTGTTCTACAGGGAGTTGGAGGGCCTTGTGTACCAGATATAATACTATACAAGTTTATTGATATTACTCTGACTTTACTTGGGTTATTCCTTTGGAGTTGTAACTCAACTGAGACTTAAGCAGATTCTCTTAGGCCCGATAGACCATTACTGTGGTTGGTCTGTGAATCACAGACGGTATGCTGGGTGGATTTTGCTGACCAACCACAGTGCAAAGGATGGGAATCTGTGCATCTTGGTGATATAAGGAATCCCTTACACAGCTTATGATGCATGGAATCCCGGGGCTCTGTAAATAACAGAATGTGCGCTTGCTGGATTTCAGAGACAGATGCACAGTGCAGAGGACGGGATTCCATGTAGCATAGCGATATACAATAAGAGGGATTCCTTATATCACTATGATGCATGGTTAACAAAGCAACCTCCGGCATATTCTTCTGTGTAACTTTAAAATAAGATACCACCTAAATTGGTTGGGTAACATCTGTTTTTAAAACTGGGTGTGCACTTACTGTTATGCTTTGTAAAGAACAGAAAAAATGTTCTCCTCCTTATCCGGGGTTAGAAGGTATTTTGTCCAGCCAAAACCCTAGTATCAAGCAGGCTTGACTGTTGATGTGCATATTATCTTACTGGTAAATCTGCATTCCACCCCTCCATTGTACATTATGTATGCTTGTGCCTAGATTAATAGCTGAGAGCTTCCCACGTCCACTATAGCATCCCCTGCAGTTAATGTCGGCCTAGATGTATTTGTGCAGTGCACTTGTGCTATTGGTTTTAGACCTGTCATCTGTCTATAGAAACTTTTATATTCGATTCTAACCATTAGACCTGGGGTCATGCTATCTACATTATGTACATGTGTAACCACTAGACCAGGGATTCCCTGATCACTATCTCCGTTATCTTTCTGCACTCAAAGACTTTGTGGTTTTGGTGGTGTTGCCAGTCGCTATCTCAGTCTATAGATACGTGTCGCTTGTACAGTTGGTTCTCTGCTCTGTAAACACGTTTTCCTCCGGAGTTCTTTGCAGACACATTCCATAATTCCAAGCATTCTGAGATCTGAAGGAATCTGCATGGCAAAGACGAGCACTTTGTGATAAAGCTTGCAGTTTATTATAGGATATATAACCGTACAGCTCTGCTCCTTCTGTGCTTGTTGGCTTTACACACCATTGCTTTTACCTTGTTAATCCTTATGCTGTACATTTCACATATGAATCAAGTTTTGTGAACCATATGGACGGTAGTTAGAACATTTGCCATAGTCTCTTATAAACTTTTAGCATGTATAAAGTTGAGTTTACTGAATGTGTCCATGTTATTTTTAGATAGACTTAGAAACTGGATAAACTTATCCAGTTAGAAGTTTGGTGTATGCTGAGCTGGCAGGGGAGCACTGGCCCTTTAAGTTGTCCCCTCCCCCATACCGGTAATACAGGCTGTGCTGAGGTGGCAGTACAGAGGGGCCTGTCCCTCTAGCCTTGCACTGCTCCATGCTCCCAGGCCGTATGTACCTCCTTCTCAGCACATACACACCTGCCAAGCCTATGGCCGGTGACAGTGATCCCCACTGATCCCTTGTGTGCAGTAAACAAAGGCTTCCTCTTCAGATGTATTACATGAATCGGCCTACAAATCAGTGTCGCTTATTATTGGAGGCTCATAACAAGGCTGGGAAAACTTCTTCTTTTTTTTTTTTTTTTCCTTCCCCCTTTCCTTTTGAGCCGTAATCAAGTCTGGAGGGGATAGTCCTGGGGTAACGAAGCTTCACTGTTATAAACGTCCTCCATAAAAGTAATTTTTCTGAGAAGGGGACGAGTTTCTGTGTATTCCTATTCGTATCGTGTTACAGTTTTAAGTGAACATGAAGTGAGCCCTTTGTCATGTGTTATTACAGCTCTTCCTTAAAGCTTGCACTAAATTGTTCCTAATTCTAACCTTTATTTGCAAAGTAATTATGGAACATCTGCTGGAGAAGACGCTAACACACGCAGATAGAGCGAGCTGGAGGCTTACAGAGCACGGTGCAAAGTCAGGCTGAACTTTGAACTGCAATAGGTTTTGTAAGTCTATGGTGGTGGTGGACTTTGAGTTCTTGAGGCTCAGTGGGGTTTTTATGTGTGTGTGTATATAAATGTATGTATAGATCTCTCTTAAGAGCGGGTCATAAAAAATTTTCTTGGAGAAAGCGAGTATGAAGTTCGACTTTTAGTTGCGGTTTAGCTCCTCTCGTCCAAACGCCGCGACACGCCTGAGTATTTTGTCTCGGCTGTATAGGAATGAATGAAGAACTGGAATACCATACACTAATTCTGGTCAGCAGAGGAGCCGCTTTTAATAGAAAGCAACCATGTTTATGAACCTCTGGACAACACTTAAGTTTTATTTTGTTACAGACCTGGAGCACAACAGGTTTCATTATGTTTTGACTGAAAACTAATCGGTTTCTATTTTTTCTGTGATGTTTCCTTGTTTGGCATCGAAAGCACGTGGAGGTGGTTGTATCGTTAGGCAGCAATTGGGCAGCAGTTTTTAGACTCTTAGGAGCAGTTTGATACATCTGGCAATTGAGGTGTTAAAATCAGCTGATTCTATACTGATGTGGTGTCTCTGTAGGGGACTGGTATTTATGCGGATGCCACACACCCCTTGTATTGCTTATCACTGGGTGTAGTCTTTAGGATCAGTCAGACTGAATTTTGGGGGGGGGGGGTTTAAAGACTTGTACATACAAATATTTTTGTTAGTTGTCTGGTGTGTTCTCTAGGGCCTGGGGACATGTGTTACCTGGTTGGGATGAAGCTTTTACCTAACCCTGTTCCAAAACAGCTCTCTGGTTTACTTGTACACAGATTATTTTAAAGATGGGATTTGTGCCCCAGATGTCTTTAAATAACATAGTATCACACTCCTTTGTTCAGTGCAGCAGCTCCTCTAGTGCTCACTCTCCTTCTCCTGGACTAGTTTGCACGTGACCGCTACAGCCAACCATCGGTGAAGCCCTACGTTCTGTACTAACTGGCATAGTGTCTCAGTGATGGGAACCATTGGCTGTGGTGGTAATAAAAAAAAAAATCTGGTTTATGTAAACTTTTAAAACTTCCCCAATGTCTGCTGTGTAGTTTGGGCCTAAGCAGAACAATTTTTTTGAGTTTCTTCGCTGCTTTATCCAACCTCCCTATAATGCCAACATGTTGTATAGGTCTAATAGTCATTATGTGGAGACTGTAACTAAAGTTCTGTTGAAGGGCATATGTGATATTTGACAAGGGTGCCTGAAGGTTTGGATACCAGCAGTGATGCTTTCTGTGCCTCTGTACTTCAGGATGATCATGGTCTTGGGTATTTAACTTGTTGGTAAAATCTCTGCTAATATGGCTAATCCTGGGAATGTAGTGTTCTCCATTTTTACAAACCAGACTGTAAACTTCAGGTGTTTTCCGTACATTTACTTTCGGGACTGGCACTTTCTATTATAGAAAAGCTGCCCATAGTCGTGTACTTGTGCACACGGGAAAATTACACGCCAAAGTAAACACAGCGCTTGCAGCCGTGACGTGGGAGATCAGCACTTCTTGACCACAGATTAATATGATTGCTGTAATACATGGTGGATAATATGATTATAAATTTGAGACTGTATAAGAATAACCATTAAGGAGGTAAAAGTTGTGTTAGTGACTGTAGTCACTGGATGATAAGTAGAGTAGTCTCGGCAGAATAGTCATAAAACACTTTTCCTTGCCTGAGGCAGGTTCTACAGCGTTTTGGCTTTTTGTTTCCCCTGTAGGCCTATAGTAGAGTAAAACGGGGTGTGTTTCACTTTTCTATGCAGAAATATCTAACTGACCCATGAGTAACCAATTCTCCGTCACATTGGCTGTATCATAGGAGTTTTTTGTTACATGTCTATTTTAAAGGACTAAACCTAAAACAACTTCTTCATTTTTCACCCCATTAACCAACATGTACTATTTTGATGGTTGGTTAACCAGCCATACACCTTTTTTTTTTATTTTTAGTTTGACACAACTGGATGACAACCTATAACCCAAGTATTTACAGATCCAACATCTTAGACTCTTAAATGACTTTATAAACCTACTGTTCTGCTGTTCAGGGCTCAAGGAAATGTGTTATGATGTATTGTCCGACATCGGTTTTCTGTAAGAAATAGATGAAGGAGCACTTCAAGGACTTGTATGTACTTAAATGACTATTCAGGGAAAAAATGCCCTTTGCACATGCTTCCTGTCATCCCCTTGTCATTGACATTTACCAGCATTCAATATTCGGTGCCTTGTTGCTTCATTCTTCCTGTGATCCAGGAGGAGATGGACAGTAGCTCTGCAGTGATGCTGCAGGGATCCGTCTCTCATCATATGTATGCAGCACTGATAGCTGAACGTTACCTTGGTTATCAGCGAACCTGTAATAGAGCGACTTGTGACGGTGCATCGTTACATGAGGGAGTTTTGCATGCAGAACCTCCTATTCTCCCCACAGGGCCTCCTCCTTACACATGGGACCAAAAACACATCTGTATGTGCAGCCACCAGTGATTTACTGCACTCCAAATAAGATGCCTCGCTTGTTTTCTAGAATTATTTAAAGGGCCGATGCCTCCTATTAACTATTTCATGCTGTGATAACCTTGTGTGCTGCGTTCCCTGCTGGGCGTTGAAGCGCTGGCAGGACACATCTTTTACATCTGCTTCCAGAAATGGCCATATACACATTCAACCGACTTAATGTGACATCGGGTGACTTGTGCTAGAATTGTTATGATCGACATGGAGAGCATATATTATACACTGCAGCGCTCCCCATAGTGTAAATTGTATGAATCGTCTCTGAGGTGGTCAGGATATTATAAAGTACATAGGCTAGTCATGGCATGGGCTTTGCAAGGGGATGCAGTATACCATATACATGCCTGAGCTGGTGCAGAACCTCTTCCTGTAGAGTAAGAGCTGCATCCCATCACCTTAATCGTTATATATGTATACACCAAAGTACCCAAAGTACTTTGCATTACAGAGCACATATGGAACAATAGGAATGAGGACTGTGCTCGCAAGAGCTTACACTTTGAGGATGAGGGGGTGACACGGGAGGTATAAGAGCTTGTGTAATGGTACAGCCATTCTTTATAAAGAGTAAAATAATTTAATAAATAAAAATTCTGCTGCTTGAACCAGCCACCACCTTATATACAAGGTCCATAGAACTGCCAGGAGCTTGGTATCTGGTGATTGCTGGAGGACAGATGGGAGGAGAACATGGGATGGGTTAGTATAGAGAGGGTTGACATTTCATGCAGTTAGTGAGTGTGATAGGCCTATCTAAAGAGATGGGTTTTAAAGAGGAACTGTCACCCTCAAAAACGTCACTAGGAGCTGCTTACTGAAGTACCATATTTTTCGGACTATAAGGCGCACAAAAAATCCTTTGATTTTCTCAGACATCAAAGGTGCGCCTTATAGTCCAGCTGCCTTGAACTGTGCACTGGTCTGCCACCTGCTGGTCATTCATCCTTATAATCCGGTGCGCCTTGTAATCCGGTGAGCCTTATATATGAATTTAGACATTTTAGCAGGCATTTATTGAT
This sequence comes from Engystomops pustulosus, assembly GCF_040894005.1. Lineage (NCBI taxonomy): Eukaryota > Metazoa > Chordata > Amphibia > Anura > Leptodactylidae > Engystomops > Engystomops pustulosus. The sequence goes on from NC_092413.1 coordinate 183,912,669, forward strand.
GGTGCGCCTTATAGTCTGAAAAATACTATAAGCAGCTCCTAGTGCAAAAACAAATGCAGCAGTGTTGCACTGCTAGCATTATTGGAAACCTCCGATAGCGCTAACACTGGTGAGATGTACATTAGAAATGCTGCACCGCTCTCAAAGCGGTTCGGCGTATTAATGAGAGGGCAGGGTTGGGGGTAGTGACTGCCGAATGACGTGCGGCAGTAACCGCCGGCTTTCAGAGCAGTACGGTGTTTCTATTGTACAGCACAGCAGTGTTGGTTAGCGATATCGGAGGTTTCCGGTAACGCTAGCAGTGTAACACTGCTGCGTCTGTTTTGGCACTAGGAGTTGCTTACTTTAGTAAGCAGCTCCGTGTGCCTTTTTTAAGAGTATGTTTGGCGGTTGGGTATCCTGAACTGGACAACCCCTTTAAGTTATCACTGGACTTGCAGTTGATAAAGATTTTATGGTAATGATGGAAAAGGCTTGATGCAGGAAACCCTTGCAGCAATAATTCATTCACTCCTTGATGTCGTTCTTGTGTTTTCCTGCTGTTTAACAGGAAACTGTTGCTTCAGGAAAACGCAGCCGGCGTTCACAACCTCTGAAACCATGCGGATTCCCATATGACCGCACGTGACTAATGTCCTGTCTCTTATGACCGTTGGTTGTTGGTCCTGTCAGGCCTGTTTCAGCAATGAACCAATTTCGTTGTAGTTTGGAGCTATTGTAGACACGTCATGTAGAGTAGTTTTAGCATTTTATACTGGGCTAAGAAAAATCTTTTTTTTTTTTTTTTTTTTAATTCTCAGCATTTTGCCATTTGTATAATGATGTAATTCTAATTTTTTTTCTTGCAGAAGCTGGCAGGCTGATAAAAGCGTTCAGCTCACCGGACGGACTTTCTGGCTTTTGACCCTTTAGCTGGTAAGTTAAACTTTCTTTTTTTTTTAAATGCAGCAATACTTGCGGACACCTAATGCTGACTCGTGGACCTTATCTTTATGATACCAAAATTAGAACCATGGGGGAAATTTACAAGCCCTGAAATAATTGCTATTCCTAGTGTACCACCAGGATTTGTGATTATACACCAGCGCGTCGTGAATAAGTGTATGATAAAAGCCTCGCCCCTCTGACCTGCCTGATGCTTAAGGAGGCTCCATTTTTCTCATGTATCCAGCAGTTGGATGCATCGGCGTACACACCTGCTCCAGGTCTTGCCCACTATTCTGCCAGGTGCTCCCTATTTATGCCACCTCCAAGCCAAGTGGGTCTGAAGGGGGAGCACCCGGCAGCAGACCTGGTACAGTTTTGTCCACCAGTGCATTCGACTGCTTGATGCATCAGGAGACTAGAGCCTCCTCATGTAATAGGCAGGCCAGAGGGGCTAGGCTACCCTATTATTGATTTGTGATGCACTAGTGTGTGATGCCCAACCCCCCCCCCCCTCCCCCACCAAACATTTTAATTGGTTTCCCATACATGAATTGTGCTTGGCAATCTGTAGGCAGCATAGAGATGTATGGAGCAGAATGATCATGGGTGGCCGTCGGCTCCATTAATCTCGAGGAGAAATGAGGGGTCTGACTGAGGTGCCTGGTACCCCTCGTTCTCGTGATCTGTGGGGGTCTCAGTGATGATCCTCTGGATAGGGCCTAACTTGCTTTGTGGGAAATCCCCTTTAAAGTCTATAAACCGCTGAGGGATAAGGAATGAGGCTAAAGATTTGATTTCATTTCCAGAATATACATTACTACATAACTCATTAGGCAGTCATTGGATACAGACGAACCCCTACTTAAGGACACACGACGTACAGACGACCCCTAGTTAAAGACCAACCTCCCTGTTACCTCTGGTGACGCTCTCTGGATGTTGCTATAGTCCCAGATTGCAATAACCAGCTGTAAAGTGTCTGTAATTAAACTTTATTGATAATTCTTGGTCCCATTACAGCAAAAAAACTTTGAAACTCCCAATTGTCACCAGGGGGTGGGGGGCTGGATCTACAATTATACAGTTTCAATTTGCATACAAATTCAACTTAAGAACAAACACATGGAACCTATCTTTTATGTAACCCGGGTACTGCCTGTAGTTTTATCTCCTTACAGGGCTGGATTAAGTCATTAGAAATTTATTAGCTTCTCATTGTCTATCAGTGGTCAATTGGGCTGAATTGGGCACTGCTAAAGGGAGAAAGATGGGGACAAAAAACAGGACAATTATTATTATTATTTTTTTATTGGCAGTATATTACAATGTTTGGATGTGAAAGTATTAAAGAGAACACGTCAGGCAAAATAACCCCCCTAAACTAAATATATTTTCATAAACTGCCATTAGAAAGCATTGCCTCTATCCCTTCATTGTCCCTCTACATGCCTGTAAACCTAAGCAATGAGGTCCTAAAGCTGTATGCAAATGACCTGTGAAATGTCCAATGAAGCATTAGCATATTCAAGCTGTCCAGCTTATTCATGAGCGGGAGGCACAGCCACACCCCCAGTGCATGACTGACAGCCTGTATAATGCTGTGAGGCTGTATAACAGTGGTTCTCAGCCTGGGGGTCGAATGACCAAAACCGGGGGTCGCCTAAAGCCATCGGAGCCGCAATTTTATTGCGTTTTTACTGCGAATCTCATGGTTTGGGGTCACCGCAACATGAGGAACTGTAATGCGGGGTCACAGCAGTAGAAAGGATGAGAACCACTGCTGTATAATGATGTGCTTCCTGGTGCTGGCGCCCCCTGCAGCCTGTGTGTGTGTATAGGAGAGATACAACAGCTCCAGGCAGCAGCCATGTTATAGCAGAACATGTCAGGCACTTGTGTAGCTGATGTCTGTGTATTAGGAGGATGCAGCATGTCAGCAGATGCAGCACATACACTAGCAATGCTTTACTATACATTACACACAGACATGAGCAGGGGGAGGAGAGGGGAGGGGGAACAGGGGTGACATCACTGCCTCTGACCATGTGACCAGCCTCATTTACACAATAAAGAAATGATGATTTTACAATGATTAATGTATGAATTGACTAGATAAAGGCTGGGATGGGATCCTTGTGAGCTGCTCCAAAAGGTAGTAGTGACAGGACAAGTGACACAGACCTGATGACAGGTGTCCTTTAAGTTTAGACATGGGGTTTGTTTGTCAGGATGTTTAAAATATGGCGGCTGTCTGTTTGCTCTTGCGCTCAGATTACCAGAATGGGATAAGGTCACAGGAGGGGTATGACTGGAGTGACGGTGCATGCTCTCATGCTCTTTCCTCTTGATTTTGGCTAATCTGTTGCCTATTATTTATAAAGTTAATCATGGACTTTAAATCGTTGCAGTGGTTACACGGATTTGCGTGGGACAATGAGCTCGGTGGCGGTTCTTACCCAGGAAAGCTTTGATGAACATCGCAGTGGTCTGACCCAACCAGCGGTCAGAGGTTAGTGCCTTGTCTGACTGTAAGTCAACTGTTCTGCTGTTGTGAATTGGATGCTGAAATGATTGTGACTTACCCTCACAGTGGCAGCCCTGGAGTCGGAGGAGGAAAATGATCCCCCCACTTACAAGGATGCATTCCCACCCCTCCCCGAGAAGTCTGTTGCCGGCGAGACCACTTCTGAGCCTGCAGGTGCATGGAGCAAAATTCGGCCTATTAAGTCTTCCATTATCACTCAGGTTGGTTGTCTTCTCTAACTTCTGGAACAATATTTACATGTGCTAAGGCCTCATGCACACAACAACTTGTGGGTTGTCGCAAAACAGCAGCTAATTCTCAGCCCCCCATTAAATTCTCATGTGCACAGGTGCAGCGAGGGACGGTACTTGCACCTTAACTCCTCACACAATGTCCCAAGCGAGCAGCCGTGCAGCAAATGATAGAGCAGGTCCAATACCTGCCCTGCTTCGCAGCATGGCTGCCTGTGTGCACACGCCAATGTCCACCCAACCAGAATGCGGCCTGTATTGCGCACACACATGGTCGTGTGCATGACACTTGAGGCTCTATTATATGTATCTAGACATAAATGGTAGGATCCTTGAGATTGAAGTCTGTCTATGGGTGCACAATGGCATAATATACAACACCCAAATAATGTTGTTAGCCTTTCTTGCCTAATGGCATGAAACAATTTTATTTATTTATTTTTTTTTACCAAAAACTACTTGTTTGTACTCAAGTATTGATTTCTACATTTAGGTGTTCCATGTTCCTCTGGAAGAGCGTCGATACAAGGACATGGCTCAGTTTGGGGAGGGCGAGCAGGCCAAGATTTGCTTAGACATCATGCAGAAGACTGGGGCTCAGCTTGAACTCTCCCTAGCCAAAGATCAAGGCTTGTCTATCATGGTTTCTGGAAAGCTTGATTCTGTTATGAAAGCAAGAAAGGAGATAGTGACACGGCTGCAGACCCAGGTAAGATGGCAAGCATGTCATACAGGGTAATATTTAGTCCGTTGAGATGGTTGGATGTGCAGTCTCCAGGGGGTAAGCCGTAAGGGGAATAAGGAGTATTTCTGGACCTGATGCAACTTAAATCCTCTTAAGATCAATTTAACAACCCTACTGGGAGACTTTAATGTTGTGTGTATCAACAGATTTTTCTGCCAGTATGTAATGTCGGGAGACTCGATGTTTCCCACATGTTGTGTATCGAAGGATGGGAGTTCTTGTTATGAAGATACTAGTTTGTGAGATTGTATACAACTTGTATCTGTTGCTCCTTGGTTTGTTCCAGTGACAGGGGCTCAGGCGAGTGCAATCTGCAAAACTTGGTCTGTGTGTCGGGTTTTCTCAGGCTGCTGACTGCTCTGATGGACACCCCAGCATTTACCACAGAACTAATGTCCTATGCTCCAGTGGTTCTTGGTATTAGACTTTTTGTCATGCGTTGAGGCTGAATCTAGGATTCTGAAAGCGGTCTTCACTCTGAGACCTCAGGCTGTCACATATGCAGTTTCCCAGGCTGTATTCTCTCATGTGAAACCAGCCATAGGGTTGTAATCTAAACTATCTCTTAGGTTTGCACTTCATGGTTTAGAATCAATGTATCTAGTCATTGCACTTTTTTTTATGGTGTTAAGCCAAAAAAATAGGCAGATTTAGAATCTTTGCAATGCTCAAATAAAAAAAATGCTTCAAATAGAATTTATGAGGAACATTTTAGGCTGGAGACTGTGTGATCTTGATGATTAATGGTGTTTCCTATGGCTCACCAGCAAGAATCTCTGCAAGTCTCATACCTTTTCTAATGCAGCAAACCTTGATTGAAGGTAATAATTGATATACTGAGGGTTTTAATCTCCTAATGCGACACCTTGTGTTGCTGACTTTGATCTTGGCATGTAAGAATTGTAGAAATCTCAAGCACTGCTGTGACTTTGCAATCTCTCCCTGTGTGTCACTGGCCTTTTAAAGGAGTTTTTCCCACTAATGACATTCATCCTGTAGCTCCAGAAATGGGAAATAATGCCTGATCTCTACGGATCTGGTTAATAGTGTTGTATTGATTGTAGGTAAGCCATGTATAGAGGTGTTAAATTTAATGTAAACATTACAGAACATCTACATTTTTAAATGGAATGTGTCATGGCACATAAAGCATAGGCCTCATGTATGCTTTTGTAAAATAGCTGGGGAAAGCAGTAACACACCCAGCATTACAATGTCATCCATTGGCTTCAGATTGCTGGTGACCCTCAGCATATGCAGCTTTCACTACGTACATACGTTTCTTATCAGAATAAAATGTTTGCACATGGGAGTAAAGCCTGTCTATTGTCAGCCTTAAGGACTATGCAGAAGGCTAGGGTTAGTTTGGGATATGGTTGATATGACTTTTGCACATCTTGAGCAACGCTGAAATATGAGAATTGCCAAGACACTGTCATTCTTGACCTGACATTTACGTAGGTGAAAGCAACTATTGCTTGTTTTCATGTTTTGTAAATTTTTAGGGTTGAGGTTTCTTTATGACATGATAATTTTACAACTTTTTTTTTCCCCCTGTTCCTAGGCTTCTGCCTCCATTGCTATCCCCAAGGAACACCACCGTTTTGTGATTGGAAAAAGTGGAGAAAAGCTGCAGGACTTGGAATTGAAAACCGCTACCAAGATTCAAGTCCCCCGGCCCGATGATGCCAGTAACCAGATTAAGATCACTGGCACCAAAGAGGGCATTGAAAAAGCGCGGCATGAGATCCTGCTCATCTCAGCCGAGCAGGTAAGGGAAAGCTATGGTAACCACAGACTGCCGCAGGTCTTATATATATCCGTGTTCTATTTAACCTGATGTTACTGTGCTGCAGGATAAACGAGCAGTGGAACGTTTGGAAGTTGAAAAGGCCTACCACCCTTTCATTGCTGGACCCTACAACAAGACTGTAAACGACATCATGCACGAAACTGGAACAAGAATAAACATCCCCCCTCCAAGTGTCAACAAAACCGAAATTGTTTGCATGGGCGAGAAAGATCAGCTGGCCCAAGCAGTGGCAAGAATCCGGCAGATTTACGAAGAAAAGGTGAGGGTATAAGTTTTCGGCATATGGGTGACTGATGCCGCCATATGCCTATGCAATGGTCTAGCCAGTGAAATGCTCCTAATACAGAGTAACAAATCTTTAGGCATATTCAGTGGAGTGATTCACATGTAATTTCACTTTACAGAAGAAGAAAACCACCAGCATTGCAGTAGAGGTGAGAAAATCCCAACACAAGTATGTCATTGGCCCTAAAGGCAACAGCCTACAGGAGATCCTGGAGCGCACAGGAGTGTCTGTGGAGATACCACCCAGTGATAGCAGCTCAGAGACTGTCATCCTGCGTGGCGAACCTGAAAAACTCGGACAGGCGCTGACTGAAGTGTACGCCAAGGTAAGGGAAGCTGCTTACCTCGCCATGAACATAACGAAAAACTGAAAGTGAGACTAAGAAATAACATATTTTCTAATTTCTTAGGCTAACAGCTTCACTGTGGCCTCAGTCTCTGCTCCATCATGGCTGCATCGATTCATAATTGGGAAAAAAGGACAAAATTTGGCAAAGATCACACAGCAGATACCAAAGGTAAGATGCTTGATGTAGATTAGGCCTTAAACTATTTTGGATTGGAGGTACGTGGACAGGATGATCATGTCAAGGGTATCCTTACAGGTGCACATTGAGTTTACAGAAGGCGAAGACAAGATCTCTCTGGAGGGCCCTACAGAAGACGTGACTGTCGCCCAGCAGCAGATGGAAGCTCTTGTCACTGACCTGGTGAGTAATTTTTATTGGTTTGCATATTCTGAGCAGATTGTTTGTGATGCCATTTACAGGATTAACTTGAAGCCATTATTAAAATGCTTTTGTAAAAAGGCTGGTCCTAACAATTGGTTTTATTGCATGCAGTACATTGATGCTTACATGATCCTTTCCCAACTGCAAATTTGTTTCCTACAAATTTTGTTTGTTGCAGCACGTACACCCCAACCACCTACTAGCTGCTATGGATTGTTAGAACAATGTAACTGTGGCTTCTGGGTTGTCAACGTCGTTTGTAGCAACCAATCATAATTTACACAATGATTGGGGAAAATGGTTTGTGGATTTTGGAGTCCTTATAATCCTTATAGCACAGGACGTAAATTTGTCTCTTGGGTAACTGTTGAGGTACATATCCGTGTTTAATAATTCACATTGTCTTACCCCATTTAGATTTCCCGAATGGATTTTGCTGAAATAAATATTGACCACCGGTTCCACAGACACCTCATTGGAAAAAGTGGAACAAATAGTAAGTGGCTATAGAATCTGTTTGGCACAATTTTTTTTTACATAAAGTTGGTTTTCCTTTCTACTTTATAATGGATATGTGGCCACACACCTTAATGGGTTTAGCCAACATTTATTTAATCAGACTTGTATAAATTAAATGTATGAGGGTGTCTCAACTCTCCTCTTTGGGCAGAGTATTGGAAGTTTGACCTTCTTAATATCTCTTTTTCTACCATGAGTAGTTGTGCAGCTCCTGATCGACGGGAAACATGTAAGAGGATCTCTATTTCATGGGTCCAGGCACTGTGACTGTGGTAATCCGCTTATATTTGTTCTTTTTGGCCTACTTCCTTCTAAAATAACCTTTAAAATTTTGCTAATGAGCCAGAGGGGCGCTGGGGGATGTTACCACACACCCTCCATGCTGTAGCTTCACCGGCTGACCCTGTTGCCCCCTGGTCCCTCCCTCACACATTGGGAGAGTGAGACCGTTTAACAGCCTGTGATGCTAAAGCATGGAAGCCCTTCAGACTTATTAGCATAATTTAATAAGTTGATTTTAGAAGCAAAAAGGCCATGGATAACAAATATAAGATTACCGTAGTCATGGTGCCTGGATATGAGTAAGTGTCCCTTGTTTATCATGATGCATTTTGATAGTAGATTTTCTTTTAAACAAACCATCATTCTCCATACAACCTCAAGTTTCCCATATCTTGTAGTGCATGGATTGGAGTTTCTTAGAAGGTGCTCATCACACTCCAGGTCTCCTTGATCACCTGCAGAGGACAACTCTCATATGCATGGTGTCATATGCTGTATTTTACCATGAATCCCTTAGTGTCCCTTTCTGCACTATGTATATTCGGTTGCCTACTGCTCCTGCTTGTTCGTGGTCTGCCACTATCAATCTCGCTTACTAAACATGTGTAAGAGCAGGGACTTATTTTGTTTTTAAAGGTTGGACTGTTTGTCATACTACTATTCCCTATGTTATTTGGCTCCAAGTAACCTAAAATGGGAACTTGTTTTTCAAATTTTTTTTTTTTGGTAGTGTAGTGCTTCCTACATATCTTTATATACCATTGTAATACTGTGACCCCGAAATACAGTTCCTCATGTTGCGGTGACCCCAAACCATGTGATTCTCTGCAAAAATGCAATAAAATCGTGGCCTTTGATGGCTTTAGGTGACCCCTGTGTTTTGGTCGTTCGACCCCTGCTGGGGTCGCGACCCACAGGTTGAGAACCGCTGATTTAGGCTGTGGCTAATCCTTCACAATTGGTTAGCCAGTATTTTTGCATTCTGCTCTGCAACATTTGGGGCTTGGTTTCCTTACACTGTTGACTTGTTCAGTTAATAGGATAAAGGAGCAGTACAAAGTGTCAGTCCGCATTCCCCAGGACAGTGAGAAGAGCAGTCAGATCCGAATTGAAGGTGATCCCCAAGGTGTACAGCAAGCAAAGAAAGAGCTGCTGGAGCTGGCTTCTCGCATGGTAAATCAAGCAGAAATTCACATTTATTGTAGAGGAAAATCCCCTGGTTGTATAAGTGTATTTTAACAAAAAATTTTCCTTTAGGAAAATGAGCGCACAAAGGACTTGATTGTCGATCAGAAATTCCATCGCACAATAATAGGACAGAAGGGCGAAAGAATTCGGGAGATTCGTGAGAAATTCCCTGATGTAAAGCACTTTTATCTCTTTGATCCTTATATTTTGTATATAGCAGTAGTTTTATTTGTGCATGTTTTTTTAATATGTTCATTGTCCATTTTAGGTTATAATTAACTTCCCAGATCCTGCCACCAAGAGCGACATTGTGCAACTGCGCGGCCCTAAGAATGAGGTGGAAAAGTGCACCAAGTATCTGATGAAGATGGTGTCTGAGATGGTATGGACATACATTTACTTGGCCTAGCATAGGACTTGTACAAAGGCTGGACCTAGTCTATATTATTGAGGCTCTGTTGTCACATTGGGGTCCGCAGCTAGAGCTATGTATATTGTAGTCTCCATACAGTCCTTCTGTATTGTGCAGTCTACCAGTTTGTCCATCTTAAAGCAATTTGTCATTAATTTTTTTGGATATAATATTCCAAGGCTTTAACTCCTTAACGCTCTGTGCTGCTATTAACCCTCTCAACGGCCCCGGCAAAGTCGCCGGCGGCGTTAAAAAGACGGCGGCGCAGGGGCGCCGACATTTTTTTTTCGATCGCCGCACCCCCGAACGTAATCGGGGGGGCGGCGATCGGTTACCATGGTAGCCTCGGGTCTTCTTTTGACACGAGGCTACATGGCTTATGCAGGTTCGTTACAATGAGCCAGTACACATTCGTTTAATTTTTGAAAATGTATTGAAACACAATAAAACCTATATAAATTTGGTATCACCGTGATCGCACGGAACCAAAGAATAAAGTAGGCGTGTTATTTGGAGCGAAGAGTGAAAGTTGTAAAAACTGAGCCCACAAGAACGTGACGTGAACGTTTTTTTTTTCAATTTTTCCACATTTGGAAATTTTTTTCAGCTTCGCAGTACACGGCATGTTAAAATAAATAACATCACGGGAAAGTAAAATTTGTTACGCACAAAATAAGCCCTCACACAGGTCTGTACACGGAAAAATGAAAAAGTTATGGATTTAGAAGGGGTTAAAGGGACACTTCTGTATTTTAGAAACACTTTAACACTTTAATTTTTACTTTCTAGGTGGAAAACAGTTACTCCATTTCTGTACCAATCTTTAAGCAGTTCCACAAAAATATCATTGGCAAGGGTGGTGCCAATATTAAGAAGGTAAGTTCACTCCTACATTATTGGTGTTGTGTTCATTATTTTTATGATTTGGTTTTGTGATGAGTGCTTTCTTCTTTGTTCAGATCCGTGAAGAATGTAACACTAAAATTGACCTCCCAGCTGAGAACAGCAACTCTGAAATGATTGTCATCACCGGGAAGAAATCCAACTGTGAGGCTGCACGGGATAGGATTCTGGCTATTCAGAAAGAATTGGTGAGTGACTTGCACTGGTTACACTGTGTAATATTATTTTACTAGAATGGGAACCTGTATTGTTCTTATTTTTCATTCTGTCTCCTTGGTGCTAGGCTAACATAACTGAACTGGAGGTCAGTATTCCATCTAAACTGCACAACTCCCTTATCGGAGCCAAGGGACGCTTTATCCGATCTATTATGGAGGAGTGCGGAGGCGTGCACATCCACTTCCCAAGCGAGGGCTCTGGAAGCGATACCGTGACTATTCGTGGACCAGCTCAAGATGTCGAGAGGGCTAAAAAACAGCTGCTGCAACTGGCAGAGGAAAAGGTAAATCTACTCTTGGATGGAGTTCCTTGGAGAATACAAGGAAAATTTTAGGCTAGATTTTGACTAGGCAATGAGTTAGAGCTTTCATTCCAGAATTTTCGATCAATAGATTGTAATCATTTTAATGTTCCCTTCCAGCAAACCAAGAGTTTTACTGCAGAGCTCAGAGCTAAGCCGGAATATCATAAGTTCTTGATCGGTAAAGGAGGAGGAAACATCCGCAAGGTGCGTGACCAAACTGGAGCCCGTATCATCTTCCCCACTGCTGAGGATAAAGACCAGCAGCTCATCACCATCGTGGGTACAGAGGAGGCCGTGAAGGAGGCACAGAAGGAACTGGAATCCCTTATCAAAAGCTTGGTGAGAATATCTCGTATATTTCCCCACTTGCCCTGAATTTAATAATGGAGCAGCATGAATCTTGCTGCTCCATTCAATAGACAGTGAAAGGGAGTGACACTCCCAAACCAATGCATGGAGCAGCAGGGTCATTGCTTGATTTGCTGTTCCATCATTGGGTGAGTATGGACACTTGTACCTCACTTATCCTGTTGATGGGGGATAACAACTAAAGTTGGTGCACATTTTGTAATTTCTTCTGATTCCTAAACTACCAGCTATAAAATTTGTTATAAATACTATATTTTTTTTTCCCTTTCCTAGGATAACATAGTAGAAGACAACATGTCTGTGGACCCCAAGCACCACCGTCACTTTGTAATCAAACGAGGACAAGTACTTCGGGAGATAGCAGAGGAGTATGGTGGGGTAACGGTTAGCTTCCCTCGTTCAGGCGTGCAGAGCGATCGTGTCACTTTGAAGGGCGCAAAGGAGTGCGTTGAGGCTGCCAAAAAAAGGATCCAGGATATCATTGAGGAATTGGTAAGTGCTTTCTTGGTGACTCCTTCATTTGTGCAGCCTGGCCTTACATCATTATGGTGGGGATTCTGATGTGTTTAACTTGTGTTTTCAGGAGGCTCGAGTCACCATTGAGATCATGATTCCTCAACGTTTCCATCGCTCCATTATGGGCCTGAAAGGTTCTCGTATCCAGCAGCTGTCAAGAGAACATAATGTACAGATAAAGTTCCCTGACCGTGAGGATAACACTCAGGCAGGTAAGGAAACTCCTCTTTTTGTCCAGGTAGAGATGAAGAATGGGTTGAATAGGCACATGTAACAAAGCTTATCCTTTCTTCTCCATCAGCCTCTAATGTGGAGTCACCAGCTCAAGAGAATGGAGAAGGGGCTGAGAAAGTTGCTGCAGACCCCGGCTCCCCTAAGAAATGTGACCTCATTCTGATCTCTGGGCGCAAGGAGAAGTGTGACGCCGCTAGTGAAGCTCTTAAGGTTTGTCATATTGTATGGGTTGAAGGTATTGGCGTGTATTCTTTTTTTCTTTTAATGGTGTAAAACACAGCTATTGTCTGTTTTCTTTAGGCTCTTGTTCCCGTCAGCATCGAGGTGGAGGTGCCATATGATCTCCACCGTTACATCATTGGGCAGAAAGGGGCAGGCATCCGCAAGATGATGGATGAGTTTGATGTAAGTCGTTTTTTTTTTGTTTTTTTTTAAATATAGCATTTGAAAAGAAGTGGGTTGTTCACTAGTCACTTGTATTGTCCAGTACCAAACTTTAAGGAGACTTTGAATAAGTTTATGGTACAGTGTGTGCAGGAGGAGTGTCTCCAGCACACGAACATGTGCATATCACAGGTTGAAAATTCTCACATGTAATATACATCAATCACTTTTTGTTTGTTTTTTTTTTTGTTTGTTTGATATTTAATAAATCCCAATAAAAGTTTAATTTTATCTGACAAATGGGTATGTTTTACCTTTTATGGTAAATTTCTAATGTTGAGTTGAAACTAAAACTAGTCATTCAGTGGTTCGAATGGACTCTTTGTATCAATTTAGATCCTCTCACGCCCTGATGACAGTAGAAAAGACTGCCTCTGCCTCACACATTTTTAGGAATAGGACATTCTCTGATTTTGTGACTCATGCAGTCGGCTCATACGGGGTGGTGGAAACCATGACCGTCTGTTTGGGCCCATAGACATGCATAGGTGTGCGCTAGCATGCATACTAAACAGTTAGTACCCATCCCTAGGTCTACTCTGCATTATGCCTTCTGCTTATTTTTAGTAGCTTTTCCCTTCTGCAGCTTCTTTCTGAAGGGTATAGACTACACAGGGAAGGAGAAATCTGTTTCTTTAGGGTATATCTGGTGTAATGTGGGTCAGAGTCAGGGTTTGAGTTGCAGAGTTTGCGTGGCAGCTCGCATATTCGAAGCACTGCCTGCCTGAAATTATAGGGCACAACGCTACTATTGCCCGCAAACAATTTCACTTGTTGAAAATACACTCAGCTTCCCATTGGAAATGGAAGAGGTTTTTTTTTTTTGTTTGTTTTTTTTTTTTGCCAGGAGTCCTAATATTATTCATCTTTTTAATATTCCTTTATGAATGTAATTTCAGTTGTTTTCGCTTTTGTGAGTTGTTGATTATTTTTTTTCCTCTGTTCCTGTTGTGCCCTTGCATCTGCTCACTCCTTCCCCTCACCTCTGTAAAGTTGTGTGAATTAAAGTCCTGACTTTTTGCAGCTCAATTTAAAACCAGGTTTGATTTGAGTGAAGAGAATATTTTTTGTTTTCTTTAGATGCGTTACAAAGTATGTTGTCACTGCTTACTTTATTCCTCATTTATGGGAAGTTTGCTAAAGTTTGTGAGCATTTTATCTAATCCCACACGTTTTGTGTTTCAGGTTAATATCCAGGTCCCGGCCCCAGAGCTGCAGTGTGATCTAATAACCATCACTGGGCTTTCTGCCTACTTGGATCGCGCCAAAGCTGGTCTTCTGGAGAGGGTGAAGGAGCTGCAGGCTGAGCAGGAGGACAGGGTAAGTAAAATGAAGTATCCTGAGTGATGGTCTTTTAAATGGCGTGTATCATTTTCATTCACTGTAGAGTGGAAATGAAGGGGCTTACATTTAGGTTTTCTTTGTATTGCGATCTCTAAGCTTTTCTTCTATATTCTAGGCATTGAGGAGCTTTAAGCTTGCCGTCTCTGTAGATCCAAAGTATCACCCAAAAATTATTGGCCGCAAAGGTGCAGTCATCAGCCAGATCCGTTCTGAACATGACGTCAACATCCAGTTTCCAGACAAGAGTGACGAAAACCAGGTAAGTGGTAAGGATAGAATCAAAACAAGTTTTGGATGTAATGCAGATATTTAGTACAGACTGTCCCCTATTTAGGAACATTTGACTTGCAGACGACCCCTAGTTACAAACTCAACTGTACTTTAGCCTTGGGCTTCAATAAACAGCTATAACAGTTATTAAATATGTCTGCAATGAAGCTTTATTGTTCTGGTTCTTGTGTTTATCCAACTTTTTTTAAAATCCAATTGTCACAGACCATTTTTTACTGGGGCTTCAATCATAAAATATACAGTTCCAACTTACATACAAATTTAACTTAAGTACGAACCTATCTAGTACGTCACCCGGGGACTGCCTGTATATGCCAAAAGCATATCCTGCCGTTGAGGCTAAGGATTGTGCAAATACCTCTGCTTTTTGTTTTCTGTAATATAGGTGTTTTATGAATGTTATATTGTATCAGCACTTATTTAACTTTCAGGCATGGTAGCTCTGAGTTTCCCACCCCTAATTTTCACTTTTTTATTTAAATCCATTTTCAGGATCAGATCACCATCACTGGTTATGAGAAAAATACAGAGGCTGCCAAGGAGGCAATCCTGCAAATTGTTGGGGATCTGGAGCAGATGGTGTCAGAAGACCTTACCTTGGATCACCGCGTCCATGCACGGATTATTGGTGCCAGAGGCAAAGCCATACGCAAGATCATGGATGAATTCAAGGTAGATGATGTGGCTTAACTTTTATTTAGCAGACCTTGTTTTTTTTTCTGTAAAGATATATGGCAATACTTTAGTGACCTTGCATAGTTGGGTGCTTTTGGGGTGTTGCAGAGAAGGATCTGATTGTCACATGTTCTAAAGAAACAACAAAAAGTAATGAAGTCCACTACATACAAAGCCTTGTAACCTTTGCTATCCTTTGGGCATGTTCACACCATGGATTTGGTAGCAAGGAAATCCATTTTGAGCCTTCACTTATTAAAGGTGTTGTCCTGAATGATCATGTGAGGATCTGAAAGCTTGGACTTCCTTGTGCTTTTTTTTTTTACTCTTGTACAGTAGTAGGTTCTGTGATATCAGGTTTTCTGCTTGCTAATCTTATTTATCACCTATTATCCAGGTGGACATTCGCTTTCCTCAGAGCGGAGCTCCTGATCCCAACCTTGTGACTGTATCTGGAAAACCTGAGGATGTGGATGAAGCAATTGATCATCTGCTGAATCTGGAGGAGGAATATGTAGGTTCCTTTATTTTTTTAAGCCATACATGAAACTTCATTTATTGTCGTTGTTGGAGAGTTAAAAATTCTTCTTTTCTTCCTTTTTGTAGATGTCTGATGTGGTAGAGAATGAAGTGATGCAATCCTACATGAAGCCACCATCTCAGGAAGAGAACAAGCCCCAGCCATCCAAGGGCTTTGTTGTTCGTGATGCTCCATGGGCAGCAGGAAACAGCAGTGACAAGGTGAGCGTCTTGTAGAGATTCATCGTACAGCAATAGCTTTAAGGCAAAGGTGTAAAATCCATCACACTGGTTTTTTTTTTTCCCTTTTCCCCAAGGCTCCGGACATGACCAGCTCTGAGGACTTCCCAAGCTTTGGGGCTCCAGTGGCCCATAAGACTTCTCCATGGGGCCCAAAAAGACTTAATGCCTGCTGACATGTCTGCTTCCTGTTAACCCTCCTGTTGCTGTGTCTGAATCACTTGACCTATCATCTCCTTATCTCCCTCTCCACCCTTTTCCTCTGCCTACCAGGATCCTATATAACAGTCACCGCTGTAAGGGTTTACCTGGCACTTCTGGTTCCTCAAAAAAAGATTAAATTTGGGATTTAAGTTTCTGGATAGAAAGCGCCGATGATGGCACCTACGTACCATAGTGATGCTATGCGTTTCTATACACCATCGGCTATCGTGGTCCTTACTGAGTTGTATATACTGCCACCACAGCCTTTTGTTAGTCGCTAGATATCTGGAGTAATTGTAGTGTCTGCTGATTTGCTGAGACTACTACTCTGATTTCATAGGGTTATGTCTGTATCCATTGGATCAATTTGTCCTTCTGGGACTTCAGACCAAACCTGTTAGGTGTGCAGCTAGACTTGGTAATCTCCTAAAACGTTAAGCATAATGTTGTTTGAAACAGACTTGGATGACTGAGCCGGGCAGCACAGTCTGTGCTCTGTCATTCTGTCTAAAATCCCATTGGCATATTGTCCTGCTGCAGAGCAGAATGTATCATGAAGTGTCCTGTAACCCTTCCACTGCCAGAGCCATTCGTGAGGGAGGGATAGATATGCACAAATGGGGGGTAGTGTTGGAGGTGTATTGACTTCCCCATCCTCATCTGGTTTTATGACATTACAAGCTGATCATATTCCAAGCTGTGGAGAAGCCTAGAGGCACCAGGATGAAAACTCACCACCTGCTGCTGCAGAACATACCTGGTCATGAGCTGACTAATGCAAAGGATTAAAAAGCCCATCACATCTCAATAGTCCCGTCACAGCCCTTTCTCTTGTCCCCTTACCTCTGATGCCGGGGGGAAAGGGATCATATGTTTTTGTCCGTTTTGGGGTGGTAACATTAGTTCCAGGTTTTATTTTTTTCCAGACCTCTCCCCAGCCCCTTACTCCTTGGACATTTCTACTTACTGTGCCTCAGTATCAACTTCCTGTACACAAAGGTCAGGAAATAAACATCCTTTAAAAGCCGCTGATGTCACTGTCTTTATGCAGGGAATGGGGGAGGGTATTGTTGCCTCTATGCACAAAGCTAGTGAGCTGCACTGCAGACCGGCTTAGTCGTGTGGTCTCTGAAGGAGAACCATATGGATCCGCACAACGTTTTCTCTTACTGGTGGGAATTAATATTGTGCAAAGTATGGTTCAGTGGTAGTAAACCCTTTCCTTGGGGCTTATTCAAAAGATCGTAATAGGGGGCTGTGATCTGGCCGCACAACTTACGGCCAGATCACTGTCTCCAATGAGGTCTACGGTACCTGGTTATGGTGTGGAGAGCACTCTTCTTTCTATGGAGAGGGGACGGGTGAGGAGTGTTCCCCCTCCTCCCGGGGTCTACTACGCCCAGGTTCTTGTCCAGGGCCATCTGAATGTGGCCTTGGCTCAAGGATACATATTTGTGGGTCATCCACAAAGAAATATATACTAGAACAAGCGTATGAGATCATTTGCAAATCTCTTGAAGAGTTACTTGATAGTTTTATGCCAATATTGGAGGGTACATGCTGTAGAACACCTTCTGTTCCCGAAGGACTTTGACAAATACTTATCAACCTCTGCTGAGCAGCTAGTAATGTCTGCATAACACTGGGCTCTATAACAGTCCTGCAGTGTAGTAATCTATACTGGTGGTGGCGAACCCATGGTACGGGTGCCAGAGGCACCACTCGGCTCTTTCTGTGGGCACCCGGGCCACTGTCCCTGCACATCAGACAAGACTCAATCTTCCTGCAGTTCCAAGCAACTTAAAAGATGCAGCTTTCAGTCATATTTTGATACTGACTTTGTTACTAGGGTCTGTAGGATAAGGGAGAATGAATAGACAGGGCTGAATGATATTTGAAGGACCTTCTGCTGGCCCCACAATTCTGTGTACAGAGGGAAACTGGAAAGAAGCTAAAATGATGAAAATTTTCCATCTTTCTACTGTGTTGCTGTCCTCAGGAGGCCAATATGATTGAAAGTTGTTGAACAGGGAGCAATAAGTTACTGCTTTAATTTTTGGATGGCACCTCGCGATAAGGGGGGGTTTTGGTTTGTTTGGGCACTCGGACTCTAAAAGGTTCTCAATCACTGATCTATACCGTGTGGCAGATTCCTAGTATGTCTGTCAGTATATGAAACTTATTGTCTGCAAAAATAGGGCAGGTACAGATATGGCCTGCAGATAGTTTGCATTATTGTTCCTATACACAGCATTTTGCTATGTTATTTTGAATTTCCATTAAAAGAAAATAAACTTCATAAATCGACCTATTATTTGATAAGCTATGAGTCAAACGTTACCATAGTATTGTTTTTTTAAGGATGCAAGTGGCAAAAAAAATGCTATCATTTGAAGGTTAAAGCATAACTAAACATTCAGAAAAACTGTGAGGATAGGGAAGGTGATGAGGGAAAACATTGTAATATATTTCTTTAAGCAGCTGACTGTTTCTGCCCTTTCTCCAGTAGTGAACGTTGTAACCACAAGCCTGCTGTGGTCTGCCCATTTTAGCCAGATAAGGAGGATAATGATTAAAGGTGTTTTCTTGGGAAACAAAATAAGTTTATACAGGCGGTCCCCTACTTAACACTCGACTTACATACGACCCCTAGATATTGGTAATTTATTGTACTTTAGTCCTAGGCTACAATAAACAGCTGTAACAGTTATCTAATGTGTCTGTAATGAAGCTTTATTGTTACAGGCAGTCCCCGGGTTACGTACAAGATAGGGTCTGGAGGTTTGTTCTTAAGTTGAATTTGTATGTAAGTCGAAACTGTATATTTTATTATTGTAGATCCAGACAAAAAAATTTTGGCCCCATTGACAATTGGAGTTTAAACAATTTTTGCTGCAATGGGACCAAGAATTATCAACAAAGCTTCATTACAGACACTTTACAGCTGATTATTTCAATCTGGGACTATAGTAAAGCATTCAGAAAGCTTCACCAGAAGTCAGAGGGGTCTGTCTGTAACTATGGGTTGTCTGTAAGTCGGGTGTCCTTAAGTAGGGGACCGCCTGTAATCCTGATTCTTATGACAATCCAACATTTTTAAAATCCAATTGTCACAGAGACCAAAAAAGTTCTGTCTGGGATTACAATGATAAAATATACAGTTCTGACTTACATACAAATTCAACTTAAGAACAAACCTACAGACCACCCTATCTTGTATGTTACCCGGGGACTGCCAGTATATGGGTGAGGGGTACAAAAAAAATATTCCAGTTATTCCATGGGGCTGTCCATCACTACTGGCCTGCTTATGTACAAAAGCCAAGGTAGAATTCTGTTGTAGTCTGCACCACATTTATAAAGGTTTAGACAATTTCTAGACTTTCCTACGACTAGCCCCACCCCCTTTTGCAGAGCTAAGTGGCAAAAGGCTCCATGCACCAAAAATATTGCTGATCCAACAGAATTCTCTAATTTTCTGCTGTAAGAGCCAAAAAATACATGCATAGTACAACTATCCAATCTTATATTGCACCAGATAACTCTTTCCATAGACACTTTATCAGGTTCCTTTATCTCTCAGCTGCCAGTGGATACAGGACAGAAAGCTGATTTATACAAACTGCTTAAATAAGGTAGGAGGGGGAAACAAGACACAGGAACAGATTTCTATAATAAATTATCACATATTTTACCATGACCCTTTGCTAAGAGAAGTTTAGTTATGCTTTAAGACCGAAATTTACATAAAAATATTTCTATCAATCCTTGATAAATGTGGCATTTTGTTATACCAAAACATAAGCCGCCTCCTAGGAAGCAGAAAGTAAGGCTTCAGCTATGTCTGTTTTAACATTCAGAATCAGACACAATGATAAACCTCCAGGAGAATCCCCAAGAATTAAATTCCTATTCACTGCCAAAGTCTACCCCGTGTGCACTTATCCATAAAGATCTAAATTTTTTTTCCTCTACTTGGCTCACAAATGGTGATGATGCTCCATTGCAGGTTCTAGCAGCCCCTCCTGGGTTACGAATGGGTTAGATATGCTCACTGCAGAGAAGAGCACATCAAGCATCTCACACTTGGAGGTTATATTGTGCACCAATGTACATGCAGCCCTTAGGGCAAATTCACACTGTGCTGTACCATAGCCACCTGGAGGGGGGGGGGGTGAGCACTGATCACCCTCGCCCCTCTCCATAGAGAAACATAGGAATGTGCGCCCATTGCAACCTATTGAGGGGTGCGTATATACATTCCCCCAACGGCCGTGTGAATGAGGCCTTAGGCTTATTTCAAAAACTGGCATAGAAGCACTGATAAATTCCCATTTGTGCATACACTTTAAAAGACGACAGTCCCCAATCTGCAGATAGAAAACAAACTTTTGTAAACAAACTTAAAAGAAAATCATTCCAGGAAGATGTAACAATGAGACATGTTAGTGACATGTGAGGAGATGGAATGACTGCAACTGGCCAAGAAGTTACATGTAGCGGCCACGTGCTGAGGTTAAAAAAAAAAAACCTAACCTTTGGACTATTGTCCGGAAATAAATACTGTACTGCGGCAGCACCAGCCAATGGGGGTCAATTCATTACAGCTGCATTTCAGGAAGACAGTCCATGGACTAGCGGTAAAGACTATGGAATGAACAATTAACTTTCAGTTTGATATGAGAAGTCATGCAGTGCAGGGAACATAAGAATGTGATGACAATGCAATGGGAAAGCTTTCTATCTTATGAAAGAGGTTGAGGAGTTGTGCTGTGCTGCTACAGTGGGAGGGAGAGGGGGCAGATAAGCCGTCAACTCAGAATCTGACAAACGTTGCGTCAATCTGCCGGATGGACGGCAAGGCCAGCATGATCTTGCGCCTGTACTGGTTGTCTTTCTGTAGCGGGTTCCTCTCCAGATACACAGTCTGCAAACCTTTAGCACCACTCAGCTCTTCCAGGTCAGCCCAGTTGTCCACCAAGTTGTCATTCATCTGTGATAAAAGAACACACACATAAGAAACTTTCCTGGCTGGGCTGGTTACGTTACTCACAGTACCCAGAAATTTACCAAGGTGAAACTCAGCCTATTGTCAAAAGCTTTTCCAGTTGACAATATTAGCAAAGGCTCCATGATAACCTTGATTCTCAATGGTTGGGGAACATCTAGAATGGCTGGAATTATTTAATAAGTTAATGTTATAGTAAGAGACTAAAACTTTAAAAGGGTGATTGCACAGACGTGGCGTTATATGTACCTCCTTTGTATTCAGGACTCAATCCTGGTTTTGTCTTACACTGAGCAAACTGCTATGTGAACAGAGCCTTGCTTTTATTACTGAATGGGGCGGGGGAAGAAGGCCCTTACCCAAAATTCCTGGAGCTCTGTCAGATGTCTGATATTTTGAATCCTCTTTATTCTGTTAGAAGCAACATCCAAAGTTGTCAATTTGGTCTGAAAAACAGAATGAGAACAATTATTTTTATATACCATATAACACAGGTAGCAATGCTATACAAGCCTCAGGCTGCGTTCACATGTCGCTCATGAAACGCAATTCAGGCGGATGGAGCTACACCCGATCGCAGATGGGTTTAGACCTACGAGCAGCACTTTTGCTTTCTGTTGCTTGTATTTAGATCTAAACCCATCTGTAATTGGGTATAGCGCTTTTTTTTTTTTTTTTTAATTGATTTTCTCATTTTTACGGGGAGAATATAATATCAGGGACATAACACATAACTATACAAATAACATATGTTGTTTGATGGTACAAAGGTGACATTATACGAGTCTGGCAGGACTTTGACCATGCAAACACTTGCCAAATCCAATCTTCTCAAGGTACAGCCGCACCATAGCTCAATCTGGTTTTTTTACATCTGTTTAAGAACATAGGGAAGCTGAGCGCTGGCACCGGCTCACCCTGAGCTGGTGCACGGTATTTGCGCCTTAGAAGCACGATTCCAAGTGGTAGGTTTCCTTTAACTGCTGCCAGCCATCTAGTACACAACGGTATTTTCTGCCGCCAAGGCTAGGCCACACCCCCTTTCCACAAAGCCACAACCCTTTTTGGTCATAAAACTGCCTAAACATGGTCTAAAAGCCTCAATAAAATGTGGCTGAAGATATTTCAGTTTTAAATTTCTCCCGAATTCCGGCATAGACATAATTTCCAGTTCACTTTAGCATACATTGAATATCATTGATAGTGTTAATAAGTAAACGTGGGAAAATCAATTGTTGGATATGAACAGGAGTTACAGCCTGTGAAGATGTCTATCAGCGAGTTTAGATTAGTAGTTTAGCTCACATTGTTCTCCAGACCCTCCAGGACTTGGATGCCATTGTCGCTCAGGTACAACTCGCGCAGGTTCACAAGGCTTTGGAGGCCTTCAATCTTCAAAAGGCGATTGCTCTGAGGAGGAGAGAGTTTACACTATTAATGTGCCCTAATGGGACAGCACATTTACTACACGGAGAACATGATCCTGACCTTGAAGTCTTTCAGCTGAAATGCATTTGCGTTATACTACATTAGCAGAGGAAAGGATTGCATTACTGGAGAGTCTACAGCTTAATCAAGACACATAGATATCAATTCCCATCCCTTCAGTCAGTCCCTGGCACAGGCTGTCATCTTCCTATACCAGGAGCTGGGCCTAGTAATGAAAGTGACACAGCTAGATATTTACTAGACATCCTATAAATCTTCTGCAGATCGCTGACATATTTCCTCAATGCATTTAAGGAGCTGCTTAAAAGGAGATCTACCATCAAATTCATCATGATAAACCAGGGACACTTGCTCATAGATCCAGCCACTGTGACCGTGTAATCTTCTTATATATTTGTTATCCATGCCCTCCTTCCTTCTAAAATATACTTTTACAATTATGCTAATGAGCCAGAAGGGCTCCTCAGGGTGTTAGCAGATTCCCTTCTGTGCATGCTTGATTTTGATGGTAGATTTCCTTCAAATTCTGATTACAACCATTATACGTGACACAATATTCCATAACAGCAACAATATACAAAAGATTTTAACCCTTTAAAAATGTGGTTAACCTTTTTTCTTTTTTTTTTAAAAAAAAAAAAAGGGTTAACACTCAGCTTACCTGCACGCTTAATACTGTCAGGTTACTCAGTGTATCCATGTTCTGCAACTTGGTAATCTTGTTTTTCCCAAGAAATAGACTGTCCAAATCTCTTAACATATCCAGATTTTCTATCTCCTGCAAACACAAAATATGAGCAAACATTTTTAGGAATTGCTCGAATGTTTAAAAAAAAAAAAAAAACATGATCATAGATGTCAATGGCTTTGACCATAGGTCCCAGCTGTCACCAGATGCGGCAGGACAGTCCCGGTTCTTCACCGCTGTCCCGGGTGCTTGGGAGACTGCCCCACGTGCTTCAGGTCCCAAAGACGCTAGAGCAGCAGAAGCATTGGGACTAGGAGGTGGGATCTGCTTCTTTTTAGCACATCAGGAATGGAGGTAGCTCCTCCTAAAGGCTGGCCACGCCCCCTCCTTCAAATCAACATCAGAGCCCCAGCAGAAGAGGAAGCAGGACTACTGGGGGAATAAGTGAAAGTTAGGTAACACTGGGGCACATATACCAAGAGTCCAAACGCCGCATTTTTTCCGTTTTGCCCTGAATTTCGCAATCAGATTGCGGCACATCGGCGCCGGCTTGCATGCGACACAAATCGGGGGGCGTAGACGGCAGACAACCCGACTGATTCAGACAAACCGCGGAATTTAAAAACCAAATTGTGTCGCAAGATCAGCACTCATATACACCAGGAAGAAGAAGGTGAAATCCGGCGAACCTCAGCAGGGGAAGCGACAGATGCAGGAAATTGGACGCACGATCCAAGCGAATTGCGGCAGCTCCGAATCCTCGTCAGATAACGCAAGGAAGGGATCGCGACGAGACGGGCAAGTAAATGTGCCCCAATGTGTTTTTCTTGTTTCATACAGTTACTGGAGGACAACAGAGGCCACACTATAAAAGGATGGAGGACAGGGGGCCACAACATGTAGGAGACGTATGAAACAACAGTCTTGATACATCTCCCCCTATGTGCTCCACATTAACCACTTACCCGAATACGATTTGAGCCAAGTTCCAACAAGCGGAGCTGTGTCAGGGAGTTGAGGTTTTCAATGCGACTGATCTTGTTGTTTACCAGGTACAGGCGCTTAAGTTGAGTCATGGAGTCTAAACCCTCGATACGCTTTAGCAGGTTGAACGACAGATCCAGGATTCTGCAATCATAAGATTTTACCGCATTAACGATCTAGGATGTGGAATGTCAGGACTTAAAATGTAGTTGTAATATTCAACAAGAGATTTAAGAAAAAAAAAAATAAATTGTGCCAAATTACAGTGGAGAGGTTATGGTCAAGATGACATATGGTCTAGTGTGGGATTTATTGTGCATTCATTTGAATAAACTATTTAAAAAAAACTCATTTGGGGTTCAATATTCAAAGTTCTCCATCATAGTCTGACCAACCAATCACTAGCAATGTAAAAAATGCTACCTAAAAGGCTGACGGGTTCTTCACACGATGTCACTGAACATCAATGATCTCAATGACTACATACAGTAAGGCTGCATTCACACGACCGTTGGGGGATATACGTCCCCCATAGGATGGCAATGGACGCACGGAGCGGTCGGTGCTGCACATGTGCGGCACCGTACAAGGGAAAAGATAGGACATTTCCTATATTTCCCGTGTTGCGGCGCCGTGCGCCATGTGTCACTATGGTGAGGGGAGGGAGGTCACCCCTCCTCCTCTCCATCACGGAAAAGGTATGCCCGCCAGGCTACGGCCCGTTGTCCTGTTCATCAGTGCTTACACATGTCTGCAGACTATCTGTGCTTCTTTGTTTACAACACTAAAGTAGCAGAAGCGCTGAATCACTTGATGGACATTAAGGGATTAATGGGCAACTTAAGTAAAAGAGTGGCTAACCTTGTTAAATTCAGTCAAAAATATAATTTTTTATATTCAGATAACACTTTTGATTGTAACCTCAACTGTCGATATCTCCGATAACATGGCATAACCCCCCCCCAAAAAAAAACAAACAAACATGATTTAATATTAAAAAGGGAGATTTTCCTCTTTAAAATGACACCTGTACAGTTGAACCTAGAACCACAGTTCTAAAGTTATAACCAGTTTAAAATGTGTCCCGTCTGTAGCCTGTCAGCTAAAGGCAGAATGGAGAAAGACAGAGCTTTCAGAAGTAATCTCTGCATAATGTATCTCTATGGTGGTGGATTGGCACTGTACACTTTTTTGACATATTTTAGGAAAGGTTGATTCAATTTTATTGCTTATTTAAAATAAAGTCCATTATTTTAAAACATGCAATGGAAAAAAAATGTACATTATGTACATGGCCGATGAACTAAAATACATGTGAATGTCCAGTTGTTTTAACCCTTTAAATACCGTAAGTAAGAAATATTTGACTGGGCACCAATGGGTTAGAGCTCTCGAGTCATATGAAGGCTACACCTTGTTATCTACAGTTAAGTAAATAGTTGATAAAACTCCCTGCCACTAATAAATCATTATTGAGCTGCTGCAAAGTAATTTTTAGCCCCTTTCACAATTGTTCAATGAAGATACTTATAGAAAAATATAAGTTGTATAGTAAATGCATTAATATATTATATCTGTGATGTTCTCCATTACACTTTACATATGTAGTTTGTCATTTTTCAGTATTCCAACAGATACATTTTTGTTCTTATTATACGTCTTGTTTTATTGTAATTTATGCTTCCTCGATTTATTTATTATTTTTAAGATAGGTCCTCAATACAACGGCAGTATGTGACAACCCTGCTTATCAGCCACTCTAAGGGGACAGAGGGCTCTGCCGAGTCCATCTTGCACCTCATTTTTTATTTTTGCACATGTAATACCATACACAGACACCATACAATGTATGGTTCTGCACTGGTTAAAATGTATAGAGGCTATAGGAATTCTGTGAACTTGGCAGATACCTTGCAGACCCTTCCGGATTCAATATGGATTCCCTATTAAAGATTGATAAACCAATACTGGCATATTCCTTTAACTATCTTTATTGTGTATTTGTTTATATTATTCATAATTTCACCGATTCCTTATACCTACTGAATAAGACTTGCAGACATACGGCTTTATGCAAGTGTTTTTA
Source organism: Engystomops pustulosus (assembly GCF_040894005.1). NCBI lineage: Eukaryota > Metazoa > Chordata > Amphibia > Anura > Leptodactylidae > Engystomops > Engystomops pustulosus. The sequence goes on from NC_092413.1 coordinate 183,938,823, forward strand.
ATCAGTGCAAACAATGTTTAGTTATGATGGAGCACCTACTGATTGCTCTTTACTCCTGTCAGCCCATCAAGGGGGTGCAGGCAAAAGCTTTAAGTGCTCTGCATTTGCTGATGATGTTCTCCTGTAATTGACAGATCCGTCAACCTCCCTCCTGGCTCTTTTAGACACTTTAAACTAGTTTGGCCAATCACAAAATAATTACTACTAAATTGCCTACGGGCATAGGCCTTGCCCCCTCATTAGGGGGGGACTTACCTTTTTCTTTGCATACAGACGCCCTTCTGTATCTGGGGATCAACGTCTCATTAGACCTAAAGACCTAACTAACTGGTCCTCCAGCTTCGGGGTAGCATTATGTGAAAATGACGATCTTGCCCAGACTTCTGTACTTGCTCCAAGCAATACCCCTAGCAATACCAAATATTTTTTTTTAGCAAACTGACAGGTAGTTTAAATCGCTTTCTATGGGCATCTTCTCCTCCCAGGATAGCCAGGAGGACACTGATGCATAGGAAGCTCCAGGGTGGCCTGGGTTTACCCAACTGCAGAGGTTATTATGTGTTGTCAGTGTTGGCAAGGATCCTTGATTGCTTCCACATTAAGCAGAACAAATTATAGATGCGTTTGGAGGAACAGCTGTCACCTTTGACAAATCTACCCTGTCTGCCGGTATACACCCTGAATCACCGATTGTTTGATCTACCCCTTGTAGCATGCCAATTATTGCTGACACTTAAGGACGGACTCCAATACTAAACTTCTGGAAACTGATGGTCCCATGACCCCAACTACGGACAATCCCGACTTCCCTTCAGGCTGTGCAGCAGACTTCCCGAGACCCCTTAAGACTCAAACCCCATTGCTCTATTAAACAATGCTGACTGTTACAGGACTCCCAACGTGTGATGCGGTGCTGTCAGATTCGCAGTGTCAACACACCTGACATTTCTACAACACACAAAGTCCGCCTACAACTTCAGGAGCTATGCTGTTCTCCTTCCCCTATGCCCCATGCAATCTCAGTTATAAACCACCTCCTGCTGGATGAATGGTCTGAACCAGAGCTCCCCTTTATACGAGCTTGGGAGTCGGAAATAGGGACAACCTACTCTCCTGAGGACTGGTAAAAAGCAATGGAACTCTCCCATAAGCGATTCATCTCAAGCACATCTCAAGACACCAATTACAAGGCTCTATCCCGGTGGTATCGAGTCCCAGCCCTTGGCACCATGCTTCACTTATGGTGGGATTGTCCAGTGATCCAGCCGTTCTGGACCCGAGTCATAACGCTCATACACCACCTGGACAACTCCCCAGCAGTACTTCTACTATCCATGCTTCCAACTCAAGAGCCAAACACTCTTTAGTTGCTTTTCTTTTGATTGCAGCCAGAACCATGATCCCCAGATTGTGGAAAACCACTCGTACCCCATCTATCTCAGACTAGTTGGCAGAGATCCTCCTACTTCAGAGAATGGAGGAATTAACTGCCCACTTGAATAAAACTGGAGAACAGCATATCCTCACCTGGGGACCCCGGCTGGACTTTAAGAACTCAGCTGAGTATTTAACCTTTCAATGAGCAGGTGACACAATACGTATAGTGTAATCTCGACTGACAATCCCCCACCTTACCTACCCTTGTGTTTTAAATCTACCCCTCAGACTTTCCTTCCCCCATCCTCCTAACCCCGGTTACTCTATGTGAAGTTATATTTTCTCGCTGGATACATGCCTTATTAGATCTGACTCAACTGAACGTGCACCGCTACGGAGACCTGGTTGCTACACGAGTGTCAATTCACCGTGGGCGGATCAAACAAGTGATTATTTGGTGGATATGTTTGCAGTCTTGTGTTATTTTTGTTTCTTTTTTTTTTAGACCATAACTTTCTGATTGAACATTTTTCTTATTGCGATCAAGTCTATAATGTCAGTGAAAATTACCTTCCCCGCAGTGAGTTTATAATGCCATGCTTAAATGCGGTTTCTTTTCTATTATGCCATTTCATTTGCCCAATAAAAAAAAGATTATTTATAATGGATACTAGTGACACATATCCATCTCATGCAGAATATACAGGAGGACAAACCGTGCACCAGAAGAACAAGGATACTTAAATGTCTCCAATGTCAAGTGCTCCCTTATATACATAGTCAATGGCTTTGGGTGGGCCTCATAGGTGCTGGAAGATCAGATCCATTTGCTGGGTACTGTAGACCGACATATATATCTAACCAATCTTCCCCTATATGTGGTATGTGATACAGACGCTACATATATACAAGATATGACAGAATACCCAGTGTAGGAGAATTGGAAGTAAAGGAACTGGCAATGAGAAGAGCTACCCTGTCTGAATAGACTCACTGGAGTTGACCCAGGTTCTCCAGGTTCTGGATAACACGAATCTGATTGTCATACAGGTCCAATTCATTCAATGTCACCAACTGCTCCAAGTTCTCAATCACCTTTATTAGGTTTTGACGCAGGCACAGGGTCTACAGGGTCAATGAGAAAGGGCAAGTTAGAGGGGAAAGAGCAATGGACGTAAACAGTGGGCAAATGAAGGGAAGTACAAGGGAATAGAAAACGGGAAAAAATAAAAACCTTAAAACAAAAGCAAAGATTTCTGTATCCAGAAGAGATTACATGACAAGACGGGTTTTATGTAATGCAACAACAGTAGACAAGCAAACAGCAGCTTACCTGAACTTTCTTCAGCACCTCAAATCCCTGAATAGCTCCTATCCGCATGTGGTTCAAGTCAACTTCCTATCAAATGTACAGCGAAAGGTGAATCACAGTCCAGACACAACAGAGGATTGAAAATACAATGGAGAAAATTAAATCATTATCAAGTAAGCATCTTTCTTGAGTTTTTTAAAGGGTATTTTAGTCAGGCATGAATTTTTTCAAAGTAAATCAAAAAATTTTTTAAGCATTCTGGGGAATATAAAAGTATCTTTTTGTCTAGAGCTTTATAGAAAGTTTCATTGTTAACTTCCTGTGGATAAAAACCGCTCCGGGGTCATGTGATATAACGAGCCATGCACCTGTATGACATCACATGACCAGGGATATAACGAGCCGTGCCCCTGTATGAGGTCACATGACCATGGACTGATTTTTTATCCACAGGAAGTAAAGAATGAAGCTGAAAATGGGCAACCCGTTTAAAGGTAGCATGAGGAGCTTTACCCCTTATTTATATGTATAAAAACCAGGGAAGCTGTAAATCTGTCATTACCTCAGCTTCAGGATCTAGGATAATTGTCTCCAAGTTCACCGGGGTGTCTGAATCATCTGGGAAAATAAGATAGAGTGGCAATAAGTTATAATAATGATGAATAACTTATAGGATTATAGGAGTCAGACTATATTTGCAAGAACGTATGCCCGCCGGTCATATGTTCACCGCGATGGGGAGAGGAGTGGTGACCCATCTCCTTTTCATAGCGCATGGTGCTGTAAAATGGGGAAAGATAGGACAAGTCCTATCTTTTCCCCTGTACGGAGCGGTACAGTGCCACATGTGCTGCACCGTATAGCTTTGTGCGCCCGTTGCTAGCCTATGGGGGACATATGCACGGCCGCAGGCTTGCGGCTGTATATACATCGCTCTACAGTCTCAGTTATGAGCGAGCCTCAATCATAAAGCCACATGCAACACTCAAAATCTAACCAAGATTTTAGCTGTGGCTGTGTCTCAGTCTCCTCCGCACTCATCCAGCTCCTTCACCCCTCTCCCTTCCTGCCTGCTCATGTATATTGAGCAAATGGGGGGGGGGGATTATGGTGTGGAGGAGAGGAGGAATGCATTTGACTCATTTCTATTGTGTTTCCACTTTAACCGTACCAAACTTAGTAATACATATTATCCATGGCACCACATCCTTGTATACAATATATCCTGGCACAAGGTGTACATAGACTTCAGAGACTGACGGAATGAAACACAGAAATTACCATAATGGATAAACAATGACGTCACATCTGGCCACCAATGTCAGTCCCGCTCTGTCAACATCTAGAATGTGATGGATGATCACGGACAACCCCGGTGTTTTGCTTTCCACCTGTTTTATAAATGGCCGCTGTGTTTTGCACCAGGTTTATCTGCCTGGAGTAACAACGAGTGCTGTATTCTTGGAGCCGCACAATAGTTCTATTCATTTACTTCAACCCAATCCCTGCCAGTAATGTGATTTGTTACAACCAATTAAAGGAACACGCAATGATGCCACTAGCTGGCACCACTGCACCAGCAACACAAAAATCCTTCCAGAAACATTACGATTTAATACAGAGATTTACCACTGTCCAGCAGATGTATAATCTTCTCCGATTCCCCAGAAAGAAGCAGATCCTAGTGATCCCAGCTACACAAGCTCCTATATTCCATATAGCTTGACGTGTTATGGGAAACATGTGGACATATAACTAGGACTTCTAAGTTAAAGAAGGCCCCTAACTATGAGGGCTTCCCCAATGGGTTCACTGAAATAGACCCAAGAAGAAATAGTCAGCATTAGGCTGCATTCACACTGGGGGACGTATATACAGCATATAAAGGATGCCGATAGAGGGCAATGGGTGCATGGCACCGTACCGTTCCATACCCCGTGAAAGATAGGACATGTCCTATCTTTTCTCTGAATACGGCGCCGTGCCCAATGTTACTCTATGGTACACTTAGAGGTAAGTGCTGCACCATGATCCTACCTACCTCTTCCATTTAAACATTTAGCCATGGGCCCAGCATATTTGGGAGACTATGTGATACCTTCCTGCCAGGAGACTTCCTTATCATAGGGTGACATAGAACGGAATAGATACAACACTGGACTGATACCTGGAGGTTGTTCACCATTTTGCACTTCCCCGTCCGGGACGTCCCTCTTCTCCTTAATGTCATCATCAGTAGACTCCTCAGATTCTGCCCGTTTATCCACTGATGTGTAAAAATGTGTAGTTAATTTTGGTTGTAAAGGGAACATGACTTGTCTGTGCTGATCACTCACTCCTCAGCTCTCAGCCCCCCACCTTTGTGCTCCTTGACTTACACAGGGACAGAGCGCATGGTGAGCTGCCATCAGTGGGGGTGAGCAGGACACAAGAGTGTCCACACACACACACACCCCTTTTTTTAATGCATCAAAACCAAAGAAAATCTTGGGACTTGCCACAGACTTTTGTCAGGAAGCCAAGCAAGTCAAAACACACATTTATATTGTAATGCAAATGCAGAGAAGGTAGAAAGGCAGATTTGCACTGCAGCTGTAATGGGCTTCTGTAACCGGTCTTCAGCGAAAAGGAGGTCCTTGACAGGTTCCCTTTAACCTCTTTACAACTATATCTATTCGTAAATTATTTCCTGTAGACTCTCTATCCTAATGGACACTATGTGGACTTGGCTCCCCCATGAGGGATTCCCTTTCCACAAGTGGGATTTACCCAAGAACGTTCTAAGAACTATGATTGGATCAGAGGTGGCACTAACATTTTTTCCAGAAGATTAATAACACAAAAGGAAGTGGGGAGAATAGTCTGCACAGGACTACATGGGAGGAGTTAAATTGCCTGTACAAGTGTCATAGATGGGGAAGGCTCCTGCAGTGTAACAGCCTGTGAAGCTACAGCACCAAGGGGCACCAATATACCATATTAGCAGATGATTTTTTAGAAGATGAGTTTTAGAAGGAAGGAGGTCATGGATAACAAAGGACTTTTACTCCAGCCACAGTGCCTAGATCGATCAGCAAATAGACATACATTGGGACCTTAAACCACAGCACCACAAGGACCTGTAATTGGTTTAGGCCACGGTCACACGTACCGCTAGACGTCCGTTCATGACGTCCCTGGAAACGCATGTGCGTTTGGGCCGAGGACCTCCCCCTGTGCGCTAGCATCGCGTTATGACGGACGCTTAGCGGTACGTGTGACCGCGGCCTTAGAGTCGCAAATGGACCTGCAGGTCCTCTTTAAGTATATGGAGAAGGGTTGCACAATGAAGTATAAAACCATGAGTAGATACTCACCTAAGCAGTCGGAACACCACTAATCTAATATTTATTAATAACAATATGCCACCTGCTTGATAGAATTAGCCAGTGGTGGCGAACCTATGGCACGGGTGCCAGAGGTGGCACTCGGAGCACTCTTTTTGGGCGCCCAGGCCATCAATATAGCACTCTACATAGAACTCAAAGAATCATCCTCCAGTCCCAGGCAACTCAACAAATGCTGCTCTAAGTGATATTTTAAAGCAACACATTCTTGATTGCTTGGAACTGCAGGAAGAGGTAGAACATGTGGAACAAGGGGAGGATTATCTTTAGAGCTCCTCTAGGCTTCTTCCTGTTGAAGTGGACCATAGCGAGATGCTACAACATTAGTCCAAATTTGCCCTTCTTCTTTCAACTATTTTGTTGTCCTCTAGAGGCCGATATGATTAAAAGTTGTGGTAGAACAGGTAGCAAAAATAACTACAGTACTTAAATTGCCGTGCTGGCACTTTGCAATAAATAAGTGTGTTTTGGTTGTAGTTTGGGCACCCGGTCTCTAAAAGGTTTGCCATCACTGGAATAAGTGGTTGACTTGTTCTATTAAGCTTCAGGTGAAACAATAGGAATGAGGGCTCTCGTTCTATTATCCTACCTATCATTACACAAGATTTTTCAATCTGAATAGGAGGGGCCAGTTCACATTTGCGTTCAGACTTCTGTTTAGTAGTTTCTGGTTTAGGAAAAAAAAAAGAGACTGAAATTTAGACAAACATCTGGGCAAATCTATCAACAAAGTATCAGTGAGAAGGAAAAAAAACACAACAACAACTGTTTACTGTTAGTGTCCTTTACCATTTTTTTTTATTATTTTGGTGCTATGTTGTTTTCTTTTTTACTTGAGGTGACATTGATATCCTGAAATCTAATATAAAAGCAACGATGCATTAAATGATGGTACAAACTGATAAAGACCATTGGTCATCCATACAAAAACAAGGAATCTTCCGTTACTTTAGATGGAAATAATATTGCAGCAGTTTGTGTCTAACTATCCGCTCAAACAACAGAAGGCACAACAAAAGATGTGACAATATATACAGACAGACACCCTTACAAGTTCAATGAAACAGATCAGTTCGTCACCAGTAATTATAGTTACGGTAATTAAAAAAAAAAGGAAACTGCAAAACAGAAGCCTGAAGCAGATGTGAACTGGCCTTTAGAAGGGATGTGAGGGGATCGTCACATGTATTAGATAATAAGCCCCCATTATTAGAAAGTCTTGTTCTGAAATGATGACATATCGCATTCCCATTAGTTCTAGCTGTTGCACCACATGGCAGGGGATCATAGCAGCCCAATAGGTGCACCAATACATCTATGGAGAGATACATGGGCCTCCGGATTTCCGTGACACTACAGGGGAAATGCAATATTACCCACCACCAATTCTTCCCTCTTCTATAAGATCAATAGGTCTGAGGCTATAGTATGTGCCAGACAGCCGAAAACTCACCATCAACACACAATATCACAGCTATCTGGGCAATAAAACCAAATGCAGTTTTTGGCACTTGACACCACTACAACATCTGAATCCACGCCCTAACTGAGGCATATGGAGAGAAGATGTCAGCTGCACCATTCCCATCACGTGAATTCATTCCTGAACACAGACTGATCTGGGATTTCCTATGGATCAGAAATCACTGCCAGAGCAATGTGAGTAATAACAAGCACTGGCATAGCCACTCCTTACCTGTGGAGTGACATCTAGTAACTATAGGAATACACATGTGCATCACCACCATACACTGGTTCATGGGGAGGGGGCCCTGGCAGCAGTGCGAGGAACAAAGGATTGGACATGCTGTAAACCAACACGCCTGATCTTTTTCTCCTCCAGAGACTGGTTGTCAGGTGCCAAATACAGAAGATGGTGAAATAGATGCATTATATCCATGGTCCGCTTTAGCAAAGTGTGAACACAGTCTATACAGCTGCATGGGTCAAGGGGTGGCAGTGCCACTCACAGATCCTTTTTATCTCAACACAGTGCCTTCCCCATGTTATACCACCTGACATGTGTGTGCAGGGACATGGGATCAGGCTGTCACTACCAGCCTCTCCCCAGATACAAGCGGCTGATAACAGAGAGCAACACTGTTACCAGGCAGAACCATGAGCCAGGAATATGTCCTCCCTCTGTGTATTATCCCACCAGATATACACTGCCCTGCCTTCACAAGGCCTGACAGATCATGCTGGGACATGTAGTTCCACAGCAGGATTAACCCTTACAGCTAGCCCCTTACATTTCCATATCACCCCCGTAGGCCGTCACTGAGCTTCCTCCACCCCCCGCACGTCACCCACATCAGCTGGAGCAATTCCCACGATCACTACCTTCCATGTCCTGCACTTCTCCACCTCCACTCGCCATTGTACGTCTGTTCCTCTAGTTCCCGGAAGTATCCAGCTCCACCAATGAGCTGTGACAATCACTCTACCACGTGATTAACGAGCAGCGGCTGCCGGAGCGCATGCGCAGAGGGAGGGATGGTGTTTGTGAAATGTAATGCAGTGTGTGTTGTACATGCAGAGAGACCAGGGCTCTCCCGCCTGGAAGTAGTCTTTTCATTTATTATACTATACAACTGTTTGAAGCAGGAGTATAAATCAATGAAATAAAGTTATCTTAGATTCCTGTCTTCTTCGCTGGTTAAAGGACACCTACCGCTAGATTACTGGTGGTAGAGTGTTCTAAATAGACAGCTTGTTACGTCTAGGGCAGTGATGGCAAACCTTTTAGACACCGAGTGCCCAAACTACAACCAAAACCTGCGTATATTTCGCAAAGTGCCGATGCGACAACCTGTTCTGTCACAGGTTTAAATTGTATAGGCACCTGAGGACACCAATACAGTAGAAAGAAGGAGAACAAGTTTGGATCATCCTTGTAGCTTCCTTCTAAGGTCCTGGGCTGCCTGGGACTGCAAGAGGCCTTAAGTCCTGTTTGGCAAACTCTACCCTGGGGTGATGCTAAGGGTGCCCATATAGAGGACTCTGAGTGCCACCTCTGGCACCCGTGCCATAGGTTCGCCACCACTGGTCTAGGGGATGGGAGGGACATGTATTTAGGTTTCTTGGCTAAAATAAGTCTGTAAAACTGCTGGAGGTGCTCAGGCTGACGGCACCCGAGCGCCTCTCGACTTACCCAGCTTTTAATTTATGCATGCCCACCGCTACCGGACAGGAATTACCATCCAATGACGTCTGAGCCAGGGCGTAGAGAGAGCGGGGCGAGCATAAATTAAAGTCCATGGAAGCCGAGAGATGCTTGCGTGCCGTCAGCTTAAGCCTCTGGCAACTTTATTACATATAAATATACACTCACCGGCCACTTTATTAGGTATACCATACTAGTATCGGGTTGGACCCCCTTTTGCCTTCAGAACTGCCTCAATTCTTCGTGGCATAGATTCAACAAGGTGCTGGAAGCATTCCTCAGAGATTTTGGTCCATATTGACATGATGGCATCACACAGTTGCCGCAGATTTGTTGGCTGCACATCCATGATGCGAATCTCCCGTTCCACCACATCCCAAAGATGCTCTATTGGATTGAGATCTGGTGACTGTGGAGGTTATTTGAGTACAGTGAACTCATTGTCATGTTCAAGAAACCAGTCTGAGATGATTCCAGCTTTATGACATGGCGCATTATCCTGCTGAAAGTAGCCATCAGATGTTGGGTACATTGTGGTCATAAAGGGATGGACATGGTCAGCAACAATACTCAGGTAGGCTGTGGCATTGCAACGATGCTCAATTGGTACCAAGGGGCCCAAAGAGTGCCAAGAAAATATTCCCGGCACCATGACACCACCACCACCAGCCTGAACTGTTGATACAAGGCAGGATGGATCCATGCTTTCATGTTGTTGATGCCAAATTCTGATCCAACGATCCGAATGTCGCAGCAGAAATCGAGACTCATCAGACCAGGCAACGTTTTTCCAATCTTCTGCTGTCCAATTTCGATGAGCTTGTGCAAATTGTAGCCTCAGTTTCCTGTTCTTAGCTGAAAGGAGTAGCACCCGGTGTGGTCTTCTGCTGCTGTAGCCCATCTGCCTCAAAGTTCGACGTACTGTGCGTTCAGAGATGCTCTTCTGCCTACCTTGGTTGTAACAGGTGGCGATTTGAGTCACTGTTGCCTTTCTATCAGTTCGAACCAGTCTGCCCATTCTCCTCTGACCTCTGGCATCAGCAAGGCATTTCCGCCCACAGAACTGCCGCTCACTGGATGTTTTTTCTTTTTCGGACCACTCTCTGTAAACCCTAGAGATGGTTGTGCGTGAAAATCCCAGCAGATCAGCAGTTTCTGAAATACTCAGACCAGCCCTTCTGGCACCAACAACCATGCCACGTTCAAAGGCACTCAAATCACCTTTCTTCCCCATACTGATGCTCGGTTTGAACTGCAGGAGATTGTCTTGACCATGTCTACACGCCTAAATGCACTGAGTTGCCGCCATGTGATTGGCTGATTAGAAATTAAGTGTTAACGAGCAGTTGGACAGGTGTACCTAATAAAGTGGCCGGTGAGTGTATATGTATATATATATATATATATATATATATATATATATATATATAACAAAGAAATGGCAGCTCTCTGAGGTAACTTGAGTGAAAAATAGTACTAGTTTATTCCAACATGTGCCAAGCTACGTTTCAGCTCCTATGGCCTCAAAGAATGCGTCAGGAAGGCTCCAGGCCATAGGAGCCAAAACGTAGCTTGGCACATGTTGGAATAAACTAGTACTTTTTTTCACTAAAGTTACCTCGTAGAGCTGCCATTTCTTTGTTATTTTTGATTTTTTTGGAGGGATTATGGGTCCAGATCCTTGGCTGTGCACTCGAACATAAGGAGCAGCCTATTTAGGACACTCTACCATCAGTAATCTGTTGGTAGATGTACATTAACCCCTTCACGCTCCGTGGCGGATATATCCGCCACGGAGCGCAGTGACTTAGCGCTCAGTGGCGGATATATCCGCCACGGCGCTTATGCCGGCTCGGCTCTGGATCAGAGCCAAACCGGCATCGGGAAACACGGGTGCCGGCTGTAACTAATAGCCGGCACCCCAGTGTAACACCCGCGATCGGTCAGCGCGACCGCGGCATCTAACATGCATCTGGGGGGTCTTTCCCCCACGATCGCCCCCCCCCCCCGAACCGTTTTCGGGGGGCGCCGATCGTTGCTATAGCAACTCTGGGGTCCGATCTGGACCCCAGAGTTACTTGCAAGAATTGCCGGTAAGATGGCGTCTGTGACGTCATCTTACTGGCACAGTGCCAGCCTATGCAAGTGTATAGGCTGACACTGATAATACTCTGCAATACATCAGTATTGCAGAATATTATTATGAACAAGCAATCAGATGATTGCGTGGTCATTTCCCATGGTATAAAAGTGAAAAAGTAAAAAAAAAAGTTATTCAATAAAAAAATAAAGTCATAAATCACAAAAAATGCTATAAAATGCGATCAAAAAACCATATGTACTCAGACATGATACTGGTGCAAAGTACAACATGTCCCGCAAAAAACAAGCCATCAACCAGCTTCGTAGCCAAAAAAGTAACAATGTTATGCCACTTGGAAGACGGCAATACATAAATGATAGATTTTTCCCCACATTAGGGTTTTGTTTGACAAATTTAGTAAAACATAAGAAAAAATATTCATGTCTGGTATCCCCGTAATCGTATCAACCCATAGAATAAAGATAACATGATTATTAGTCTATACGGTGAGCACCAAAAAAAAAAAAAGTAAAAAATCCAGTACAGAATTGATGCTTTTCTACTCCTGCCCTCAAAAAAAGTTCCTAAATTTTCAACAATAGGTGATACCAACCCCAAAATGGTAACAATGGAAAAAGCATCTCGTCCCGCAAAAAAAAATGCTGTCACATGGCCCCAATAACGGAAAAGCGAAAATTTTATAGCCTTCAAAAGGGGCCAATGAGGAAACTAAAATCCTGGCAGCTGCAGCGCCCTCCTTCCCTTCTGCACCTCGCTGTGCGCCCATAAAACAAGTCACAGCCACATGTGGGGGGTCTTTGTACTCAGGAGAAATTGCAGAACAAATTGTATGGTGGGTATTCTCTTTTTATATTTTGGAAATGTGTAAATTTTAGTGCTAAATGAACGTATAAGGGAACAATATGACCATTCTAAATTTCACCTCCATTTTGATTCAATTACTATGAAGATCTCAAGGGGTTAACAATCTTCGTAAAAGCTGTTTCTGATAGCTTGAGGGGTGCAGATTTGAATATGGGTAGATTATATAGGGGGTTTTGATGCTAAATATGCAAAATTTCATTCAAAACTGTATTTATCCCCAAAATAGTCAATTCTGAAAATCCGGAAAAGCAATATTCTTTTTGTAAGCCGCGTGACATCAAAATAAATTATCCAGACATTTCAAAAATTATGAAAATGTAAAGTAGACAAATGGGAAATGTTATTCAGCAACTTATTTAGGTGGTAAATCTATCTGCCTGGAAACGCAATGATTTAGAATTTTGAAAATGGCAAATTTTTCAAAAAATGTATCATATTTTCTTTTTTTTTGTAAATAAACGCAAAACTTATCTGCCAAAATTTACCACTAAAATGAAGTACAACATGTGGGGAAAAAACAATCTCAGAATCGCTTTGATAAGTAACAGTGTTCAAAAGTTATAACCATATAAAGCGAAGCAAGTCAGAATCCAAAAAATCGGGCTGAGCCTTAAGCTACAAAATGGCTGCGTCCTTAAGGGGTTAAGGACCAGGTACAATGGGGGGGTGGGGGGTGTATTTGCCATTAATTGTGGTTCTCAAGCCCACCCTCTGCAAACACCGTATATATATATATGAAGACACTTCGGCCTCCTGATATAGCCAGCATGCGGTGGAGCAGTTCTAAACCAGGTCCTGCCATCTTCACACCCACTTGATGTGGAGGTGGTGTTAGTGGGGAAAATTTGTGACTATTTCAGGGCTTGTATGCCAAAAAACTGGCGTATTACCACTGAAGCAACTGCCCCCTATTTTTGCATGCATTCTTTTAATGGCCCTAGCTTTTTAATTTTTTGTTCTAATGACATGCTTTAGATACATTTTTATTAGGAGAAATAGAGGACTCTTATTTTTTGGGGTTGGAATTTTTACTTTAACCCCTTAAGGACGCAGCCATTTTGCAGGTTAAGGCTCAGCCCGATTTTTTGGATTCTGACCTGCGTCGCTTTATATGGTTATAACTTTTGAACACTGTTACTTATCAAAACGATTCTGAGATTGTTTTTTCCCCACATATTGTACTTCGTTTTAGTGGTAAATTTTGGCTGATAAGTTTTGCGTTTATTTACAAAAAAAAAGAAAATATGATAAATTTTTTGAAAAATTTGCCATTTTCGAAATTCAAAATCATTGCGTTTCCAGGCAGATAGATTTACCACCTAAATAAGTTGCTGAATAACATTTCCCATTTGTCTACTTTACATTTTCATAATTTTTGATATGTCTGGATAATTTATTTTGATGTCACGCGGATTACAAAAAGAATATCGCTTTTCCGGATTTTCAGAATTGACTATTTTGGGGATAAATACAGTTTTGAATGAAATTTTACATATTTAGCATCAAAACCCCTATATAACCAACCCATTTTCAAATCTGCACCCCTCAAGCTATCAGAAACCGCTTTTACGAAGATTGTTAACCCCTTGAGATCTTCATAGTAATTGAATCAAAATGGAGGTGAAATTTAGAATGGTCAAATTGTTCCCTTATACGTTCATTTAGCACTAAAATTTACACATTTCCAAAATATAAAAAGAGAAAACCCACCATACAATTTGTTCTGCAATTTCTCCTGAGTACAAAGACCCCCCACATGTGGCCGTTACTTGTTTTATGGGCGCACAGCGAGACGCAGAAGGGAAGGAGCGCCCTGCAGCTGCCAGGATTTTAGTTTTCTCATTGGCCCCTTTTGAAGGCTATAAAATTTTCGCTTTTGCATTATTGGGGCCATGTGATGCCATTTTTTTTGCGCGATGAGATGCTTTTTCCATTGTTACCATTTTGGGGTTGGTATCACCTATTGTTGAAAATTTAGGAACTTTTTTTGAGGGCAGGAGTAGAAAAGCATCAATTCTGTACTGGATTTTTTACTCTTTTTTTTTTGGTGTTCACCGTATAGCCTAATAATCCTGTTATCTTTATTCTATGGGTCGATACGATTACGGGGATACCAGACTTGAATATATTTTCTTACGTTTTACTAAATTTGTCAAACAAAACCCTAATGTGGGGAAAAATCTATCATTTATGTATTGCCGTCTTCCAAGTGGCATAACATTGTTACTTTTTTGGCTACGGAGCTGGTTGATGGCTTATTTTTTGCGGGACATGTTGTGCTTTGCACCAGTATCATGTCGGAGTACACATGGTTTTTTGATCGCATTTTATAGCATTTTTTGTGGGATTGAATAGCTAAAAATCATAATTTTTGGAAGGTTTATAGCAGTTTTTTTTTACGGCGTTTATCGTGGGGGTTCAATAATGATTTACTTTTATTCTACGGGTTGTTACGGACGCGGTGATACTATATATGTGGGGTTTGTGTTATGATTTAGACTTTTTTTTTAGTTATATGTCTCTTTATATGTTTTGGGGGTTTTGGGCATTTTTAGTGATTTATTACTTTATTTTTTTATTGAATAACATTTTTTTTTTTACTTTTTCACTTTTATACCATGGGACATGAACAAGAAATCCTCTGATTGCTTGTTCATGATAATATTCTGCAATACTCATGTATTGCAGAGTATTATCAGTGTCAGCCTATACACTTGCATAGGCTGGCACTGTGCCAGTAAGATGACGTCACAGACGCCATCTTACCGGCAATTCTTGCAGGTAACTCTGGGGTCCAGATCGGACCCCAGAGTTGCTATAGCAACGATCGGCGCCCCCCGAAAACTGTTCGGGGGGGGGGCGATCGTGGGGGAAAGACCCCCCAGAGGCATGTTAGATGCCGCGGTCGCGCTGACAGCGGCATTTAACGGGTTAAGCACCCGCGATCGGAGTCAACTCCGATCGCGGGTGTTACACTGGGGTGCCGGCTTTCAGTCACAGCCGACACCCCGTGTTTCCCGATGCCGGTTCGGCTCAGATCTTGAGCTGAACCGGCATGGGCTCAGCGTCCGATATATCGGACGCTGAGCGCTAAGTCATTGAGCTCAGCGTCCGATATATCGGACGCTGAGCGTTAACGGGTTAACAATTTCCTTACAAAGATCATACAGCAGTAAGGGCTGAGCTCTCCACATATGCAACAACACCAACCACGGCAGTTAACCTGTTAGGTGCAGCATTCAGACCAGTTTCCAACTTAGTAATTGCAGCTGGAACCACTGTCTAAGAGGGCAAGAGTTAACATATCAATTGTCTGTAGCCAATGATGTGATGTGTTCCAATTCCAAAGCAAGCTGGAAGCTGGTTGGACAGTGTTGCCATCTCACTAGAGTAGTATAAAACCCCTATGGGCGGGAGCACATGGTAAGGTTCATTGAGTCAGCAGTCTTGCAGAGTGTTCAGTTTGAGTAAGCAGAGGAAAGTGCAGGACTGGCCTGTGCTGCACAAGCCAGTGTCACACCACCAGGAAGCAGAGGTGTCTCAGGTCTGCTGCCTGACACCTTGGGCAGGTCAGGAGATTAAGCCCCAGAACAGAGGCCATTGTCCAGACTCAGCTCTATTTACCAGCCCAGCCTGAAGCTATTACCAGGCTGCGGACCAGTTATCTCCTACCAGGTTTCCAGCCTGCTGTTGATGTTACGTTGCATGCGGTTTAAAATCTAATAAAGGACCATGAGTTGATTTGCACAACGTGCCGCCGGGTGATCCCTAGATCAGGTTGCTTCACCACCACAGCCTCCCACCTCCCTCACCAAGGGATTCTTACATACATCTCAGCCTTCTTTCATCAGCCTCTCCCTCCATCTTGCCTACCAAGCACCATGACCATAGCGTTCCCAAGGCCACATAGGCCGCCACTCTGGTATTCTGGGCCCCGACTGACTACAACCAACGAAGAAAAGCCAGGCCCTGGTGGAGGATGTTGCATTTACAATATAAAGCAATACAGTTGCACGATATTACAATGATCAGACCCCTTAGGGCTTATTTTCTGCATAACAAATTACACTTCAAAATGCTGGCATTGAATATCCCATGCCGTGTACTGGGAAGTGGGAAAAAAAATCCAAATGCAGTGAAATTGGTGAAAAAATGCATTCGCACCGTATTCTTGTGGGCTTGGATTTTACGGATTTCACTGTATGCCCCAAATGACATGTCTACTTTATTCTTTGGGTCGGTTATTTGAGGACATCACCATTGTGGGTATTTAAAAAGTATAATTTGGTTCCGACTGGCTATTCGAGGGTTCTACAAGATAAAGGGATACTGTTCATACAGTATCAGGTTATGAAACAGGGGACTTTGATGTCTTATGAAGATCTGGTCTCGGATTTTGGCCTAGTTGAGGAGTGCCTTCAATGTCAAAGGGGAGATTTTTTTGGGAAGTGTCTCATCCAGTAGAGGCCCTTTTTATCCAGCAGCTCAATAAGAAAGATACAATATCTAAAGTATATAAGGCAGGGCCGGCTCCAGGTTTCAGTGGGCCCCTGGGCGACAGCGCCTCACTGGGCCCCTTAGCAGTGAACTCATGTGGTGGCATTAAAAACGCAAAACCTTAAGATATCAATATTAATATACTGCCCCCCATGCTCTGTTAATATACAGTCCCCCAGGCTCCATTAAGTAATATATACCCCCCCAGCCAGGCTCCATTAATTAATACCCCCCCCCCAGCTAGAATACAGTAATTATTATACCCCCCAGGCTCCATTAATTAATATACACCCCCCCACCCCAGGCTCCATTCATTAATATACCCCCCAGACAGGCTCCATTAATTAATATACCCCCCAGACAGGCTCCATTAATTAATATACCCCCCCCCCCCCAGACAGGCTCCATTAATTAATATACCTCCGAGACAGGCTCCATTAATTAATATACCCCCCCCCAGACAGGCTCCATTAATTAATATACCCCCCCCAGACAGACTCTATTAATTAATATCCCTCCCAGACAGGCTCCATTAATTAATACCCCCCCCCCCCAGCTAGAATACAGTAATTATTATACCCCCCAGGCTCCATTAATTAATATACCCCCCAGACAGGCTCTATTAATTAATATACCCCCCAGACAGGCTCCATTAATTAATATACCCCCCCCCCCCAGACAGGCTCCATTAATTAATATACCCCCCCAGACATGCTCCATTAATTAATATACCCCCCCCCCCAGACAGACTCTATTAATTAATATCCCTCCCAGACAGGCTCCATTAATTAATATACCACTCCAGACAGGCTCCATTAATTAATATACCCCCCAGACAGGCTCCATTAATTAATATACCCCCCAGACAGGCTCCATTAATTAATATACCCCCCCCAGACAGGCTCCATTAATTAATATACCCCCCCAGACAGGCTCCATTAATTAATATACCCCCCAGACAGGCTCTATTCATTAATATCCCCCCCAGACAGGCTCCATTAATTAATATACCCCCCCAGACAGGCTCCATGAATTAATATACCACCCCAGACAGGCTCCATTAATTAATATCCCTCCTAGACAGGCTCCATTAATTAATATACCCCCCAGACAGGCTCCATTAATTAATATCCCTCCTAGACAGGCTCCATTAATTAATATACCCCCCAGACAGGCTCCATTAATTAATATCCCTCCTAGACAGGCTCCATTAATTAATATACCCCCCAGACAGGCTCTATTAATTAATATACCCCCCCCCCCCAGACAGGCTCCATTAATTAATATCCCCCCCAGACAGGCTCCATTCATTAATATACCCCCCAGACAGGCTCCATTAATTAATATAACCCCCCCCCCCCCAGACAGGCTCCATTAATTAATATACCCCCCCAGACAGGCTCCATTAATTAATATACCCCCCAGACAGGCTCTATTCATTAATATCCCCCCCAGACAGGCTCCATTAATTAATATACCCCCCAGACAGGCTCCATTAATTTATATACCCCCCCCCCCAGACAGGCTCCATTAATTAATATACCCCCCCAGACAGGCTCCATTAATTAATATACCCCCCAGACAGGCTCCATTAATTTATATACCCCCCCCCCAGACAGGCTCCATTAATTAATATACCCCCCCAGACAGGCTCCATTAATTTATATACCCCCCCCCCCCCAGACAGGCTCCATTAATTAATATACCCCCCCAGACAGGCTCCATTAATTAATATACCCCCCAGACAGGCTCCATTAATTTATATACCCCCCCCCCCCCAGACAGGCTCCATTAATTAATATACCCCCCCAGACAGGCTCCATTAATTAATATACCCCCCAGACAGGCTCTATTCATTAATATCCCCCCCAGACAGGCTCCATTAATTAATATACCCCCCAGACAGGCTCCATTAATTTATATACCCCCCCCCCCAGACAGGCTCCATTAATTAATATACCCCCCCCAGACAGGCTCCATTAATTAATATACCCCCCAGACAGGCTCCATTAATTTATATACCCCCCCCCCCAGACAGGCTCCATTAATTAATATACCCCCCCAGACAGGCTCCATTAATTAATATACCCCCCAGACAGGCTCTATTCATTAATATCCCCCCCAGACAGGCTCCATTAATTAATATACCCCCCCAGACAGGCTCCATTAATTAATATACCCCCCAGACAGGCTCCATGAATTAATATACCACCCCAGACAGGCTCCATTAATTAATATACCCCCCAGACAGGCTCCATTAATTAATATCCCTCCTAGACAGGCTCCATTAATTAATATACCCCCCAGACAGGCTCTATTAATTAATATACCCCCCCCCCCAGACAGGCTCCATTAATTAATATACCCCCCCAGACAGGCTCCATTAATTAATATACCCCCCCCCAGACAGGCTCTATTAACTAATATACCCCCCCCCCCCCCCAGACAGGCTCCATTAATTAATATCCCCCCCAGACAGGCTCCATTAATTAATGAAATATACATTATTAGTGGCCAGAAAAAAAAACATAAACGCTAACTTACCTGAAGCGTTGCACACATCTTCTAAGTGACAGCAGCGTCTACTGTGCAGCAGCAGGGACGCTGGCGGCGTGACGTCATCACGTCGGCAGCGTCCTGCACAGTATTAGACGCTCCCTGGCAGAAATACATTGGCCGCGTCGATGTTACTATGTTATGTGCGGGTCCGCTTGTGGTGTGCGGCGCTTCTCTCAATTACATCGGCGACAAGTATGCCGATGTAATTGAGTTTGCTTATGTTGCCAGTTTGTGCCGTGGGCCCCTCTGGGACCTCTGGGGCCCCTGTACTTGCCCGGGTAAGCCGGGTGCTGGCGCCGGCCATGATATAAGGTGTTGGTAAAAGATGGGAATACTACTCCTGCTAAGACTTGTTATGAGAAATGGAAGAAGGATGTGCCAGAGCTGATAGACTCATTGGGCTCGATTAATAAAACTACAAAAAATATGTCTCATATTGTTTCACAATTGTTCATAATACATAGGGTGCATTACAAACCAAAATGATTGAATCAATTTGGGGAGAAAGAAGGAAGAAAAATGTCCCAGGTGTAACTTGATTCATGTGGATCTCACACATATGCTCTGGAAATGCCCAAAGCTATATTGATATTGGCTGAGGGTAATAGATAGACTGCAGTCGATATCTGTTTTCTATCGATATGTGTTTTGCGCTCAAAAATGGGTATTTTGGCATCACCAAGCCATATGCGCTGTGTAGAACTATCAAGAAAATTAATTTTATATTTTTGGAAGAATAGGGAACCACCTAAGGTAAAGGATTGGGAGATAAGACTAGATCTTTTGTGTTATGCAGAGCGACAGGAGGCAATGGATAAAGGCATAAAGCCTGAAAAGGTATGGGAGGAATGCATAAACAGATCATGTTAAATCACAGTAGACTGCCACCCAGGATTTTTTTCTTCTCTTTTGCCCTTCTTTTATTTATTTATTTTTTTTGACAATTGGATCTCTTGTGTAGGAAATGGTTTAAATGAGAACCGTCCACCACCAGAGGGAGGGTTTAAGGGTGGGTGAGATAAAAATAAGAAATATTTAAAATTGTTTGTAACTTTTACTTAATGATATGTTGTTGAAAGGATAATGTGTCTTGAATATAAATGTACTGTTTTTGTAAACCATTATAATAAAAAATTATAAAAAAAAATTCCTTGGGTCGGTACGATTACGGGGATACCAAATTTCTATGGGTTTTATAATGTTTTCATGTATTTTTTAATGTATTTACAAAAATTGAAACCTCCTGTACAAAAAAATTGGGGGGGGGGGATTTTGCCATCTTCTGACGCTAATAACTTTTTTATACTTTTTACATTTTTTTGCAACTTTTGATGACGTTCTCAATGTTATAATTTTTAGGACTGTACGACCTTTCGATCACTTTTTATAGAATTTTTAATATTTTTTAAAATGGCAAAAAAGTTTTTGGCCGCAAAGTTAAATGTAGAGAAAAACCATTATTATATTTTGATAGATCTGGCATTTTTGGACATGGTGATACCTAATGTGTCTATGATTTTTACTGTTTATTCTATTTGGATTTTTATGTTTTTTTTAAATTATATTTTTTTTTTACTTTTTAAAATTTTTTACTATTTTTCAGACTCCCTGGGGTACATTAACCCTAGGGTTGTCTGATCCATCCTACCATATACTGCCATACTACTATATGGGGATTTTCCTGCTCATTCATTACAATGTGCTGATCGCACATTGTAATGAAGTGGTTAAAACGAGACAGCCTCGGGTCTCTCCTAACAGATCGCCGCTCCCCGATGACGTCACGGGGAGAGACGATCCTCGCCAAGATTTGCCAGCAGCGATCGTAGTGAGTCTGGCGATTTGCCGGTGGCGATCGTAGGGAAAACACCCGCGATTGGTGCTAGCAACATGCAGCAAATACTTACTGGCTATGGAGAGGGCTACGTCAGATATCGGTAAGGGTCCAAGGCTGCCTGGGACTGCTTGAAGATACCATGAGTCCTCGCAAGAAGCCGAAAAGGGCGAAACCTAGGTGTTTGATGCTTGCAAAGAACCTTTTAGATTTGATCCACCGAATTTTGGGACTTTTTACTTGTGAGTATATGAGATTAAAAACTTTTACTCTTTACCCTGGTGATCCGCACTATCTCTATACCTAATCCCAGTACAGGATCTCTGTTGGACGTTGGGCAACGTGAGTTGGAGGAGGTCCGCAGTGGAACACAATACAGGAAAGATACAGAGAAACAGGAAGAATTACTGGGGAATTCTTTAATTTTTAACCTACTATGGGTGTGGTGATAGTTTCATATGGGACTAAGTTGTAAGGACATTTTGGAGAGTTGAGCACTAACACTTCTCTTTTTTGTATAATTTGTTTGGCTATATTCGGGAGCAAATTTTTTTTTTATTCCACAGATGTTTCTGCAGTAGTATTTTCGAAAAATCTAAATAAAACACTACATATTTAGCATAGAATAGTGTTCTGTATAAGGGAAGAATACAGTGACTGCTGTGTTACAGTTATTACTCTGTATACAGTGACTGCTCTGTATACAGTAACTTCTCTGTATACAGTGACTGCTGTGTTACAGTTATTACTCTGTATACAGTGACTGCTCTGTATACAGTTATAGCTCTGTATATAGTGACTGCTCTGTATGCAGGGACTGCTGTGTTACAGTGACTGCTCTGTATACAGTTATTGCTCTGTATATAGTGACTGCTCTGTATACAGTGACTGCTGTGGTACAGGTATTGCTCTGTATACAGTGACTGCTCTGTGTACAGTTATTTCTCTGTATACAGTGACTGCTCTGTATACAGTTATTGCTCTGTATATAGTGGCTGCTCTGTATACAGTGGCTGCTCTGTGTACAGTGGCTTCTGTGGTGCATTGATTGCTCTGTATATAGTGACTGGTCTGTGTACAGTGACAGCTCTGTATACAGCTATTGCTGTGTATACAGTGACTGCTGTGGTACAGGTATTGCTCTGTATACAGTGGCTGCTCTGTGTACAGTAGCTGCTTTGGTACATTGATTGCTCTGTATACAGTTATTGCTCTGTATATAGTGACTGCTCTGTGTACAGTGACTGCTCTGTGTACAGTGACTGCTCTGTGTACAGTGACTGCTGTGGTACATTGCTGTCACACCCCTCCCCTCTCTTCAGCAGACTCTGTCTATGTAAACAAATCGACAGAGCGCGTCCCTAGCAACCGCTGGCCCGCTCTTTTCTGCTTAGGCAGTGGGCGTGCCCCCTCCCGCCTGGCAACATTTTCTGCCTGCTGATTGGTCAGCGCTTCTAGCGGTCATATGCCAGCGTGTGCTGATTGGGTTACGCGTTCAAACCTGTTAGTCCCGCCTTTTCCGCTGAACTGTGCGCTGTCCCTGGGAAGGATGACATAAGAGGTGTGATCGTGTGAGTAATCCGAGGGGGGCAGGGGATACCTTGTGTCATGTATGATGTGCTGGTGGTCAGCCGGGCGTGCACATCCTGCGGGCACTGTCCTGTGTCCTGGATATGCAGCGATCGCTCTCGGTCCGTCACGCTCGATCACTGGCCGCCTCGCTCTTTGTATGATGTGGGGCTTCTATTGTATAGAAGAAGCGCTCCACAACTCGTGTAGAGGGACTACAAGCCCCAGAATGCGGATGTTGGGGATTGCAGTTTGCTGAGAAACATAGATTTTTATAAAAAGATGAAAAAATGTTGTAAAATTTCCCATCCTGGGATAGTAGTACATCCTGGGATATAGCAACAAAATCTGTCACAAAAATTGGTGGGTCTGTCCCCCACCCCTGATCCATAACCTACCATTTTTAACTATATCTATAGAAGAATAAAAACCAAATTGACACAGAACTTTTAAATGGTATTTGGATGTGATCATCTACATCAAAATGTGATCCAAAATACGACCCCATTTGGCTGACATTTAGCGCAGTCAGGTATGAGGATTGTTCTGTCTCCGTTGCATTGGTGAAACTGCAGCAAAATACGACCTGCAGAAGCAAATATTGTCCATCATTGAAATGAATGGTAGAGAACTTCTATAAACTTATCTAAACATGTCAATTTCTCATCCATTTAAGGCCCATTAACCACAAGCGAGTTAAGTCCGAGAAATTCCCACTGTGCAATTCCCACTGTGTAGGATTTCTCAGACAGGACCTAAAATTGCTGAGCTGAATGCACACGCAGAGTTCAATTAAACGATTCTAGGCTAAATCCGGTAAATTAAACTCGGATACGGGATATGTCACGGATTATGGAGAGACTTATCTTGTCTTTCTGGCGTATGAACCCTGAAATAATCAAATTTACTGTTGCACTGCCAGTAATTGCAATTATTTCCCCCTTTACGCCTCCTCCACTCCATGCCAGCACTCCGGCCATGCCACTGTGCACTCGCTACAGCCAGCGATCTTTCATGGCTGAAGGCCAGAGCCCCCTGGTGTATCTGGACTTAATCATATACTAGTGTACAAGTAATTCCCCTCTATGTCCGTCTGTATTGTGTTCATTTTTTTGAACCACCCGAAAAAGTCCATGGCAGGTCGAATTCAAAAGGAAATAAGTTATTCGGCTTCTCTCCCCTATGTATTATGTGACTTCAGCCTAGTGTGTGGCATATCTATCTGCCTGATGCCATCCATGTGCTGTCTGTTTTTTTGCCTCAGGTGGTGCTGGGGAAACAGATTTTATTGGCCATCACAGACAGTAGGCCAATAAAATCTGTTTCCCCAGTACCATCTGAAGATGCCATATGGCCACAGTTACAACTGGCAGGGCCTTTACTGGCCATATCTGGGAAAGTGCCGGGGCCCAGAGCTGCTTGGGGGGCCCAGATAAGGCTGTACATAATGTATCCATGGGGGTTACAGGGTCTGTATCTAATGAATCCATAGGGTGTGAGGGGGGCTATTTGGTATGATAAACTATGGAATATTTTAGTGAACAGGAGACTGTTTTAGTTTCTAAATTTTTAATGCTGCCATGTGAGTTCACTTCAAAGGGGCCCACTGAGGCTCTGTCGCCCAGGGGCCTACTGAAACCTGGAGCCGGCCCTGACAACATGGATTGACCACACATGCGCTTAGTCTGTGGATTTATACTAGGACTACAATGTGGGGGTCTTTTGAAATTCCATGTAAGTTTGTTATTCTAGGTTCTGGCTGTCATTCTCATTGTGATGTATAAATGATAGTTTCTTGCTGTTCTCTCCATGGGGAGTTGCCATGTTCATCCTCCCGGTGCACTGATACATATTCGTGAGATCAACAACCGGCTGACACATAGCGCAGTGACAGCTGTGCTCACACGTGACCGGGTGCCGCATCCTTCCATCCTGCATCACACTTGGCTCATCACGTTGTCTGTGTGGGAAGACGCACGACAGGATACTAATGCTTCACCTACTGTCTCCGGGCTCGCTGATCATTTCTCACTATGAACTTGCCCTGTTCTTCTATTACTTATCCAGATCAGTGCAGGAAATCTTGTACTCTTTAGGCAATCAATCTGAAGCAGTTTGGCTATTGAGTGTCGGGATATCTATGGCAATGGTCTTCTTCTTTTATGCCTAGTCTTGGCACAAACACGGGCGCGCAGTGGCTGGTGTGACTTCTTTTTGCAACTTTTCACATTGACACAAGAATCTCGACATCTTGGGGCACATCTACTAAGAATAGTGCAGTGTGTACTAGGTGCAGTTTTTTTGGTGCACCTTTAAAGAGAACCCGTCATGCAAAATAACCCCCCTAAACTAAATATAAACTGCCATTAGAGAGCATTGCCTCTCTCCCTTCATTCCACCCTCTACATGCCTGTAAACCTAAGCAATGAGGTCCTAAAGCTGTATGCAAATGACCTGTGAAATGTCCAATGAAGCATTAGCATATTCAAGCTGTTCACCTTATTCATGAGTGGGAGGCACAGCCACACCCACAGTGCATGACTGACAGCTTGTATAATGGTGTGAGGCTGTATAATGATGTGCTTCCTGGTGCTGGTGGCCACGCCCCCTGCAGCCTGTGTGTGTATAGGAGAGATACAGCAGCTCCAGGAAGCCATGTTACAGCAGAACATGTCAGGTACTTGTGTAGCTGATGTCTGTGTCTCTCACCTGTATATTAGGAGGATGCAGCATGTCAGCAGATGCAGCACACACACCAGCAATGCTTTACTATACATTACACACAGACATGAGCAGGGAGAGGAGAGGGGAGGGGTATCAGGGGTGACATCACTGCCTCTGACCATGTGACCAGCCTCATTTAAATAATAAAAAATAGATGATTTTACAATGAATAATGTATGAAATAACTAGATAAAGGCTGGGATGATATCCTTGTGAGCTGCTCCAACAGGTAGTGGTGACAGGACTAGTGGCAGAGACCTGATGACAGGTGTCCTATAACATGGGGAGGTATGACACACTTCTGTCGGTGCATGGTCCAACTGTGCACTGGAGCGTCCCTTTATGTGCAGAAATTTGTGACGTGTGACGCAAATGAGTCGCATGCGATATATATGTGGCGCGGACACTTCTTAAATAAATGTGCAAGCAGATTGCATATAATAGAACATGAAAGTCCTACAAAAAAGTGGTGCAAGGGGCTTGTTAAATGTTCCACCTCTTCTTTTTGCAAATCCTTGCAGAAATTCTTCTGCGTATTACAGTAACATTAAAGTGAATGTGATTTGTAGAAAGTAATTTTCATGACACGTTTTTATTTTTTATACATTAACTTTTTGTGTGTGTGCGCCTCTTTTTTTTTTATTTGTTTTTTTCTCCGGGCTTCTGAAAATCTGCAAAAAATCCACTAAGGCCCCTTTCACACTTTTTTCACGCGCGTGTTCTGTGCGAGCTTTTGACGCGCAGAACTTGCATTGCACTCTGATCCATTGTAATCAATGGGATGTTTCAGACTTGCATTCTTTATCATGCACACGTGGGTTTTTTTTTTAACGCGCGTTTAAATCTCGGCATGCTCTACTTTTGCAAGTCACACGCTTGAAAAACGCACCATACAAGTCTATGGAGATGCATCAAGTGCAAGTGCAATGCGTTTTTCACGCATCAATTGCCATAGAAAAGATAGAGCTCAGTCCTGAGTCTTTTCGCATTAAAAACGCGCGTGAAAAACTGAGACATTGAACAAACTCTGACTGAAAACTGATTGAACTCTAATGCAAAATGTCAGTTTTTCACTGACCAAACCCTGATCGCACCCTGATCAGACTCTGACAGGATCTACAACGCAAGTTTGAAAGAGGCCTAACTTTTCATTGATGCAGAAGTATGCATGAAATACGTGCATAAACGGAGAACATTTTCTACAAATGAACATGCATTTTTCTTCATAACAATAGGCTCCATAGAGTAGACTTCATACTGAGTGAGAAATATGGATCCATATTGAACGGTGTAGTAATAAGATGCCCATAACTTGCAGCAGGCCTGTACTGTGCCTTTCTGTGTCTCTCCATTTTTCCATGGAGACCTCCTTTTTTTTTCTTTTTCTTTAGAAAAATTAGTAGACAAATAAAATCCTAGCACACTATAACACTTGCCTGTCACTGATTTATCCTGTGTTCTGTCTTACCTATAATTCTACAATATTGATCTTGAGGAAGACTGGATAGGGACCCCCACTGATCACAAGAACGGCCCCCTGCAGGGGGACAGGGGTCCTATTCTCTGTAATTGAATGAATCAGCAGGTGGAGTAAGTTACATTAATACTAACGGAATGTTGTAAATTGCCAAGCACAGCGCTCAGCTACCTCTGGCACTCCTAGACATTGTCTATGGGAACTCTCAAGTACTTAGCCACCTTCCTAAGCTCCCTAGCTCCCTGCTGCTCCACCCATTCATGAAAACCTGACCCCTTTTCGTGTGAACAGTGGGGGCTCAGCAGTCTGACTCCCACAAACAGTAACAGAACCGCATTCATTACCTTGATCTTCATTGTTACAAAATGTCCTCATACGTAAGTGCCCAAAATTAAACAGGAATATTTAAAAATACAATACATTGTATTTTAATACAAAAATCTATGCATTTTAAGTTGGACTTATTTGAGTAATAGTAATGTGTGTAGGACACAGTGATGATCTGTACTTACTACCTTTTCTATTTAGGGAGCACACAATTTTATAAGAATGGCGGTGTCCGTGCTCCCCCAGTCTCCTAATTCTCCTCTGCACAGTGTTTCACTGCTGAGCAAGTCCTTTCCCCAACTCCCCAATCCACGAAGAAGAAGACATGGGGGGAGAGCCAGGAGCCACTGGAATACAGCCAGCCTGACAGGTAAGGTCCAAACTGTTCCCAATACTAATATATACCAATGGTACACGGGATGCGCTAAATAAGAATTAACAGGACAGGACTATGAATGATTGGCTGTAAGACAGACAGATCTCTGCCCTATACACATGCATCTCTAGTTTGGATGAGTGTGCATGTGTTCTTAGTAGAGAAAAGGAAGTGAAGTGCATTGCAGGGGGTTTCTCCCTTTGAAAAAAAAGAAGGGATTGAGCATACTGAAATCAAACATGCCTGAGCCTTCCTCCCCCCCAACATCTGTCATTGGAGATCAGTCAGGAAAATTGCTACAAATCGTATACAAATCAGTTCCACGACACTGGTGGCCAATATTTATCTCAGGTCTATGTATTTTTTTTCAGGGGAGGACTGGAGCTCCTATAGTCTCTCTTCAGCTGCCAGCAACATCTTGTTACGCTCACCCAGCGGTCTCCATACCCCAGATGACACCATCCAGTCTCTACCATCGTGTATACGCAGCTCAAGCAGAGCTGTACTGACTGTCAACACCCAGACTACACAGGTATAAGATGCCATATATACTGTGTATATAATATACTGTGTATATACCTCACAGGTATAAGATGCCATATATACTGTGTATATACCCGCAGGAATAAGATGCCATATATACTGTGTATATACCCGCAGGTATAAGATACCATATATACTGTGTATATACCCGCAGGTATAAGATACCATATATACTGTGTATATGCCACGCAGGTATAAGGTACCCTATATACTGTGTATATGTTGCACAGGTATAAGATACCATCTGTACTGTATATATACCTCACAGGTATAAGATACCATAAATACTTTGTATATGCCACGCAGGTATAAGATGCCATATATACTGTGTATGTACCTCACAGGTATAAGGTACCATATATACTGTGTATGTACCTCACAGGTATAAGGTACCATATATATTGTGTATGTACCTCACAGGTATAAGGTACCATATATACTGTGTGTGTACCTCACAGGTATAAGGTACTATATATACTGTGTATGTACCTCACAGGTATAAGATGCCATATATACTGTGTATGTACCTCACAGGTATAAGGTACCATATATACTGTGTATGTACCTCACAGGTATAAGGTACCATATATATTGTGTATGTACCTCACAGGTATAAGGTACCATATATACTGTGTATGTACCTCACAGGTATAAGGTACTATATATACTGTGTATGTACCTCACAGGTATAAGGTACTATATATACTGTGTATGTACCTCACAGGTATAAGGTACTATATATACTGTGTATGTACCTCACAGGTATAAGGTACTATATATACTGTGTATGTACCTCACAGGTATAAGGTACCATATATACTGTGTATATGCTACGCAGGTATAGGATGCCATATATACTGTGTGCTGCCTGTAACATAGGAAGGCCTATAGTCATCTATAAGGACACACAACATCACAGAAAGACACATTTTCTGTAAAAACAAGTGAAAGCCCTGATTCCCAATGGATACAATGTGAAAACTCCACATCAGACGGCGGAGTCGAGCAATCTGATTAAGCAAGGATTAATAAAACTTTTGATGTATTATGTATGTCAGTGTGGGAATCCAGGGAAAAAAGAAAGTGATAAATTCTAGACTTATTCCCTCAGATGCTTGGTAAGAAACTTGTTTGTGTGGGGGTTGCGAACTGCAACACTGCATATTGTTTTACATTTATACTGAAATGTTTCCTATGGGAGTGCTCCAGTCATTTTGACCATGTAAAACTGGAGATATTGTTAGGTATAAGCCCTGGATAACTGTTTAATCACAAGTTGTATACCCTAAGTTGTTAGGCTTATGATGGAGTACAGCAGGCACTCAGAAACGGCTGCAGTACAACCCCTTGTTCCAAGTCCAGCTACAATCCTGGAATTTAAATACAATTTTCACAGAGGGTCCCTCAAAATGTCCTGGATGGCCATAGAGGCCGAAGACCATGAGACTAAAATGGACAGGGATTCCTTTAGCAAGGCTTCTTAAAATCTGGACATTTGATCACTTAACTCCAATGTACATGTGCCCTGACATCACATCCAGACAGTAAGTGGTAGAAATGTCCCAATCTTTAGGGTATCCTGAAGAGATGTTAGATCTGTAAGAGGTAGGCGTAGACAGTAATTATTATTGTACCTTTTACATTAGTTACAAATTTGATCACTTTCAATTCCTTTTTTCTTAGATTTTGATGGCAAACGATAAAGCCTGCAGGATGTTTGGGTACAGTAGCCTTGAGCTGATTGGGATGAGTTTGTCCATGTTGATCCCTGCTTCCAGTCACAGAATTTCGGAGACTCTGGAAGAAGAGCTGATTGAGGCTGATGGGATTTCTAGGGTGCCTGGAGAAGTGGTAAGTGAAGAATTGTTTAGAAACTCAGGTAATACAGGGAAATACAGTAATGTATTATCCTGAATGGAGAACAATGACTTGAGTCATGGAGAAAGTGGTGCATTCATAAATGGTATGGTATAATGATATATGATGCGAAAAGTTCCTACTTCTCCGTAAATCTGCAGCGCCAAACAGTCAATCATGACTCATAGCATTGTATATCACTATGGTGCTCGGAGTCCCATCCTCTGTGCTGTGGTAGTCCTTGTAGTCCGGCCAGCATGGATGGATTGGAGGGGTGCTATAGAGAGCAAAGAGAACAATATTGCAATAGTTCAAGTGGGAGATGATGAGGGCATGGACTAGAATTTTTGTTGAATATGGATTGAAAATAAAGTTGTTCGTTAAGATAATTGAACAGTGTGATACCCAAGTGTCTGGTCCCCCACTGATCACTAAAATTGAGCTGCAGGTTGACGATCTTGGTTCCCTGCTTTCCAGCCATAAGAAGAGACCACCAGTTAATGAGCTGAGCACTGCTATCCGTATATTTTTTTTTTTTAAATCAGATCTTTTTTATGAAGGTTTTCCCATAACAAAAATACAAGAACATACAACTCTTTTATGTTCTTTTAGAAAGGGATTATGCCACAGGGGTGAATATTCAGTAAGCCCTTGAACCCCCCTCAGTTGTTTCACCTTCACCCAAACATTCTGAATCATGGAGAGTGTGGGTATGGGGTCCTGTCCTGTCTTAAATTTACCACTTTCCAGTGCCATTGCTATCCGTATATTTAGTACATTGGTCCCTCCAACTGCAGGCCATCTACTTGGCAGACGCGGTGCGTGGTTTGCAGCTTCGATTTGTTCATTTGAATGGGATAAAGCTGTAATATCCTACTGGGAGTAATTGCCAAATGCAAAAATCCACAGTATGTTTCCAGGCTCAAATAATTTTTTTTTTCTCCACCTCAGGTTGAAGCTGTGCGAAATGGAGGAGAGATGATTGTTTTATGCCTCTGGATACGCCGAGTAAAAAATCAATGCCTGCTGTTTCTGGATACCGTACAGATCATCACCACAGTTCTGTCTTTTCAGCAGGACGTGAGTCTCTGTGAATTACTAAAACAAATGTACGGTCTTGTACATTGTGCTGTTATTCTGTGGTGCGTGACCATCCTAAATGTAGGGTACACTAGTAAATGCAGGCTGTATTTGGCAGTTTTCTGTTGCCGAAGCTCTGAAATAATCACGATTTCTTGTGCACTACAAGAAATTGCGATTATTCTCACGTGTACGCCACGTCAACGCTATGTGGGTGTGCAGTGGTTCGGCCACCATCAGAGTGGATTGGCACGGGACTTTCCCACCTCATGCATGTGCATTTTCGGAAAGCCTGCAAATATTCACTGCTACTGACCTGCCGTTGTTTTGCGGACGGATGACATATCGCGAGGTTTAGACCGCTGTAGGGGGCGGGGCTTTATCATATGCCGGCACACTGAGCACCAGCATATAATAAATCTCCCTCATTGTGCTTTTCAATTTCTGATCATATTCTATATCAACTATTGATAGTGTTCTTTGTTGTGTCTTGTAGGGTAGAATTGTGTCCTGTGATCCTTCTTGTGCACAGCTATATGGATATATGGATCCAGAGGAGCTGCTGGGTCAACATATTACAGACTTAATGCCTACAATTCATATCCCTCGCCATAGAAAAGAGCTGTCCCAGGTACAGTAATTGGTATTGCTGGCCCTCCTTCATTAATAGCCGAGCTAAAACCAAGAATTCATAAGATGTGTGTGATGGGTCTGATGTAATATCTGCTGTATACACTGAACATATCATAAAAATAAGCTGTGCATATAGTCCTAAAAGAGATAAAAGAAGTGGCCTTTCTTTTGGAGAAGGAGTGGCAACACCCAGTTGTCAATTTCTTCATACATATTATTATGCATTGTTAATACAGAAGGATGAGAGCATTGAAAACTTCATCAAAAGTCACAAAACAAGATACCACGCACAGCTCCGCACACAATTTCACTGCATTTGGATTTTTTTTCCTGCATCCCAGTACACGGCATGGAAGAATAAATACCAGAGAACATATACTGAAGATTTGACCATGTAACCAAGTGTCATTGTTATTAGTGTAAAATGAGCAAAGTGTTACAATACATTACAACTTTATTGAGATCTAAGTGTCAAGTATTGTGGGTAATAATAATGGAAAAGCCAATAAATACAAATTTTTTTTAAGCTCTTGTCCAACCCCCTGTAACATTGGGCAGATCAGATTGGTAGTGTTGCTCTTTCTTCATTAAGTCATTAAGAGAAAGTAAATGTTTGTCTCCCCCTTGATCCGATTAGGTTTTCCCACAGCTTTTTTCTTAATCCTGTGTGATAATCTCTTCTACGCTGAGTATCGCTGAGGCTTGGCCTATCTGTAGGATATTATTATGACATTAGGAGTGTTACCTGATGTGGATGTGATCCTCAATAATCAGAAATGGGCAGTGAGATCTTTCCCACCCTAATTTGTCACTGGGGTTATAGGTTTAAAGGGATTCTGCAGTCCTTATTATAAAGGATGATTTCTTTATGTATCAGACATTCATGTACAGGGGTCTATTAGCATCTCCTTTTTGTTTCACAATGTTGTTATTGAAGTTTTTAAAGTTTTTTTTTTAAGGGTAACAAAATAAATCAAAATAAAGGAGACACGTGTCACAGCAGTATACAGGCAGTCCCCTACTTAAGAACACCTGACTTACATACGACCCCTAATTATAAACGGACCTCTCGTAATTGGTAATTTATTGTACTTTATTCTTGGGCTATAATAAACAACTATAACAGATATCACTGGTGCCTGTAATGAAGCTTTATTCTTAATCCTGGTTCTTATGACAATCCAACATTTTTAAAATCTTATTGTCACAGAGACCAAAAAAAAATTGGCTGGGGTTTACAATGATAAAGTATACAGT
The DNA here is from genome assembly GCF_040894005.1 of Engystomops pustulosus. NCBI lineage: Eukaryota > Metazoa > Chordata > Amphibia > Anura > Leptodactylidae > Engystomops > Engystomops pustulosus. The sequence continues at coordinate 183,971,765 of NC_092413.1, forward strand.
TTCGACTTACATACAAATTCAAGTTAAGAACAAACCTACAGACCCTATCTTGTATGTAACCCGGGGACTGCCTGTACATGCAAAATATAACACGTCAGTCAGATTGGAAGGGGATGACATAAAAAAATAGGACATCATTGGAATACACATCTCTTGCCATGTACCATTAACCCCTTAAGGACGCAGGGTATTTTTGCTCACTTCTCGCTCTCCCATTCAAGAATCCATAACTTTTTCATTTTTCCGTGTATAGAGCTGTGTGAGGGCTTATTTTGTGCGTAACAAATTTTACTTCTCCATGGCGTTATGTATTATTCCATGCTGTGTACTGGGAAGCTGGAAAAAAATTCCAAATGTGGAAAAAAAAAAAAAAAAAAGTGTTTGCGTCACGTTGTGGTGGGCTCAGTTTTTACGATTATCACCGTGCGCTCCAAATAACACCGCTGCTTTATTCGTTGGTTCGGAACGATCACCAAAATTATACAAGTTTTATTGTGTTTTATTAGATTTTCAAAATTTAAACGACTTTTGCGATCTTCTACAGCGCATAACTTTTTCATACTTCGGTGTACAGAGCTGTGTAATTTTTTGCAAAAGAGACAACATTTTCATTGCTACTATTTTAAGGTCTGTGCGACATTTTGATCACTTCGGTTTCCATTTTTTATGTGATGTAAAATGGTGTAAAAGTCGCTTTTCGAGACATTTGGGCGCTATTTTCCATTATGTGGATTACCGCTGGCAATAACCGTTTTTGTATTTTGATAGATTGGTATTTGGGGACGCGGCGATGCCTATTATGTATGTGATTTTTACTCTTCATTACATTTTACATCCGTTCTAGGGAAAAGGTGGGGTGAGTTGAACTTTTAGGTTTTTTACTTTTTTTTTTTTTATTATATTGAAAACTTTTTTTTCCTTTTTTTTTTTTTTCCTTTTTTTTTTTTTTCCTTTTTTTTTTTCCTTTTTTTTTTTTTTAGACCCTCCAGGGTACATTAACCCTAGATGGTCTGATTGTTCCTATCATATACTGCAATACTACTGTATTGCAGTATATGGCAGTTTTGCACAATAAACGTTATAATGAGCCAGAGGCTGCAGAAACCAGACAGCCGCGAGTTTGCCGAAGACCCAAGGCTTTCATGGCAACGATCTCCACCAATCCTCCCCCCCCCCCCCCCCCCGCTCCACACCTGACACTGCTTATTCACAGCGTTATATTTATATTTGCCCGGCGCTGTGAATAAGCATGGCGCGGCTGCATCGGAGAGAGCTGTCAGCGATTGCGCAATATATGCGCTGCTGCTGGCTATTCTTACAGGTCCCCGCTGACAGGGGCGTAGAGGGGGAGTGTCGGGGAGGATCTGACCTCTTATTTGGTCGGATCTATTAAAACATACTATCGCAACATAATTTATTTTAGAAATGGCATAAATAGAAACTGGCTGTGGAGAGGATTATGGGGGGAATATTTGGTGGGGCTATTTTTGGGGAGTTGCAGGTCCTCTTTAAAGGGGTTTTCCCATGAACAAAGGATAGGGCCTAACTTGCTGATCAGTGCGGCCTCAGTGCTGAGACCCCTCAGATCACGAAAACTGTGCTTTGTCAGACTTATGGAGCATGAACATTCTGCTCCATTAATCTCTATGGAGCTGACGGAGAACGCCAAGCCTGTTTTCGTGATCTGTGGGGGTCTCCGCATTGAGACCCCCAATGATCAGTAAGTTATGCCACATCCCTTTTGTTCGTGGGAAAACACCTTTAAGAACAAGCGACTTACAGATGACCCCTAGTTACAAACGGACCTCTGGATGTTAGTAATTTACAGTGATCAATTGTAACAGTCTGCAATCAAGCTTTATTGTTAATCCTGGTTCTTATGACAACCCAACGTTTTTAAAATTCAATTGTCACACAGACCAAAATAATTTTGGTTGTGGGTTACAATTAAAAAATATATAGTTCCGACTTACATACAAATTGAGAACAAACCAGCAAACTGCCTGTTAAAGGACATCTACCACCAGGATGAATGATTGTACACCAAGCACTCTTACCTGCAGGTGTGTGCCCTCTCTGCCAGGTTCTGCTCTTGTTTTAGCTTCTTAGGACCTTGTTTTTATGAAAAATAGGTTTTTAAAACTGTGCAAATGATCCTAAAGGGATCTTAAATTCCTCATTCAGCAGAAAATCTTACCTCCAAATCCCAGTCCAGATTCTGGAGTGGAGATGTTACATCCAACCTTCAGAACTTTCTTTCCGTGGATGGAGAGATCTGACATCTTTATTCCTGAATCTGCACTGGGATGTGGATGTACTGGAGTCATATATAGGTGTTCAGAAGAAGCATTGGAGCAGGAATTTATATTGTTGTACGTTCCCTTTAAACCCTAGTTGTGAAATGTTGACAATACAACAGTATATTGCTCACTCTTTTCACTCTTCTAATTTAATCTTACGTGGACGTACAGAATTATTTGATGCCGGAGGTGGTGTATTGTCTTGTTACAGAGCATCCAGCAGCAGCGCGTCGTTGGCGTAACACGTAATGGAGCTACTTTTCCTCTGAGCCTGACTTTGATAAATGATTTTCCGGATGAAGTGTCCCCGGTGGAGGAATACTACGCCAGTCTCAGTGTCCTTTCTTCTATCAACGGTCTGATCACACTTTCTCCAGACGGGAACATCCAGGGGATCAATGGGACATTCTCACGTTCCCTTTTTGGATATGACCGGACACAGCTTTTAGGAAAGGTATCCTGTTGGTATTGAAGAGTTTTGTCTCTGGTTATGTCGTCTGTAGAGCCTAGATGTAGGTTTCAGAAACCGGACAGGTTCTATGGATTACTTAGTGTACAGGCATCTGCAGGATTGCTGTAGGATCAGTGACACCACGGATTTCCCAGTAGGGACAAGTATCGATAGTCTATGATAATCTTTAACGGGAATATGTCAGGCCAGCATGCACAGAGCTACTGGATTGTAAACATCCACAATATGTCCTGAGGACAATACATAACACTTGCCCGGTGTACAGTAGGAGAATGGGATATTATTCTTGGGGGCTACTATCTAGATCCATTGTAATAGGTATTTTTCCCACCATACTGAGCCTACAAAAACATGTAATCCTCCCTGTTCCTTGGGGCTGCTCCAGCTATTTAAGTTATCCTCTATTCACAGGATAGGGAATAAGAAGATGATGAGGGTCTGACTCCTGGAATCCCCAACAATAATGAACAGCAATGGAGAATGGGGGTCCTATTCTCACTGACAGGTGGAGCAGCAGGATGATCATTTATCTGTGCTAAATGTGATACTATTGGAGCACAGCACTTGCATATCTCTGGCATCTGGAATAGGTGAATAGGGGCGCTGGAGGTAACTGAGTGCTGTGTTCAGCAATATCCAACACTGCCATACAATTGAATGGAACGGAAAAACTCTTGCTCGTCCTGGTGCTACATCCATTAGTGAGATCGGAAGCCATGTTCTCCAGATTGATGGGGGTCCTGTTCCTGTGGCTATGGGATAACTTAAATTGTCATTGCTATTGATCAGCAGAACCATCATAATTCAGAATTGTCCGAACCCGAATTTTAGTTTCAACAAAGTTTTATTGTTTGAAGAAACATAGGAGAATGCCTTACGATAGATAGGTCAAGGTGCAACGTGTATGAGTACCCGAATTTTAAAAATGGGTTTGGGTACTGATCCCCAGACCCCTCCCGAATGACACATTATGTGTGTAAACTGATAAATGCTGCTGGGAAATGTGACCCTGGCAGAGGCATTTAAATTTTTCTGGCCACATGTGTGTTATAATTTTGCAGAGGAACGTCGCTTTCTCGCCAAAATGGCGGCGGTCTGCAGAGCCTTATGCTAGCACCTGAATGTGGGGTGTAACCATTTAAATGCTGCTGGCGACTTTGCTTGTGGCATTTAAAGAGTAGACTGAACCGTTACTTGGCCTCGATTTTCTAATGAAGTTTGGGGAAATGAACAGGGTGTGTGACCATTTTGGTTTATGTAGTACAAGTCTTGTGCTACAACTTTTTCTATTAAGTTTTCTATAAAGTTACACATCTATGTGCAGCCAAAACTTTTTTGGATTCGTCAAGTTTTTCCAGGATTCTCCTATATTGGTGTGGAAAAGAATGACTGTTTTGTGTCCATAGACTTTGAGGTTTATCATTTGCATTTGGTATTTTTAGAATACTCCTTTAACAATCACCTTGTCCTATCTCCCAGAACATTAGCTTTCTGATTCCTGGATTTTACCACTATATGCGAAGTGCTGAGGAGGAGGTGTCACTTCTTTCCCCACCAGAAGAAGCGCAGATAAGAAGCAAATCTTGTGAAGTCATTTGTAATGACGCTATTGGTAAGAGTTTGGCTCCAAATAAGAAAATCTGTGTATCGGGGATTGTATAGATGTCATTCTCTATGTCTACCATAGTAGCCTTTAGTTTTGTACTTAGTTTGTTGTATATCTTTATATCTTTTAGTATAATACAAAATTTGTTCTAAATTGTAGAGAAGTCGGTACAGAAATGCAAGTCTGAGGATCTGCTGGCAGCAGGAGAGGGATACCAGCATCCAGCTTGTTCTATAGTTCTGAGCCCATCATCTCCCATATCTGCAAGGTAACTTTACTTTACTCATAAAAAACTCCAGGTTTTAAAAATTGAGCACCCATCCTTGGAATGGAACATTAACCTTTGTAAGGACCGGGCCCTTTTTTGTTTTTTCATTTTCACTCCGCACAATCAAATATCTATAACTTTTTTTTTTTACACGTAAAGAGCTGTGTTATGGCTTGTTTTCTGCAAAACAAATTGCACTTCATAGTGATGGCATTTATTCTTCCAAATGCAGTGAAATTGGTGAAAAGACGCATTTGCACCGTTGTCTTGCGGGCTTGGATTTTACAGATTTCACTGTATGGCCCAAATGACATGTCTACTTTATTCTTTGAGTCGGTACAATTAAGGGGATACCAAATTTGTATAGGTTTTATAATGTTTTCATACATTTACAAAAATTAAAACCTCCTGTACAAAAACATTTTTTTTTAGATTTTGCTATCTTCTGGTGCTAATAACTTTTTCACGGTGTAGTAGCTGTGGGTGGTGTCAATTTTTTGCGACATTTCATGAAGATTTCAATGCTACCGTTTTTAGGGCTGTACGACCTTCTGATCACTTTTTATAGAATTTTTTTATATTTTTCAAAATGGCAAAAAAGTGCCATTTTCAAATTTGGTCGCTATTTTCCGTAACCGGGTTAGACGCAGTGAAAAAAAGGTTATTATATTTTGATTGGGCATTTTTGGACCCGTTGATACGTAATTTTATGGTTATGATTTTTGCTGTTTAGATTTATATCAGTTCTAGGGAAAGGGGTGTAAATTTTTAGGTTTTTCTACTACTACTGTATGGCAGTATATGGGGATTTTCATCCTCATACATCACAATGTGCAATTAGCACACAGCAATGAATGGATTAAATCCAGACAGCCTTCAGAAGACCCGAGGCTGTCATGGCAACTGATCGGCGCTCCCCGATGATGTCACGGGGAGCGACAATATCCAACAAAATGGCAGCGCCCAAGTGTCGCTATCTTTTTGTGCTAGCAGGTGTTACCGGTATGCAGCAAAGACTTGCCACCTATGGAGAGGGCTCAGCCTGTGAGCCCTCTCCATGCATCTGCAGCCGCCAACCCGTGACGTTAAAGGGTTAAAGGACATCTATCACCAGATCAAGGATTGTAAACCAAACATACAGACATCCTTGTATGTACCTCATCTGACAGGATCTGCTGTTCTTTTAGCTTCTTATGCCCTTGTTTTTTTTTAGAAAAAGAGACTTTAAAAATTCTGCAAATGAGCTTGAGGGGCTCCATGCTGCAATAACTCCTGTGGAGCCTGGAACCCCTCAAGCTAATTTGCATGATTTAAAACCTTTCATACCCTACCTGAAGGGGGACAGTAGTTTAATGGAATAAAATCTGGTGGCTCTGGTTACAGGTTCCCTTTAGGTCACTGTAAAATAAGTCATTCTGTGATGGACAGCTGTCTGATTACACTTCTCTTTTTCCCTGATTAGGACAGTAAATGGCTACCAGAAATCATATGGAGACTATTGTACAGTCAATTTGCCTGCGTGTTGCTTCTCCCCTGGGACGCCCACACAGGATGAGCCATGGCAGACAGGGCAGTCCATGGAGACGTGTAACATACATGATCTCCTCCCGAGCCTGGGTATGGAGCTGGATTTGGCACCTCTCACCCATTGCCTGCAAAGTATGAACTTAACAGGAAGGCACAGTAAAGAAACAACGCCTTGTGTAAATAACTCCATGTCGTCTTGTACCTCGGCCTCAAATGTGAACAAAGCCCAGTCTCCTCCCATGGAGAACACATCACCAGTGACCGTACAGGTGGCACCATTACCTGTTTCTCCAGTATTCCCAGTAGTCACTCTTTCTAAATGTTCTGATCCCTCCACTATTGTCCTCACCCACAAGGACAGTACCAGCATCGCTCCTTCATGTAATTGCACTGGCACGGAACAATGTGCGTCTTGTCTCGATAGATCACTTGTAATCTCAAGTCCTCCCCCGTTATGTCACAGTAGTCCTGTCGTTGGTAAAACACAACCTTTTACACAAAAAGACTCCAATACAAAGTGCCCAACGCATAATTCATCCCCTTTAGCCATAGCCCTAAATCCTGATCCCCCCGGAGTATGTGCTGATGATGACGTCCCATCCGCTACTATTGAGCCTGAACATCCACCAGCCACCCAATCCCATCCTAATAAAGACTTGGATCCGCAAGCTATTCACAATGAATCGCCAGGTGAAATCTCCGGTCAGGAGGAAGATGCGCTGCTTTCACGAAAAGAAATTTCCCACGTGACTTCAACACCTGTCAAAGATGGATCTTCACAATCGGTGCCAACTTCATACACCAGCAATACTCTGGACCTACCAGCTCAATACATCTGCTCGGAAATTAGGGAAGGAGCTTTCAATGGAAGCTGCTATCATCGGGATGGCTCCAGACTGTGTAAGAACATAATGTGAATCTTTCTGGGGTGTGTTCCTAGACAGTCATAGACTCTAAGCACTGACTGTATAGTGACACCTCCCTATTGTCAATGTATTCATTCAGTTATAGGTGGAGATGCTGTTATTTTATGGGGAATGCAGCTATTTGTTAAGAGAACTGTGTCTGGACAGGTCCCTTTTAAGGCTTTTTAACACCTAGCACATGTCCCCAGGTATATGGGCTCTTACACTGTGGTGTCCACGGCCCTGTGTATGAGCTGACGACACAGATCGCAGGAGCTCAGAGTTGGTCCTATTCTTGTCTCAGCCACAAATGGGGGCAGGAAAAGGACCTGCTCTTAGCATTTGCAGCTTGTCAGACTTGTCTCCTCTCTACATAAGCGGACCTCATGCACTGACACCACATGGCTCGTTGTTTGCAGCCCATTCTATGCATCGGTTCTTGTGTATAGGATATATACATATGACCTAGTTGCACCAAGAATAGATGCGAGATAAGTGTGATTTTTTTTTCTTTTGTGCCGTCATGAATCAGGATTGTCTCAGGGACAGTTCATACCTGCACTACAATTTTTTTTTTGCTATCCCCGTAGATTCCTCTTCCATTTTCCATAGTGTAATGTATGTGTAAGGTTCCCTTCTGCTGTGTTTCCTTTATTTATAATTAAGGGTTGCTGCGCTTTTTTTGCCATTGTGAATTATTGACCAGCATGACAGAAGGGCCATAGTGCAGAGGTGAACTCTACCTTTGGGAAAGAACATTTTTTTTGTCTAAAAAAACACAAAATCCAAACTCAGTTATAATTTTCTAAACTAATTTTCTAAACTATTAACAATACATTTACCCCATCCAGAGATCTGAAGAAGTTGGAGAACCAAAGTCCTCTTTGTGAACGGCAATGTTCTCATCTCAGGGACTTTTGGAGCATTGTGGTCACTTATGCGGACTACATGCTCCATTCACAGAGGTTACTTGAAATACTGATGTTCGGACTGTTATGGTTATAAGTCACCAATCTGGAATTAGTTGGGATCATGTCAGTCATGATTCTGTTACAAACAAAAGTCATTGGGGGTCATTTACTAAGGGCCCGATTCGCGTTTTCCCGACGTGTTACCCGAATATTTCCGATTTGCGCCGATTGTACCTGAATTGCCCAGGGATTGTGGCGCACGCGATCGGATTGTGGCGCATCGGCGCCGGCATGCGCGCGACAGAAATCGGGGGGCGTGGCCGAACGAAAACCCAACGTATTCGGAAAAACTGCCGCATTTAAAAACCGAAAAAGTGTCGCTTGGGGAGCGCTTACCTTCACCTGGTCCGAGGTGGTGCATTCCGGCGCGATGAGATGACTTTCAGCGCAGCAGCGCCACCTGGTGGACGGCGGAAGAACTACATTCATAAATCCCGGCCGGACCCGAATCCAGAGCAGAGAACGCGCCGCTGGATCGCGACTGGACCGGGTAAGTAAATGTGCCCCATTATGTTGATGGAGCCTGGCGGATATCACTGTGCAGATTTATCTCTAGTAATAAAAATAGACAGCATTTTTCATATACCTCATTTAATTTTTTTCCCCCCATTCTTTACTCTCTGTTCTGCAGTTATCCAGTTTGAAGTACATGCCGCCTGCTCCAATGGTTTACCATTATTCAATGTTTGGATCTGTAAGGACATGATGCAGGGACAGAGAGAAGCCATCGCCAGAACTCGGATTTTGCTCTCTAGTCTGGCCAGTTCCTCTCAGTCCCTTCTGGAGCAGTCTGAGCGCAGCCTTGGAGAGGTAGGTGACAAGTCTAATAGAAAGCCTCGGCTGTGACTTTTTTTAATCGTATATACTCGAGTATAAGCCGAGTTTTTCAGCACAAAAAATGTGCTGAAAAATCCAAACTCATCTTATACTTCAGTCAACAAACAAAGAAAGTCAAAACTCACCTTTCCGGTGCCCTCGGCAGGTGCGTGTCATGGTCCGGTGCATAAGCTGTAACGTCAGAGGCTGTGACGGAGGTTCCGTGGCGTGGACCGCATATATAAATCCAATAGGCAGCACTCCAAAGTAAGTTAAAAAATCAAGGGTGAGTTTTTTTCCAGTTCAATGTTTCAGTGATAGCAATCAATGCTTGATAAAGGTGATTGCTATCACTGAAACGTCACACTGGAATAAACCACACCCTTGATTTTTGAACTTACTTTGGAGTGCTGCCTATTCTTGGAGATAGCTAAACAATGCATAGTTCCTATCCCCAGAAAAAGAAGTTTGTACGCCTGGCACCCTGATACCTGATAAAACAGGGCGTGCCCAGGGTGTGTGGTATTCATGTGAGGCAGTGTATCCCATGTCTGCTGTTCCCCCTCTCTTTCCTGCAGTGCAGAGCAGAAGAGGTGAGGGACTTCTCTGCAGACGTGTGGTGAGAGACACACTGCCTTACATAAATAGCACACTCCCTTTGGACATCCTGCTCCTTCAGGCAGAGTTCCAGGCAGGCTTGCAAACTTCATTTTCTTGGCTACAGGTTGAAAATAAGTCGGTCACTAAGGGTTTTGGTGACATATGGATATGATGTGATGCCAATGTGCAATCGGTTATAGTGTCCCCACATTTCGTTCTGCAGCTGATTCGCAGCAATGCTGAAGCTGGACATTGCACAGAAATACAAGATCTGCAGACCCTGGGAGCCTGTGAGGGTCAGTATGAAGAGCAATATGAGACGCTGTTCCCTCTTGGTAAAGGAGCATTTGGCTTTGTGTGGTCTGCAAAACAGAAAGAAGATGCAAAGGAGGTTTGTGTTCATTGTATGTTCTTTCTAGTATAACTGCACTAGAGACATTTTAACTTGTGTTTTATTCCACTTTTTCTGCAACCTGTTTCCATATATTCCATTATTGTTCAGATATTTTATCCTACTTTTTTTTACCTTTTTTCTTCTGGTTTCTATCAATTTATATCACATTGAGACAGTTGGATAGTAGCAGTCTGCATCCCCCTCCGGTGATTTTAGTCTAAGGAGATCTATGTGTAACCCATGACATGCACCAGAACTTTCTTTATGATAAACCATCTCACTCCGGTTCTTCTCAGGGGGGATAGAAACTCTAATTACATTTACTACTGATAATAAGATGGGTTCCTGCTTCACAGTTATATATAAGGTGCTCACAACTTGGCCACCTCACTTCTGGTGTGAAGAATATAGATTGAGGGAACTGCCTACTAGCAGAGAAATGCTTCTGTGCTGAGGCACCATGGGATTGGTAGTAAAGCAGGGGACATTTAAAGTTTTTTTTCCTAAGTAGAAAAAGGCTGCACTGCATAAAGTAAGTTGAATATGTATGAAAGAAGCGCAGAATGTATTAAATATGCTGGATTTGTCCCTCTCTGTAAAAAATGCCTTTTTTCTTCTGCGAGTACTACACATAGCCTATACTGCATGATGCCTAGAAAACAAATGAGAGAAGATAGAGCGCTGGCTCAGTCTCCTAGGATGCAGTAGACATTGCAGTAGTCTCGCTCTATGCCTCCTATTCATTATATTAGAAGCATTGCAGCAGAATCTTGTCTATTCATTCTCTGACTCCTCTCCTTCATTTTTCAGCCAAACTCTAAGGGGATGGAAGCGTTTAGATTTGTGTAAGGCATCTAAGAACCCAATGGTGGCTGTATTTCAGTTATAGAGTAGACAAATGTAATACCTTTAAAGGAAATCTACCAGCTATGACAGTAACCTTAGGTTAAGACATGTGCTAAATATAAATGTCTTTGGAAGCAAAGACTCTCATTATGCTGTTAAAGTTTATATATTGGAATTGGGCCAGTGGGGGACATCTATCATGTGACGGGCTGGTGCTCCTGCACATGATAAGTTCTTTGCCCCTCCGGCGCCACTGAATGCCTCAGGAGGCATCCTGTTGTATTTGGTGGGGCAACTATGGCGGTGTATAATCTTATGCCAGGCCTTGACATTCAGCGCTTTATCTAAGTCCATTGCTTGTTCCAGTCCATCCCTCATTCATCTTCTTCTTCTCTCATCAGATCTCGCACAGTAGATCTTGCAGTTCAATAGTTCATTTGGTGCTTTGTGCCTATGGACATCTAGATCTACTGCCTGTGTTTGGCCAAGTCCAGACCACCATTAGTGTTCGTCTATTCTATTATGGACTTGAATAACGGGCAATAAACAGAATCCTTTATGTTTTACCATCCATTCCCATTGACTCCTGATCACTTTCCTTTCCACATCCGTTATTTATAAGAGAAAAAATAGCGCTGCAGAGCTATTTCTGGAGACAAACACCTTGAACAGTGGCATGAACTTGGCCTTAGAGAACTTTAAAGAGAAGACAATGGGGGAGATGTATTAATGTGTCGGTCATTAGACCAGAACAGAGTAGAATGAGACCGTTTTCTGCTGCGCCACATTAATCCCTGTGATGCTGGATGATAAATCTTGCGCAGGGGCTATTTACTTTCCAGACACGCTCCTTTTTCAGCCAAGTTGGAAAACTGCCTAAAAATGGTCTAAAACCTTCAATAAATGCGGCGCATGGCATTACAGGTGGGGGGGGGGGGGAGGCATAGATAAAGTACTGGAATACACAGCCGAAAACTCAACATCCTCATTGTCATAAAGTGAATTTTCAGGAAACAGAACTGTGAGCATTGATGCAAAGCTCTGCCTGGACTATGTATTCAACAACCTACAGAACTGTCATCTGGAATTAGGAGGCTGGAAAGACATGACAGATTCCCTTTTGAGACTTAATGAGATGCGACTAGTGTTGTTCCTGTACACAGGGATGGCAACAAAACAAAGGGGTCTTGGGAGGGGTGGAGAGCTCTTATATGGATATTGCCTGACAATGGTATAGAATACCGTATTTTCCGGGCCATTAGGCGCACCGGAATATAAGGCGCATTAGTCCGATGCGCCTTATATATGTAATAATTCCATATATAAGGCGCATCGGACTATAAGGCGCAGGGTCGGGGGCGTGGCGGAGGTCCGGGGGCGGAGCGGAGACCCGACGGGACGGGACGAGACGCGACGCGGGGAAGGTGAGCGGGGAAGGTGAGGGGGAGGTGGAGGATGGCAGCGGACCATACTTACATAGGTCCCCGCTACCGGAGACAGCAGATCTCCAGCGGGAACTGCAGACCGACGCAACAGAAGTTGTTCGTGCCGCGTGGTCTGCAGTTCCCGCTGGAGATCTGCTGTCTCCAGTAGCGGGGACCTATGTAAGTAGGTCCTCTGCCCTCCTATAGGGCGCACCGGACTATAAGGCCCACTTTGGATTTCCAAGGAAATCCAAGGCTTTTATGTGCGCCTTATAGTCCGGAAAATACGGTACCTTACCCTGCTGATCCTCTGCTGTTGTGCTCCCAGCTATATACACTCACATAGAGTGACAGGTCATATTTGAGAATTTAACCACCACTACATCAGTTTATGATAAAATGTTATTCCTCCAAAAGGCCGTCGTGAAGTTTATCCGTAAGGATCGGGTACTAGATGACTGCTGGGTGCAGGACTCCGAACTTGGAAGGGTTACACAAGAGATTGCTATTTTGTCCAGACTTCAGCACCCCAATATTATCCGGGTATGTATTGTATAAAGGTTTCCTTATAATAAAGATTCAAAAACATTTTTCAACATAAAATTGAAAACAATGTAATAATATTATTTTTTTCATGACTTGTTTATGGTCTCCCTCTGTCCGCTCCGTCACTTGGACGTTAACAGTGACATATCATTACATAGTGTTGGGAAGTAAGAGTCCTCCTTATGAAGACTTTACCCATTAAGCCCACTTGGAAGCGTGTGGAGACTTAAAGTCATTGACGCTCCTTTGGGGGGCTGTGGGAAATATGCAAAGTTATCCAGGATGGGGTAAGGAAAACATTGGCTCTTTTAGCTTCCTTGTAAGGCAGTTCCCTTAACATCAAGCATGACTTTCAGTAAGCCTAATGACGTGATTCGGGAGTAAAGCCAAACCAGTATATCTATTCCAGAAGCAATGTTTTTCTTATTTCATCCTAGAAAACGTATTTGCATATTTCCCATAGCATTACATGGCAGAGATGCTCCAGTATCATGTTCATGCTCCACTATAATAATTCCATTGCAGGTCCTTGGGATCTTTGAGAACGACAAGTTCTTTCAGCTGGTAATGGAGCTCCATGGTGACGCACTCGACCTCTTTGACTTCATTGACAGTCAACCTAATTTAGATGAACCTCTGGCCAGTTACATCTTCCGTCAGGTGAGAGGGGTCTACTTTTAGTTTTTGTGATTTTGATTATTACAGCGATGTCATCTTTGCAGCTGAGAATTGTCTTCATGTCTACCAGTTGCTAAATGATGTACATCATGTGAGAATTCAAGTTTTTGTTTTTTTAAAAAATCAGATTGATCTTTTTTGATTTTACAATTTTTGTAAAAATACAAAACAGCACAAACAATACCCCATTTGGGGGAAAACACTCAATCCACCACCCCCCTCCTCGGTTCCGGCCCACGACAGCATTCAGGATCTAAAATCCAAAGATTGGTCTTGTCTGCCAAATCCTGTCTTATGGTATAACATAGGCCATGCCCCAACCCTCAGCTCCCTTTCAAACATACATAATCACTCAATCTAATGTATGTACTCCCCAATCTAATGCTCCTCTCAGTAATGCTTGCAATGCCAATCCCGACGTATCCAACCACTCACTCCACAATTTATCAAATTTGTCAGGTTTCCCCCTCTTTTGAAACACTGCACGTTCGTTCAGCAACAACCCATTTGCTTTGGTAAGGAATTCTGCCTCGTGGGTGACACCGCCTGTATCCAGTGGGCCGCTATCGTCTTTCGCGCTACCAATGAGAAGCGACCAACAGCTGTTTTACCTCTTAGTCAACTGCACTTCCTCCAAGCGTCCCAACACACTCACAGTATGTTCTTAGGCAGAATTCAGGTTATTTTAGATTCTTGACAGGGCCGGTGCACACCTGCGTTTAGACTTAAATTTAGCAGTTTCCATTATTTTGGAAATTATGGATTGTAATTTAAAAAGATTTTTAAGATTTTTAAGTTTTTTTTAACTGATTCTTTTATTGCACCATTTAAAAATACAGATAGTTATCTTTCTGTTAGGCCCCATGCACATGACTGAATGGGGGACTATGATGCATTTGCACAATTTCCAGCCGTATCATGGCCTCCATAGAGGTCTATAGCACCCGGTCACAGTCACAATAGGCTGCATTGAATCTCTGGAAATTAAGGGACATCTACCACCAGATTAACGGTTATCCTCTTATGCATGCTCCTTACCTGGTGATGGCACCATTTCAGAAAACTACAGGGCATTTAAAAAAAATATGTAAATTCGCCTAAGGCGCTCAGGCTTGCGTCACCTGAGCGCCTCATGGCTCCATAATTATGCACGGATCTCTGCTACTTATTATGGAGCTGCAGAGCCATAAGGCACTCAGGTGACGTGAGCCTCAGGATAATTTCCATATTTTTATAAAGTTATTTTCTCCCCAGAGGTAACTAGCATGCGTAAGAGGATAACCAGTAACCTGGTGGTAAATGGAGCGTGCTCGGTATTTAAAAAAAAAAAAAAAGATGTTAAAACTGATGCAAGCTATAAAGACCATCTGTCATCCATAGAAAACAAGAAAGAAGTCTTCTGATATGTAACATGGAAAAAATAGCACAAATCCACGTCCATTTATCAAATAATAGAAGACCTAAAGGGAGATGTAAAAACAGATACTAACAGACACCAGTACAAATCCATTGAAATTAACAGTGAAGTTAAACAGAAACCGCTAAAAGGAAGCCTGAAAGCAGATGTGAACTGGTCCTAATTCATTCTTTCTTAAAGGAAACCTACCACTTGAAGTGGCAGGTTTCTGATGGAAATACCGGGCACCAGTTCAGGGTGAGCTGGTGCCGGAGCTTATTTTTGTTAGTGTTTTAAACCGCAGTATTGCGGTTTAAAACACTTTTTAAACTTTATAGCCGGCGCAGGGAGGTACGCGCTTGGCGCTTACCATGCGCGCTTACAATGCGCGCGACCACATAGGAAGTGAAGGAGAGCCGCACGCATGGTAAGCGCCGAGCGCGTACCTCCCTGCGCCGGCTATAAAGTTTAAAAAGTGTTTTAAACCGCAATACTGCGGTTTAAAACACTAACAAAAATAAGCTCTGGCACCAGCTCACCCTGAGCTGGTGCCCGGTATTTCCATCAGAAACCTGCCACTTCAAGTGGTAGGTTTCCTTTAAGTGCATGATGATCAAAAAATTTTACAGAACAAAAATCCTTTTATCCACATCTGATAATCCAGAGATTTATAATACTCTAAAGAAATATGTAATAATAAGAATAGAAGCATTTAATAATTCATAATGGCCCACATTTAGTAAAAACTGCACTATGTCTATGTAGTGTGCAGGATGTGCCAGATTCCTGATTTGTGGTTCCTGTTCTTCATGAATCTGGCGCCACCTGCACTGCTCCGACAGAGGGCACCACTTTTTTTTTGGTGCACCTTTAACATGGGTTGTGTGACACAATTCTGTCTGACTTTGCATGATAAATCTGGCGTGCGGTCTGACTGAGCACCGTAAGGCCCCCTTCAGTGCAGAAATTTGTGTTGCATAAGGAATAATGCAGCCGTGCCACAAAACGGTTGCATGTGGCGCTCTTATGCCTTAAATTCCTGTGCAAGAAGTTTGCACCTAAAAGAACGTGCAAAGTCTGACAGAAAACTGGCGCGTGGCACTTAGTAAATGTGTTTCCAATAATTCACCATTTTTGATCATCTGGATATCAGCTGAGACCATTGTCTAAGGAAATTTAGTGATATGTGGTATTATCTATTATGAGGCGGTTTTTGTTCTATGTGTTATGTTGTGTGTTTGCAGTTGGTCTCCGCTGTGGGCTATCTACACAGTCACTATATCTTACACCGTGACATTAAGGATGAAAATATTATCATCGCTCCTGACTTCACCATAAAGCTGGTCGACTTTGGTTCTGCAACTCGCTTGCAACCTGGGAAGTTGTTCTCTACATTTTGTGGCACCACTGAGTACTGCGCACCAGAAGTCCTGCTCGGCAATCCGTAAGTTCACTCTATAATTAGTTACTGATGAAGCTGTGGGATTAGACAAGAGGTCTTGTGCAGAGGACCATCCTAAAAGTCCCAGTTCACACCCCCATGTAGGGTTTCCATTTTTACAGAATCCAAATATGGATGGTAAATGCAAAAGCTTCTATAGCAATCTTAGACATGTATGCAAACAAGGGTTTGTGTACGTGTGTATATATATATATATATATATTAATATTTACCTACAAAGAAGTAGAACCTAACATCACTTCCTACTATTATCAAACCTATATAAAAAGCTATCACATTTTTTATATTCCACACACAGATATGGATGCGCTGTGATTAAATACAATCGTTGTGTACAAAAATGGATAGATGATAGGGGTTATACAGATTATACTGTTGTATGTTATTCATTTTTTTTACCATTTCTTTGGTATTTTGCTTTGAAACCGGAAATAATAAGAAATTTTTTTTTTTTAATTTTGCATTTGATACATGATCCTTGTTTACTATATTTCTATACATTGTTATGAACTTGTATAAATATGTGCAGATTATTCAGTTTATTCCATGTTTTCAGGTATCCAGGACCAGAGCTGGAAATGTGGTCTCTCGGGGTGACTCTCTACACTTTAATATTTGGAGAGAATCCTTTCTGTGAAGTTGAAGAGATCCTAGATGCAGAACTGAACCCTCCATTCTCTGTATCTCAAGGTGAGGTAACATTACATTTCATTGTAATAAAACTAAGAATACTAGTGTACCGTATATATACTCGTGTATAAGCCGAGTTTTTCAGCACAAAAAAAGTGCTGAAAAACCTCTCCTCGGCTTATACACGAGTCAATGATTAAAAAAAAAAAATTAATACTCACCCTTCGGTGTCCCCGATGTTCGTCGCGGCTCCCCGTGTCTTGTCTTCTGGCGCAGTCACGTCCATACGATCTGCCGGCCGTCGCACACTGTGGATGCTGTCGCCGCGGATGACGTCATCAGCGGCGACAGCGATGCATCACAGTGTGCGACGGCCGGTGCGATCTCCCGGCCAGTGAAGAGTGACGAAGCCGCTAGGTGCCACAATGGGGATTGGAAGCCGCCGGGAGCCGCAACTAACATCGGGGACAACGGAGGGTGAGTATTAAGTTTATTTCTTTATCTGTATACTAATAGGGGCTGCTGTATACTACTGAGGGCAGACTGCATACTGATGGGGGCAGGCTGTATACTACTGGGGACAAGCTGTATACTACTGGGGACAAGCTGTATACTACTGGGGGCAGGCTGTATACTACTGGGGACAAGCTGTATACTACTGGGGGCAGGCTGTATACTACTGGGGGCAGGCTGTGTACTACTGGGGGCAGGCTGTATACTACTGGGGGCAGGCTGTATACTACTGGGGGCAGACTGTATACTACTGGGGGCAGACTGTATACTACTGGGGGCAGACTGTATACTACTGGGGGCAGACTGTATACTACTGGGGGCAGACTGTATACTACTGGGGGCAAGCTGTATACTACTGGGGGCAAGCTGTATACTACTGGGGGCAGGCTGTATACTACTGGGTGCAGGCTGTATACTACTGGGGGCAAGCTGTGTACTACTGGGGGCAAGCTGTGTACTACTGGGGGCAAGCTGTGTACTACTGGGGGCAAGCTGTATGCTACTGGGGGCAAGCTGTATGCTACTGGGGGCAGGCTGTATGCTACTGGGGCTGCTGTATACTACATGGGGCTGCTGTATACTACATGGGGGCTGGTTGGCTGTATACTACACCCTCGGCTTATACTCGAGTCAATAGGTTTTCCCAGTTTTCGGTGGTAAAATTAGGGGTCTCGGCTTATACTCGAGTATATACGGTAATTGCTGGATATCTTCATTTAAAGGGAACCTGTACCTGGGTGATTAGGGACACTGAACCCACTGAGGCCCATGGTGACCTAATTTAGTGTTCTGAATCGCTGTATGACATCTCTGTCTGTGTCCACTAGAAAAAAAAAACATGTTTCTACAATATCCGATCAGACTCCTCCCTGGTGCTCCATGCACCTGAGTGATGCACCATGCACCTGAGGTGTAGTAGACCACAGCTTCATTCTGCATGCCCTCTTCTGGTGGTACTACATTGGTTTCACTTTGTGAGTGTGTGTCAAGATCTCTGGACCAAGATGCATGTAAACGTTTGTTTTTATTGTGCCCCTGGACAGACCTTATACAGGGTGATTTGGGACATTAAACCACCAGTCCATAAGGACCTGTGAGTGGTTTACTGTGCCAAATAATCCTGGACAAATTCCCTTTAAAGAATTCCAGACAAAACTAGCTTGTTAATTGTGCTTGTTAATGGGGTATCATTTGGCTCAAAGTAATAATGAATGTACTTTCCTACCTTCTAGAATTACATGACCTGATCTCTGGTCTTCTTCACCGAGACCCGGAGATGCGTATGGTTCTGGATGAACTTCTCAGGGACCTTTGGGTGACACAGCCTGTCAATCTTGCAGAGTATACCTGGGAGGAGGTATATCCACCTGCCTGCTCCCAAACAGGTGAGTGAATGAATGGATATCCCTTTGTTTTATGTCCATTTATTTAAAAAAATATTTTATTTATTGTAGATCATTATTTGATTAACTTGATAATGACCTCTCACTCACTTTCTGAAACTTCTAGCTGCCCTGAGATTACAGCAGCCAGAGGGAGGGGGAAGTACTGAGGGAGCAAGGGTAGAGTTAGACTCTGAAGCTGCAGCACAGAGGGGCTCTGCTAACACCCCTTGAACCCTTAGGTCCTTCAGGTACTTTAGCATAATTTTAAAAGTTGATTGTACAAGGAAGGAGGCCATGGATAACATATACAAGCAAATTACCATGGTGCCTGGATCTATGAGTAAGTGTCCCTGGTTTATCATAATGGATTTTGACGGTAGATTTCCTTTAACACACTCTGCACTATTGATTTATGCGAAGGTTGTTGAAAAGTAAGTTACACTTTAAAGGGCTATTCCCATTTCAGCAAATAAATGCTATTCATTGAATAATGAAAAGTTATACAATTTTCCAATATACTTTTTGTATCAATTCTTCATGGTTTTCTTGATCCCTGCTTGCTGTCGTTTTAGAGAAAACCTTCATTGTTTATTTCCAGTGGATGGAAATCTGACTATGGCCACACACAAGTGCACTGCTCATTATAACACACAGCTCTGATTACTCTCTTATACTAAAGAGCCGTGCACCTGTGTGACTATGGTCGGATTTCTGTCCACTGGAAGGAAACATTGAAGCTTTCTATACTAGGACAGCAAGCGGAGATCCAGGATAATGAGGAATTGATATAGAAAATATACAGGAAAATTGGATAATTTTTCCTAATACAAACATTAACATTAATTGGCCAAAAGGAGAATACCCATTTTAAGTTGTTGCTAATAATAATAATTTTTATTTATATTGCGCACACAGATTACGAAGCGCTATACAGAGCTTGCCAAACCGATCTATTGCTTTATATTGTTCTTTTTGGTTTTGTG
Source organism: Engystomops pustulosus (assembly GCF_040894005.1). Classification (NCBI taxonomy): domain Eukaryota; kingdom Metazoa; phylum Chordata; class Amphibia; order Anura; family Leptodactylidae; genus Engystomops; species Engystomops pustulosus. The sequence continues at coordinate 183,991,487 of NC_092413.1, forward strand.
TTTACAGATGAAGGAATAAAACCGATTCCAGACAGCCACAGCACTGAGTTGAATGAAGAAGTTGGAAAAGAAATGGAATGATGAGCGGATGAACAGAACATCCACATGAAGGAAACACAACTTGCACTTGTCACTACGACAGGGAAAGGGTTTTGGACTATACCCAAATGTCATTTGTGCCATAGCACCTCATCCAACGTACAGACAATCGGAAGAAAGCAGAACTCCATCCGCTCTTGTTATGGCTTACCAGTGTTACAGATTGTTCACACAAGCAATGCCTATCCTATATGACAGTACAAATCTGTACAGCGCAACACTCCGTATATTGATAGTATTGATCGTTAAATAGTGTCTTCAATCGTTAGGATTGCATTGCAGTATTACGTTATCATGGGCTCATGGTCTCTGAGCCACGCAGTACCCTGTTACAGGACCCCATCACATATAAACTTAATTACACACTTAACATTTTCATGTCTTCTCCTTTGTATTGAAGAGAAATATTGCTGCTACGTGGAGAAAGCGCACGCTTGCAGAGACTTTTTCGATTTTATTTGTAAATGCCATAATATCTTTCCTATAATTGTCAATGAAAATTGAGCTGCAATGGTGCTGGAAGAAGCATGCTACACAGTTACCTTCTGAGGATCTGCTCCTTGCACACCCAGTGGGTGCTAAGACTTTGCAGGTGACACATCCAATGTGAAATGTAGGTGCCAAATTTTATATATTGGGCAATATATTCCCGATTTTGTTGACTCAGTATTTCATGTATGTTTTTTTTTTTTTTAATTTCCATTTGGAAAGCTTTCTATATTTTTAGTGTCTTTTTATATATTTTTTAGACCTGGTAAGCTTGTGCTGTTAACCGGTTAACCCTGTTTTTATATCTTTGCTCTCTCGGTATCTCATACATTTTACCTGATCTTATCCTGGTTCCTTGATGGTCTCCATATGCAGGATAAACCCCACCAGTGCAGACTAGTTCTAAGACCCTGTAAAGTACAGCACATTCACTTCCATGTGACCTTCTGCATCACTTTGCGTGAAAATATTGTTTTTTGGGGGGGAAATGTAAGTCGAAATTCGTTCAAGCAACAGTTTTGAATAGGTCTTTATTGTGTAGTCCAAGAAAGTAATGGTCCAGCTTAAATCCTGATGGATGTCTTATGTTGATGGGTCATCAGGGTTGCCCGCCAGTGGTGACAGCTATTACAGCTGCATGGCCGCCACTGGTCCATGCTCATATTATGGTCAGTGGTGGATCAAATATAATATCCTCTTTAGTTCTAAGAATAAAGCTGCTTGGCGTTATTATAGGTCCGAATGGTTAATGTCTATATGATTTGTGGGGAAAAGGTTGCTAACTAACTTGCTTTATGCAAACAACACACCTGTAACCGATTCTGTTATCACATTGACAGTAGAAGAGATTGCACAAGCCCTAAAATTAGACAGGAATAGGGCCCCCTCTATACTTTGGTCATGCATGGGGCTGTGAAACCAGAACCAGGTGTATAAGCCCATAGTAATACAGTGGAGTGTATGTGTGCTAGCTGCTGCTTTCCTTAAAGGGGTTTTTCCACAAAACAAGTTAGGCCCTATCCACAGTAGCGTTGACTCAACTCCATAAAGATAAATGGGGCAGCCCGGCCAAGCACGACTGGCTGCTCTGCTCATTTCAGACCACATCACATCAGACCCCCCCAGTTCTCGTAATCTTGTGGATAGGGCCTTACTTGTGTTGTGGGAAAACCCTTTTAAGATGTGTATCAGCAAATTCTTGGGTTTCAATAATTTTAGCTGGCACTCCTCTGACGAGGGAGACAGCCGGGGGGAGGAGGGGGGGACCAGATCCAAACAGATTCAGCCAACTAAAACTGAGTATTTTAGTTGGGAACAAGATAGACCAGATGGCCTTATGGTGCCCTCTAGCTGCTGGAATAATGGCTCCTGGTAGGATGGGGAATATTAGTTTAATAATCCACAAAGGCTTTGAGGGGTGATGGTAATGGCCTCTGGTCTTCTCCAACTCTTGTAAACATCACAACTACCACATGGCAGCCTCCATGATAGGTCTTGTAGTTTCACAAAAGCTTGAGCGTTCCATTGAAGTGAATGGGTCTATGTATTACCACACAGAGATATGTGGCGCTGATTCTGAAGATAAACGGACACGTTTTTCTAATGCTGGACAAGTAGATGTCAGGGATTAGTGAAACATGTCAGTTTTCTTCTTAATAGGTTTGCAGGAGGGGGTTTGCAATGCAGTGGTGCCTGCTGTGAGCCATTTACAGAAGTGAATGCAGCTGAATTCTGTATTACATTTTGTGCCAAAAAGTCTCACAAAAGTCCCTATTCACACAGTATACTTTCAAGAGGAGCGAGACTCATCCAATAGTAATGGGGGTACATCGGATACATAAGATTTGTGATTCTGTGGATAGGGACTAACTCGTTTCGTGGGAAAACCACTTCTCATCTCTCATCCTGGCTATGGAATAAAAACTGTGCTGTGTGAATGTGGGTTTACAAAGAGAGCATTGAGCAATACCGATTCAGATTCGGGGCTTTCCTGCCCATTCTACCATCAGACAAGTGGTGCTTAAGGTGAGCACAGCATGATTCAAGGGGCCCCAAATAGTTTGGGCAGGCAGTACCCACCATTGTACCCTGTATGGGCATTGTGTAGATAATGGGAATGTTGTTGGGTCTGGAAGCCGTTATACAAACTTTTCTTACAATCAAATTGTGCAATTCAATCATACATTGTGTGTAAATTTGCAATCAAATAATAAAATTGGTCTAAATTTATTTTTATCGACTAATTGTATCTGTATAATTTGTATACATGTTCTATTTTATTAAATGTAGGAATAAAACTACGTCAACGCAGTAAAATATCAAAAACCACTAATGCATTAGCGTAATAGGAATTCGTTATTTCTGCCATCCTGCTTTTCTGATGTCCTTAGTACTGGAATATTACAAGTTGCAATGTAAATTTTACTTATCATAATTAAAAGCAATGGTACACCAATTCATGGGGAACGCATCACTCATCCTGTAAATTTGGAGTGAATCCGCACAGTATGGATTTTCGGGACCAAAAAAAACCCACCTGAAATGAAAGCATGTGTAACATATGGATTCGGTTGCAGATATTGGTGTAAAAATTGCAGATTGTAAAAGATCAGGAAGGAAGAAAATCTGGTGAGACATGAGATTTAGAAAATGGGGTTCAATGAAATGTTATTGAAGCATATAGACAAATAACCGTACAATACTAATATATACAAGTACAGGAGCCAATAACAACAGAGATCTCACAAGAGCGTATGCGCCCAGCCATACCCTGGTCTATACTTTAGTGGACCAGTTACAGATCCAGATTGCTGAGCATTGATAAAAAAGGAGTTAAGCAGCTAAACCTCATTTCTGAGATAAGAACTGAGCATATAGTGACTGGAATAGTGTCAGCGGAAGTATGTCCCTGCGCAGTAAAATAGTGAGAGAGCTCAGGAAAAGAAAACGATACATTGTGTGGGACAATTCTCTGTAAATCTAACCGACACTAAAATAGTAAGTCGTAGCAGGAAAATGGCTCATTTTCATATAGAAATGAAAGGGAAAAGAAATGTGAACCTGACTGACCTGGGCCCGTACATGCGCAGCTACTCCTTCCCCATCACCGCCTCATGCCCTAAAACGGTGGCTTGTAAAATGAAAACATGCCGCAAAACACAAGTTCTCATTGCCATGTCAACCAAGAGATAAAAAGAACTCTTGCTTTTAAGTGTGACTTTTATGGGGTTGAAGAGGGTACATTTGACCCATTGGGACAGGTCCATCACCGGGCAGAATCTTGCTCTAGTTTTTGGAGTGACTTACTGCAGAAGCTCTTTAGCTGTCTTTTGTATATTGGATTCATTGTAGCAGTTTAAACAGATTGATAAATGTGGCAAATGAGGTGTTAATGTTGCAGTGGATTTGCAACTTCAAAAAGATGCAAATTTGGCACAACTAGTTCTTATGGTTTTCCCAGGCTTCTGGGGGCTGGGATGGGTTTATGCCGCAAATTTTTTAAAAAAGTTTTACTTCATATACTGTCTACTACATCTGGATTGACTTGATAAATCTAGAGTAACGTGTATGAAATTAAAAGTGGTGCAAGCTAATTTGGCGCAAATCAGTTGAAGTGCCAAAACCTGAGCCATTTTAAAGACTGGTAACGATATAACTGCAGTCATACATCCCTGAGTAGTTTCCTTCACGTGTCTCTTTCCAGTATGAGAATATAAACCATACTTTATAGCGAGGGTTTGGTACAGACTCTGCTTAGTAAATGTGTCATGTTCTATTCAAATCTACAAGATGCTACTGTCAAATTGCATATGCAATAACTGAGCATTTTTATTCCATTTATTTGCAGTGCAATGAAGACTTATTAGGCCAGGTTTATTACACGGGGTAGACTGCACATAAATACATGTGCAAATTAGTATTAGTATTTCTGAAGTGTCTGCACTAGTATTGCGTCGTGGCTGCACTGTGCACAACACAATCCAGTGCACAGAAAGGGACGTTCCGGGTGTCCTTGCGTCGGCAAGTCCAACCGAAACTGAGTGCACCAGAAAAAAAAATCTGGGGCACACTGTCCTTGCACTTTGGGCGTGTGCCACATTCATGGAGACCTTCCTCCGGTCTTCATGAATGTGTTGCCCTCTGCATGATAGTAACACAAACTGCACCTAGTGGTTACAGCAGGAAAAGCAAATAATGTTGAAGGTTCTGTACACAACCATCTATTACAGTCCTATATTACCTGTATATAAGCAGTGTACACAGTTCTATATTACATGTATATAAGTAGTGTGCACAGTTATGTATTACGTCTATGTACGCAGTGTACAGTTATATATCACATGTATATAATCAGTGTACACAGCTTATTACATGTATATATGCAGTGTACAGTTATATATTACATGTATATAAGCAGTGTACACAGCCATGTATTACAGTCCTATATTACATGTATATAAGTAGTGTACATTATATATGACATGTATATAAGTAGTGTACAGTTATATATGACATGTATATATGCAGTGTACAGTTATATATTACATGTATATAAGTAGTGTACATTATATATGACATGTATATAAGTAGTGTACAGTTATATATGACATGTATATATGCAGTGTACATTATATATTACATGTATATAAGTAGTGTACAGTTATATATTACATGTATATATGCAGTGTACACACGCCGCCTCCTGCCAGACATGTGACCCAGCACGTGACGCTGACGTCACCGAAGGTCCTTTCACCTCTTGTGGCGTGAGCTTTGTTGCAGCCCGAGGAGTACAGGAGGCAGAGGAATGCTCGTCCTGTGACAATGGTGAGTAGGAGGGGGCGCTGGGACTTGTAGTTCCTCCGTGGCCTGGCTGTGGTTCTCTGTGTGTGTGGCTGGCGCACAGCTGCTGTGCCGCTCCTGTGTGTGGGTCACATTCTGTGTCATTGCCATGTGGTGTTATGCGGGGACACTGTATCACTGAGGACATGGCGGAGTATGATACAAGCTTCACATCTGTGCAGAGAAATCCTCCCTTACAGTATGAACTATGGCCAAAGTGTACTCTGAGACTGCAGAGAAATGTGCGCTGCCATTACTGCACCTCCAGGGCTTATTCACACAGTGTGTACATCTTAGTCCTGCAAAAAATAAAAACAATTCCGAAAAAATCTGTAACATCCAAGAAAATGAACGCACACGGACGACATCTGTGTTTTGCGAACTTATCTGCATAAGTAAAAACTGGTGCATGCTGGGTGAAAAACCAATATAAAAAAAGATGTCCTGTCTGAATAAGCCCCAAGGCAGCGCTGACATCTGCATTCTTCATCAAGCCCCATTGGTTGGTCCGGGACTCAGAAACAAGGAAAATATGTTTGTGCCTAATGTTCTGGGATGAAGTCTCCAATCAGAGACCGTTTTGTCTCACTGGGACCTTATGGGATCAAAACTTTTCTCTGGGGCCTTATGGGATCCATTAAAATACCCATTCATGTCAATGGACCTTTTAAAGGAAGGGGCTCTGGTAACACCCCACCACCACAGAGCCCTTTGACTCATTAGCATAATTGTAAAAAAAGTTGATTTTAGAAGGAAGGAGGCCATGGATAACAAACATAAGAAGAGTGTCACGGTGCCAGGATCTATGAGTAAGTGTCCCTGGTTTATCATGCTGGATTTTGATGGTAGATTTCCTCTAATGGCTTCGGTTATTGTCTTTTGCACCATTGTGTCCCCCCCCCCCCCCACCATCTCAAATTAAAGATGGGCATTAATGGAATATGTTAAAGGATATCTACTCTCAGATTTGCTGATGGTAGATGTCTCAATCTTACTTGCTCGTTGTGTCTGCAGGAGATGACCTCGCTTGTGGTACGTCTCTGGGAATGGACAGATTCTCTTAAAAAAGACTTTATAGAAGTAGTCAAATGAGCGGGAGGCGTCCCATTTTATGTCACCGGAAAGTCTGATAATGTAAGCCGCCCCCTCCGTGTTCATTGCAGCCACTGATCCGCAGATGAACGGTGGACAGGACCAGGCTGCACTGAATTCGTAGGTGGCGGCTTACATTAACAGGCCGCAGAGAGGCAACATGGATATCCACCCCTTCTCCATCCTGTAGCGGGGTCTGAACTGTGTGCTATCACTGGTGCTGAATATTCATCTCTTATCTCATGTGTTCTGTAGGGCCTGATCTTCCACTGTGCCCCAGTGTGACCAGGACCACTTCCACCTTTATCATTGTAATGCGCAATTTGCTCAATTTAGGTTTGGCATGGCAGGTTATGCGCTGGCATGATATTATTACTGTACTGCTGTTACCTGGAATAAATGGACTGAAGCAGGTTCTGTCCCTCCTGCTTTATCACACAGTTTGAGTAGGTTCGGACATGGCACCGCTAATCAATGCCAAACTAAAAATTCCATTGACGTATTGTAGAACTTTTCAGCGTATCGCTGTCTACGTCACCATTTGAGTCCAAGGAAGGTGATTGTCTCTATGTCCTCCTTTACCGTCATGGCTGTGCCGTCTGAGACCCATATGGACCATATCACTTCGCTCTCGAAATAAAGTGAAAAAGATTTGCCTTTGCGCCGTTGAGTCTTTATTCCATGTGATACACAGCAAGGTGTTACTCCCGGAAGTGTCTCTGTTTCTTTAGAACGTCAAGCATCTCCCCAGCTACACATGTGGATGAAGAAACCCATCCGGATCCACCATCTTTAAGAAAGTTACTTCATTTACATGTTTACCCCTTCACTACTATTAAGAATCTCATCGCTTTCAGCAATTGTAAGTAAATTTCACTTTTTTATGTAATGTGATACCATAGTTTGAGGGGGTGTTTAGTATGGCATCTTCTATGGAGAGTACTGTGTATTCTGTAAAGGACATATCCTGGGTGTAAGCTGCAATACTAAAGACCCCCCTATAAAATATATTACATTATATTTCTGTCTTGGTTTCTCACTTTGTGTTCATCTCATCCCGGACAGGATCCACTTTTTGGTTCATCATGTTTTTGACGGTGCCGTATCTGATTCTGAGAAGACTAAGAGCCCGGCGTGAACAAGTCCGTGGAGAGATTCGCTATGAGCCCCCACCACGTCCGTACAGAGAAAGTAATAATGATATAAATCGGAGGCAGTTGTTAAGAAGGCGTCGGCGCAGGAGAATATTCCCTGCAAGGATCAGTCTGTCTGAAATCGATGAGCACGATATCAAAGAACGTTACCGCCTTAATTCAGATGTTATAATGTCTCTATATGAACTCATCAAGAAAGACTTGATCTCGACCACCAAGAGAAGTAATGCCGTTCCGGGGATCGTGAAATTACTCTGTGCCCTCCACTATTTCACCAGCGGGTCCTTACAGAGCCACGTGGCAGAAGCTGGTGGCATAACCCAAAGCACCTTCAGCCGCGCGCTTTCTGAGGTTATATCCGCTATTCTGAAACTCGCTGACCAGTTCATAAAGTTCCCGAGTGACACTGCCGGCTTACAGCTGGTAAAGCAAGGCTTCCAGGGCATCAGTGGGTTTCCAGATGTCCTGGGAGCAGTGGGTTGTACACATATTGCCATATCACCACCCTCTGAGATGGAGCAGATGTATCGCAACAAGAAACACTACCACTCCATCAACGTGCAGATTATATGTGACGCAGACATGAGGATTTTGGATGTAGTTTCACAGTGTCCTGGTTCCACACATGACTCTTCAGTCCTGAAAGAGTCTGGAATTTATGACAGATTCGAGAAAGGAGAATTTGATGGCTGGTTGTTGGGTGAGTATTGTCCATCTCATGCAGAGTTGTATATGTGTGATCGCTAGTGGTCTGACCTCCGGATCCTCTACTGATCACAAGAACAGGTTCCCTCACTAGAGTGCGTGACTCCCACTCCATTTCTTTCTGGGGTTTCCGGATATTTTAACACTAATTTTAATAGCTTATGTATTGAGCACATAATCATGCTCCTTATGCTGCAGTTTTTTACTATGGATTTTCATACATCATAGTATAATCTCTATATCACAATTTATGGAAATTCAATACAGTTTAACTAGATTACTTCAGCTATAACATGGCCTTATTAAAGGGGATCAAAATGATAGACAGGAGACATAGCCAAAAGATTCCCACAGACTTTAATTGGTTCCTTTTGAGTCCTATTTAAAGGAAATCTACAATCCAAAATCCATCATGATAAACCAGGGTCACTTACTCATAGATCCAGGCACCGTGACTGTGGTAATCTTCTTATATCTGTTATCCATGGCCTCCTTCCTTCTAATATCAACCTTTACCATTATGCTTAGCCTGAAGGGCTCCGGGGGGTGTTACTAGAGTGAATCTACAGCACGGAGGGGCTTCGGGAAGGGTCTAGATGCCTTTTTACATCTAATTAACATTGATGGTTATGTTGTAACATGGAATTGTTTCCATAAAATTCCTACCTCATCCAATCCCTTCCCTTCCTTGGTTGAACTTGATGGACGTTTATCTTTTTTCAACCGTATAAACTATATGTAATTATTTTAAAAGTTAATTTTTAGAAGGAAGGAGGGCACGGATAATTAACATAAGCTGATTACCACAGTCACATTTCCTGGGTCTATGAGTAAGTGTCCCTGGTTTATCATGCTGGATTTTGCTGGTAGATTTCCTTTAAGTTTACATGCAGGACTTTTTAGTCAGTTTTTTTTTTTTTTTAAATGGAATCTACAATAAAGGCTTCTAACCAAGTATCTAACAGTTTGAAGCGGAGCCTTACAGTAAATTAAATCCCTGTGGCCTGTCAGTGAATAGGAACATTCTTGTTTACATGTACAGCTTAACAATCTAACTTGACAGGTTCGAAATGCTTGTTATACGGTGCCGTTTTTTTGTTTTTGCATGTGATTCTATAGATTAGCAGTTATTTCACATACAATATTCCATTTAGTCCTTGATACAATAATAGTCACATTATGTCCTTTAATGGTGAGAATGTGTAATGTAACTATATGATGTGACCTGTTTTCCAGGGGATGCGGGACATGGCGTTAAACCTTGGCTCCTAACGCCATTTGAGATGCCTTCTACAGAGTCAGAAATACGTTACAACTTGTCACATAGCGCCACGTATTCTGTGGTGGAGAGAACTATCGATGTCCTGAAAAGCCGCTTCCGCTGTTTGGACAATCCCAATGGGGTTCTCCTGTATAACCCTGAGAAAGTCAGTAAAATCATACTTGTCTGCTGTATTATACACAATATCGCAGTAGTGAAGAACATTGAGGTGGACCTGGCGCAGGATCTCCGACCTTCCATCAAAGATGAATCTACGGAGGATGATACAATGGAGGGTACGGTGCAGAGGGATAAAGTGGTGGCCGAATACTTCTCAGGTAAAGACTGAAGCCTTAGGTGTGAGGCCTCCATTATTCTCCTGTAAGGTGACAACTTATACTGTATATGTACAATGTGTACTCTATGATCTGCCATCATGACAGAATTAAAGGGCACCTGTCACCAGTGACCACCCCACAAACCACACACAGTGGGGGAGATTCATCAGAAGTGCCTGAGAGCAGAACTTTTCTAGTTGCCCATGGCAACCAATCAGAACTGAGCTTTCGTTTTCCTATGGTTGTTTATAAAATTAAAGCTGAGCTCTGATTGGTTTCTATGGACAGCTGGAACAGTTTTATCTCCAACACTTCTGTCCTCCAGTATCTTTTAGATGTCTTCTACGTGTTCCTCTGATAACTATCCATGTGATTAGAGGCAGCATTCTTCTGAAAAGACTTATTGATACCCTCTGTTCCTAAGATCCGGTCATGGAGGTGGGGAGCTCCAGCATACAGTCAGGCTACCCCGCCCAACTGACACTTCTATCCCGGCCCCCCATTCTCTTCAGTGGATATCAGTAAAAGTCTTTTTTACAGGAATACTGGCGCTAATCCCATGTACAAAGGCATCAATGGAACACCTATAAATACATCTAGAAGGTACTGTGTGTGGGGGGGTGTTCTGGTTTTGGTGGATTTAAAAGGACATAGCCTTTTACAATGAAGTATAATATTCTTTGTTCTGTCTGATTCATGTCATTTTACAGTCTCTATACCATTGCTGCGCTGTAGATGCTTTAATCTGCTACTTTGTGTAACCACAATGTTCCCTCACGTTGCAGGATAAACTGATGAGGATCCTGTACAGATCTCCGAGGCTGCGTCTCCTGTACCATGTGTGGTCTGCGCCACGTCTTTTGTACTATTGTAGCAGTTTGTCACACTTAGTATTATCATGTATATTTTGCCGGCTGCTCTTGCCTACATCTTTTGTGTTTAATAAATATTTTTTTTTACTAAGACCCGAGTGTTGTCTTTGTGTTGTCTTGTTACACAGCAGATGTATTCCAATGTAAAGGAGCACAGGAATTCCATCGCTGTGATCTGTATGACATTGCACATGAATTATGTAGGTGTAAGGCGTCATGCAAAGACATGTGACCCAAATGTGCGGCATGTCTGTCATCAGCAACACAATGCCGCAAAGATGGGCTGCAATAGGAATCAATAGGTGAGTATGTGATGTGTATTTGAACTCATGAGAGATTTATAGGGGGCTTGTGGGGCATAAAAATATATACTGTAGAGGAAATCTACCATCAGAATGGCACTTTATAAAGCAGCGTCACGGAGGTGTTCCCCTAGGCACCCGATTCCTGATGTTTGGGTTTATATTCCTTCTTTATGTTTTCCTTTTGCTATAAACTATCTATTTGAAAAATGTTTAATTATGTTTTTCTGATGATTTATTTTCTGCTTTCAGACCATTTCAATAGCTTTGCATTGTGTTGATGGACTGTTTTGTATGTCAGCTCACTTTTCACTTTGGGTTGGGTTAGAATTTCTTCTATAGCGCCCACAATACTGAGCTATTGGTGCGATTATTGGGGAAGGGGATTCAACTCAGGACCGCCCATCTGACAGTAAAGAGCCGAACTAATGCTGACAAGTGCAGCACTGAATGATCAGGGACTAGATGAAAAAGACACTGATGGAGCAGCAACTATCGAAGGAGGCAAAGAGATGGAGGTGGTGAAAGGTCCTCCTAAAATGAGCTGAACTGCGATACCAGAAACGACCAATGGTGAAAAGTGATGCTGTTCTGACATGCACCTTCTTTCATGTTTATGGAGTATTAAAGGAACACCTCAGGCACAGCGGATTCAGTGAATTATACCTTGTGCAGGGCCTGAAGGGAGGAGCAGGACTCCAGGTTCCACGAATACAATGTAAATGCGTCCTGCTCCTCCCCTCGGGCCCCGCACCATGTATTAATCAATGAATTGGCTATGACTGGGGACTTCTTTAATATCCTCTTGACGTCTGATGTTCCTGTGGGCTATTCTGACCTATAGTCCCATCCATCCATATATTGTTAGTAATACGCTCAGCCTCCGTTTCACTCTCTCCAGACACCATTGTTTTATCATGTTCAAGCAACCGTTATGTTTTATAGCAAAACCAAAATAAATTTGAGTAGAAATGTTTATATCCTGTCAAAACTCCAAATGGAAAGACCGATCTGCCAAACATATGGGTACATGGATGCCATCCCGGCTGGTAAACACTTGTCATGATGCCTTTCTTCCAGTCACCGTATTAGTATTCCTCTGGTCCAGCAAACATCTCGCTTGGGGTCACATTGTCCTGTGAAGTACATTATAAAACCTTAATGTATTTTACATTTACCGTGTAGTGGCGGCATGTAACAGAATACATAATAGTCTGCAGTCAATGGCACATGGCAGACCGTCAGGAACAGGATAGCATTATTTTTTATTTTCTTATGGCCTTGTCAAGTTTCTGTCGGCTTTCTAGAGAGCTGGCAACGTCAATGACTTCTCTAAGGCTCTTACTTCCAGCATTCGTGATGACATGGTAGAGATGTGTAATAGGTAAAAGTATAGGAAACTCCTACTCTGGCATCCTAATGTGGACAACCTATTAAAGGTGTATGGGCAGGACAGTGGTTTAGTGGTTAGCATTAGAGCCTTGCAGCTCTGGGGTCCTGGGTTCAAGTCCCAGGGTCAACATCTGCATAGAGTTTGTATGTTCTCTCTGTGTTTGTGTGGGTTTTCTCTGGGTCCTCCGGTTTCCTCCCACACTCCAAAACATACTGATAGGTTGATTAGATTGTGAGCCCCATTGGGGACCATTCTGGCAAGTTCTGTGCAGCGCTGACCAATCTGTTTGCACTATATAACTAAAGGAAGAATTATAATACTGTAATAATAATATCTTCTTTGAGCAACTACTTATATAAAGGCTCTTGTGGTATGTTATCTGAATTAATTCAGAATTTGGGAGAGAACAGCAGGTTTGGAGGGGAGGATGCTAAGAGCTTAAGTGGAGAAAGAAGCATTTTCCTCTGATCAGATTTTTGTACTGTCTGACATGGGACAGATGGAAACGCCAACAAAAGGGGTTCAGCAGGGAAAAAAGGGGCAGCTTAGCTCTGACACAGCCATCTGCCAATTTATACCAATAGTTTTTACAGGTTAGAAGACCCTTCGTTCTGAAGACTGTTTTCTTTTGTAGATTATTTTCTAAGATTCCTAGAAGTGTTCCTCCTGCAGGACTCCTTCATATGTTTTACACGTGATCTTCCTGATGATTTTTCTTGTGACCTTTTGTAGGTGTCCCTGTGTCTCAGACGCGTCATTGTATTCAGCCGGACTAGTCTAGGTTTGAGGAGCATGTCTAGTATTCCTATTGCTAGACAGGCACTTCTCGACCTTGGGTTCTCTGAGGAGCAAACTGAGAAGATCCAGGGTATGAGATGCCCTCAACACAAGATGCCCAACATCAAGGAACTCTGTTTCATTGGACTGAGCCCCAAAACAGTACTGAGAATACTGGAAGAAAGACCAGAGCTATTAAAGATGACGGACAAGGAGCTGAGAAACAGGGTAGATGCTCTGAGGGTCCTTGGCCTTGGTGAAGGTAAGATGATGATGATCCAGGTTGCAATTTACTATAGTGGGTTCTTTCAACAACCTGCAAGCATGTATGCAATAATAATAATATGCAATATAATACTCTAGATTTATGTGAAAAGGGAGCGGGCATTTAAGATAATTGTCATTGTCAAGGAAGTGTAGGACATAGATCAAGTTAGCTTTAGTTTTATGAGTGAAACCTGACTATAACATGACATCTTGATGTCTACTATCTCTTCTGATATTCTTCCATATAGGATCTCTTCAGAACTCCCTTTCAAGATGCCCGGCTCTTCTATCAGTGCCCCGCTCCCATCTACAAGCTGTGATACATTGCCTCAAGAATAGATGCCAGTTTACATCACTGCAGGTACTGAAAATCCTACATGCAGCTCCCGAAACTCTGACTCAAGATCCCAGCCATATAGAAGACTTGTTTCAGGTGAGTGGCCATAGATGATAATTCCTGCAAAATGTGCACCATCTATTGTGCTGTAGCACTTCCCTCTCCCATTGTGTGAGATCGTAGTGTAACACTATGGCATGGAGGGGCTCTGGTAATACCCCCAGAGCCCTTAACACACATTTAACATTTTAAATGTTGATATTAAGAAGGAAGGAGGCCATGGACAATAAATATAAGACGTTTACCAGTCACGGTGAGTAAGTGTCCCTGGTTTATCATGATGGATTTTGGTAGATTTCCTTTAAGGGGTTTGGCAGGAACTAGTGGGGGCGCTGTAATTATATAGAATGCAATGCTGCACAAAATTTTATAATGCAAGGGAAGGCAAAAAGAGATGAACATTAAGCTTGTCAGTTCCACTAGAGATTTACATGTACATTTCTTCCTCTCGTAGTATGTATATTTCCGCATGGGTGCGAAGCATCAGGACATAATTTCCTCTCAAGTTTTTGAAACCTCGGTTAACGAGATAAAAGTTCGTCACCAGTTCCTGGAACGTCTTGGTAAGTTCCAGCCTCCTGACAAGAAAAGGGTGTGTCCTCCTTCTAACCCCAAACTGAAGGATGTCATCCAACTCTCCGAGGAGGATTTCCTCACCCGTGTGGCACATTCCTCATCCGAAGAACTTGACACTTTTCGAAAAATTCTGGAGAGAGAGGAACATGAAGGTGAACAGGACATTGAGGATGAGGAAGATGAGCTGATCAATAATGACGATGATTCGGCAAGTGAAAATGAAGACTCCGAAGAAAATGTGCGGGGTTATAAATCAAAACGCCGCCATAAGAAGAAATAGACTTTTGTGATAATAAAACTTATTCTATGTTGTGCCTTAAAGGAAATAAGCATATTGGTTTCAATAAATCCTTGAGATTCCTTCATTGCCATAACCAGAATTTGGAGTAATTGAAGTCCTGCTGCTTAAAAACACAGTCACCAGCTTTTACCCCACTAACTACCAGCCCCCTTAGGTAGGGTATAGATGGTGCTTTCTAGATTTCCCGCTCTTATGTGAAATTGTATCCATTTACCTATAAAATATCACCTAGAAAGGACAGGTCACCCCCTACCTGAGGAGGCTAGTTTAATGGGGAAAAATCTGGTGACGGGTTCCCTTTAAGTACACAACCACACACCCTGTACAAACATAATTGGAGATCTGACCCCTTATGGCCCACATGATAACTTATGATCCCCTGGACCTTGTACAAAGAGTCATAATGCATTTATTTTATAAAATGTTTTATTATAAAAACAAAAAAAAAAAAGCAATGATCTGACAGCAAACCGTAACACACACAATGTTAGAGCCCAATCTTCTTTGGTGCAGCTCTGAGTGCTGTCGTTTCCTCACCTGGAGGTACAACCCTTACAAGCTGCTGCCTGAGCTGGTGAAGTGTGTACAACGCTCTGAGTTACTGCTGCTACAGTGCGCGTGGGACTTGGTCCTATCATCCTGAAGAAGCCATTCCTTACCCATCTCCTCGGCTGGTGGGCGTCCCACTTACACAAATGCTTCAGAGTCTCAAATAATAATAATAAAGTCTGAGAAATTGCACAACGAGCTTCTTGATTTGTCTGGTGCTTTCCTATCAATCTCTAAGCTACATAGTTATCGAGCAGTTTTACCATTTCAGACTGCACTTGCAGATGCATCGATGAAACAGAGCAGCAGAGACGTGGTCATCGGAGAAGAGAGGCTTCCCATATATGAATCCATTTTACCTGTGCTAGTTCATGGAGGAACGTTCTGCAGGCCGGAGCGAAGGAAACTGAAATGGATATGGGGAGTCTTGTGCTACATATTCCAATATTGGGGCCAGCGCTGGGCCCGGTCATTGAGCGTGGCGAGAGATGATTGATTTATTTGGTGATTGTCTGACAAATCACCAATCCTGCAGGGGAGGGGGTATTGGTCTTGCAGATCTTTGGCTGGTGAGAAAATAGAGTATGTCAACCCACCGGACCCCAACAGAGGAGGCCAATGGGATAGTTTCTCCTTTGGTCCTACATGGCCGGTACCACACGTGCATTTGCATACTCGGATAAGTTGCAGGGTCCCACAAGTTTGGGGAGAGGGGGCAGACGAGCTCAGTGCCTCACATGGGGCCATGTGATTTGTGAATCCATCCCCCAAACAGTGGCTAGTGCTTCTGTGTCTGCAAATACAAGATCAATGGTCATTATTATTTAAGACATAAAAAGCAATTGCCTCAATATAAATGGGAGCAGAAGTTTTTTTTTGTTTTCATTATAATAAAAAACTATTTGATCTAACAACAAAGCCTTTTCCATTGTCCTTATACATTATAACATCTATTTACAGACACTAGGCATCTGTTTACTACTAATGTGCAGATTGTGCATAGCAGCAGGTTATAGAGCAGGAGGATCTGATCACACAGTATCTCTCCTATATAGAGGCAGCATGTTATAGAGCAGTTGGATCTGATCACACACTGTCTGTCCTATATAGAGGCAGCATGTTATGGAGTGAGAGGAGCTGAGCAGATTGTAAATACTGTCCTATCTAGAGGCAGCATGTTATAGAGCAGGAGGAGCTAAAGATTACACATAGTTTCTTATGTAGAAGCATGGTTTAGTTTCCAAAGCATATATATTTAAGAAGAGGACTTAAAATAATTTCAGTACATACCTAATCTGTACTTCAAGGTTTGCTTGGTACTCTCTTCTCTAAGAAAAAGATAAGTAGATCAATTTCACAGACTCCAGTTACACATGAATGTAGCATGCGGTCTGTTATATCAAGGGATGGGTGTGAAGAAGTGACTGCTAGAGAGTTTGGTGTTTTTTTGTTTTCTGCAAGGAACCATTTTCCTTTTAGGGTACATTAAGGGAAAACATGGAAGTTAATTTGATGTTGTAAAAGACCCCAATTCCTATCTTCCTATATACTACAACACATACACTACAAGTTATAGTATGTATATACATCTGTTATAACAAGAAATGCCCTTCCATAAAACAGTGTGTGTGTAAGTGTGTGAGGGGCAGGATATGAGGTAATTTACCAATCTACATCTATTAATGGTTCTGCTCTGCTTTCTTGATATGTTTAGTGAAGCCCCTGGTTCAGATATGACTTTAATCTCACCAGCCAGACATAGCTGTCCTTAAAATCGATGAAGACGAAGGGTCATGTCATCTCAACTATCCATGACTTTATGATGGTATTTATGAATACAAACTTTAAGGAAATCTACCACCAAAATTCATCGTTTAAAAAAACCAGGGGCACCTAATCATAGACCCAGGCACTGTGACTGTGGTAATCTTTTATTTGTTATCCATGGCCTCCTTCCTCTTAGCATCAACTTCAACAATTATGCTAATAAGTCTATCAAGTAGATTTTGTTTAAGGTCCTGTCAGGCTGATTAGTTATGGGCAGTTAGGATCACATGAGCTGTGGACATTTTATGGGCAAGGATGGCAATAGTAAAGATGAGGCAAAAGACATTTAAAACAGGAGGCTTCACTTTACATTTTAAGAAAGCGGTGCAGAACTATCCAAAGATGTATATTGCTAAATTACCTGATATTCAGCTCCTGTCCCCACTTACAAAAATGTGCAGAACAGCAGCCAACCCCCTGAAGGGGATCTAGCAATACAATTACTGATCTTTGTTATGGTGAAAGCAATAGGTGGACTGAGCTTATGATATCCTGCAGTCACTATCTCTGAAGTAAAGTTAGTTTTATAGTTCGATATTTGGAAAACCCTTGTAACAAGTACACTAAAAAATGAAATGAACATTTTCCAAATCCTGTATCTTTCTACCACGTCCTTGGAGGTAAATTGCAAGGTAGTGACGAGCAGTTACTCTTCACACTTACTTAGTCGTCCTCTGGCAGTGCCTTCACAGATTTCTCTGGAGCAGACGTCATGTTGTACCTTATACACCCGCCTGTACCTTCAAAGGGAAAAACAAGTAGAAAATGAAGCTAGAAACTTGTGAAAACTTCATCATAAAATGTTGAAAATATTGTGACAAATCTATAATTTTGACATTGCTCACACCAATTTGTAAAAGGAAACCTACCATCATGGATCTACCTATAAGGTGGTAGGTGCCTCTAATGTATGTAAGGACAGCCCTTTTTAGGGTTAATCCTTTAGTCCCCTTTATCTTTTTTTAATCGTTAATTGTGATAATACGCAAACCATAGAAAGTGGTTGATAAATGATGTCAAGGTGTAAAGCTGTCGTGCCAATAGCACCAGAATTTTATTTTATTTTTTTTTCAGCTTACGTAATGCATAATGGCCCAGATATATAAAAACTGGTGCACTGGGCCTAGTTGTAGTTTGCACTTTCTTTGTGCACGTTGCGGCACATTATTTTATAGTGTTGCACACTCTGGGGGAGGATATTAACTCACCAATATACATCTAGTACAAGTTCTGCACAACTTTCTTGATATGTAAAGTGAATCTTCCTGTCTTTTACCTCATCAGCCAAACATACCTGACCATAAAATTGGTGCTGATGGATTGTCGGACCTTATATTCATGAATACCATCATAAGGTCCTGGCAGGATGATTGTTCATGGACAGATGACCCTCCAAAAAAAGGGAATCACCTCCAAAAAAAAGGAAATCACATGATTCTCCATCTGCGGCCATGTTATGGACAGGAATGTCTTGGTGATGAGGTAAAAGGCACTTTACATATCAAGAAATCGGTGCAGAACTATTAATAGATGTATATTGGTAAATTACCTAATATCCTACTTCAACACTTAAATGCACATTAAATAACCCAGGTAAACATTAGTGGCAACCCCTTTAAAGCTGCTGGAGAATGACTGAATCATTACTTAAAGGATCCTTCCACCAATGCAAGTCTACTTGAACAGATGGAAACGGAAGGACTTCTGCTATTCTATGCTATAGCGAAATGACGAGTGGAGATGTCACCTCAGCCTTGGGTCCCCTCTTCTGTCTGATTATCCTCTGTGTAATAATATAAGTCTTTATCAATGTACACGGGTGGGTACCTCCTGTACATTGTGGTCCTGCGCACCATTTGATACTATAATTATACTTCCTAATGCCTTCTAGTAAAATTGTCTGAAACTAAACAAAGCCATAAATCTGACTTCTGAGTTAAAGAGCATGGAGCTGAGTAAATACTGGCACGATAAATCTCTTTGATCAGGAAAACATTCACATTTGTTAGCTATTCGTGTAGTGTGCAGCGTCTCCTGCCAATTCAGACCAAAGGCTCTGGAGAGACTCCACTCTCCCGGCGCTGTGCTTTTAATGGAACAGTCCGTTCCGCACCTTCCATGTGATGACAGGAGGGTGCAATGATGTAGTCGGGGTTAATCACTTACAGGTGGTGACAGACTCCTCCCTCCCACACGGGATGTGACAGCGTTTCCGAGTAGAGTCTGGTGCAGGCGAACGATTCCTTTCTGCAGGCTGAAGAGCAAAGGTGTCACCGAGTGTAACAGCGCACACACTTATATATTCCAATACACACACGTGCGGCCGCCAGATGACTCACTCCGTCTCTGGTGACCCATACAATAATATTCACATTGTGTAACATCACTGCCCTCGCTGCTGGACCGCGCACCAAGAGTTGACGGATTTAATTATAAGCAGAGGCCTGGAGACTTATCCCGGAGAACTGAAGTCAATCTGCACAATATTCTCAATAATAAAAAAAAAAATTAAAATCACCTTTGAAGTCATTACTCATCCAGCTGCAGAGCAGCTATGTATGGTCAGGATGGTGAGAAAGTCCAGATTGTTTGTAAACAATTGCCAGGTATATGAACCTACAGGATCACTTTCCCAGAATTGTCCCTTTTTTGCCATCTACCGGCATCACATTTACAAACACCGTCTGATAGTTTATGTAGCCTTTGACCAGAACATCCGAAAATGCATAAAATTTAGTTGATGATGATGGAGAGTAAATTTTGTCCATCTTTGAGACTAACTTTCCACCGTTTGTTAGTTGGCCTATTATATGCCAAAAAATTTTTGAATGCAATGTTACATCTTATATTATGTCTGTTTCCAAGAAGAAAATCCCATAGACAAGGTGCAGAATGTGGCGCGGCGAGCAGACTGATATTTGCTTTTGTTCTAAAATCTTTCTGACTTGGGAGTCCAGTGAGTGATCATTATGTTTTGACTTTCCACTTAGAGAGAATGCAGTAAAAAAAAAAAACTGAATCCCCACAATCAAGGATTACAGCAGCCTGAAAATGCAGGAACCGGATGTAGTGTGCACTATAAGACAAAAGGTTTGGTATATACCTAACTGGCACTGCTGCCCCTTATATCCTTGTGGGCAATCACAAATTTCTCCATTCACACAGGTTCCTCCGTTAATGCATGGTGTTTCCAAGCAGCCTCCCCGGGTACCTGTTGGACAACAAGCACATATACTCTTAGCTATTGCATTATGGTAGCCATGACAGAATCTAATATAACACCCAAACATTAAAGTGATTGTCCAGTATAGAAAACCCATTTTCACATATGATATAAATAATTCTGACAGACAGAATTACTATTACTATGAGAACTGTGAATCTGTGGAATAGCCAGCCTCAGGCGCTGGTCACAGCAGGGACAGCAGAGATCTTCAAGACGGGTCTAGATGTCTTTTTACACCCAAATAACACTGTTTCCCCTAAATCCCTTCATCCAATCCCTTCCTTGGTTGAACCCCATGGACATGTGTCTTTTTTCAACCGTATAAATTATGTAACAGTGTCTTATTTTGTGTCCCTTTTTAGCCCAGCAGAGGGACAGCCTGTTACATACTACCTCCATTACTCTGCTCGGGGTCTTGTAGTTGCAATGCTTGTCTTATAGGAATGGGGGATTCATCATTATTTTCCATTCTAACTGGAGCTTCAGGTTCTGGGGAAGAAAAAAAATCAGAAATGACTGCATTATTCTTTATATGAAGTGTTGATATTAGCTTCTGCTTGGATCTCTATGCACCTTTAGTGATGTTGATAGATCTGTTGAGATGACTGAACCTGGCAGTGATACGTCTTCTCCCATCTGTCAGTTCTGTAAACCTAGAATGGGAAGAACAGGGAGAACGTCAAAGACTAAAAGACTTTGCAATGTTTACATGGAGATGACATCTGTATATGGTTACCTGTGAGCTTGTGGTGTCTCAGCTGGAGGAGGACCCCTCTCTGTTAACATGCGTATTTCTGGGGGTGTTTGTGGTGGGGGTCTGTTTCTTAAAATCCTAGGAGGGGTCCATCTTGGTTCCTGAGGACCCTCCCTCTGCACTGCAGAAGAAACGACAATTAATAAGTGGAAAAGCTCCATATGAGGGTAGCAATCTACCCCCCTTGCAGGACGTCATACTCACGTGTCTGTATCCTTAAAGTCTTAGGGTCACTATTGACAGGGCCCTGTGGAGAGTTACGTAGAGCAGTCGCGGTTATCCGGTATCTCTGACCAGGCTGTAAGTCTCGTACAGTATACGACGTCATCTTCCCATTAGGTATGTAGCGACTCTTGGTGCTGTGGTTGTGCGTTACGTTAAATATGTATCCATCTACTGTGCCATCAGGGGGAGAATCCCAGTTCAAGTGCACAGTGCTTGTTGTG
The DNA here is from genome assembly GCF_040894005.1 of Engystomops pustulosus. Taxonomy (NCBI): domain Eukaryota; kingdom Metazoa; phylum Chordata; class Amphibia; order Anura; family Leptodactylidae; genus Engystomops; species Engystomops pustulosus. The sequence goes on from NC_092413.1 coordinate 184,013,154, forward strand.
ACCAGTACCGCTGAGAAGTTACTGGGAGGAAGTGGACCTGGCGAATAAGAGAATGACATTGTAATAAGCATGGATAAACAATGGAATAGGTACTAATAGTATTAATATTCATGTAAGAACATATATGTAACACATTCCTAAACTGCTAAGCCCCTTTGTATTGACTTACGTGTCCAAGCTATTAGGGGTACACTGGGCAGGCTCTCTGAAGATGGGTTACTGGGATCCGCACTACTTAAAGTACTGATCTGAATGGAATATTTTTCGCCCGGTAATAAATCTCTGTGGAGAGAAGAATATATATTATTGACAATGATGAAATGATGGCCTATATTCTAATTCTATATATAATAATATATATATATATATATATATATTATATAGTTTATATAGATTTCCAGGCTCCGTGTAATACATCATTCTATGTGGCAAATCAAGACCAAGTATGTGGATCGCTAGGGCATAAGGGGTTACACATGGTTGGAATTTACTACTGAAAACTTTCCAAAATAAGATTAAAATTTGTAGTTTATGAAATTTTGGATTCGATGCGAAAAGCTATAGGACTATTACACTATAGTATGAATTGTTGGGGGAGTCAGGATACCCCAATGTCCCCTTGGTATGGCTGATATTAATATAATGTACATTGGTATCTCACCTAAATGTATATTCTCCTGCTGAAGGCTCCTGCTCTGCTTGCTGAACCCTTTCATTCGGGTGCTGTAAGGACAGTCGAACATGTGCTACAGGCACGTGTCTGTGCGGGTTGAGAGACCATGATATGGTAATGGAAGACTCTGTCACAGAGATGACCCGGGGTCTGTCCACGGTCGGTGGTCCTGGGGAGTTTAATAAATGCTTAATTCTGCATGTATGCGCAGCAGACTTATAAAAGTCTCATAAAAAGATGGACTTTGGATGTCTTACTTGTGCGGGCAGAAAGTGTAAGTGGGCGGCTTATGTCATTGTGGCGTAGGTTGCGTTTCACGGTGACAATCGTGATGTTATAAGGACGTCCTGGGGTGAGACCTCGCAACTCATGCTCTGTTTGACCTCTCTCCACAAAGTCTGTCCTTGAGGAGCCATCAGGAGCCATGTAGCTTACAGCAAAACCATCTGATGAATGTCCAGGAACTTCCTCAGGAGGAGTCCAGAAGACCCATACACTGTTCTCTCCCACAGCCCCCAGCGACAAAGACACAGGAGGTAACAAATCTGTGGAGGAAACAAAATAGAGGTGCACGGTATTTCCGGCATTAGCATTGAACCCAACTAATATATCCATATATGGCTACTCTATAGGTACAGTATATTTTTACAGCAGTGGTAATAAGTAGAGATCAGTGGACCCAACATTTGTGTTCGGGTACAGCTGCTCAACCCGGATATATTGGCGGTCGGACTGTCAATCCGGCAGATTGATGCCCACAGCTACTACCCGTGGCTGTCATTGTCCTGTGGGACACCAAATATTAGTTGGGTCTGATGCTAATGCAGAAAATACTGTGTAACGAAACAAAAAGAAGAAGCTTATAAAGCGATGTTACCTCTCTCACAAGTGATGCCGGTATAGCCTGTCCGGCAATTACAGCTGACTGCACCTTCTGCACTGGACACACAGACACCACGGCTGCCACATGGATTGAGCAAGCATAGGTCACTTACTGCAAAACACAATTTAGGCAGAGGATCAGATAAAACCTTTAAATATGTATACAAACTACAAGAAATGTAATATAGTCTAATACTAATTTCATTACTGTACTATTTAAAAGAAACATTAGCATAATTATTCCTTTAAAGTTGATTTTAGCAGGAAGGAAACGACAGATAACAGATATAAGAATATTCTCACAGTCACAGGGGGCATTCATTAATAGTGTTGTAGGGTCCATTAATGTGGCGCACAAATTGTGCAGTCATTTAGACTTGGATGTTAGGTTTTGGCGCAATGGCTAAATGAATTGGCTCACCACCGAAAAGGGTCTGAACTGACTCCACTTTCATGAAGGCGAAATAGAACTTGGTAGACAAGCTTTTCGCTACTCTAATTATGCACCAAATATTCCCCCAAAAAATTATTCTGGCGCCGACACTTCATAAATATGGTGTGCAAGGAACTGCAAGGGAAAAAAAAAGCCAAAAAACTTCCGGGAAAACCAGTCCCTTGTTTATCATGCTTGATTTTGATGGTAGATTTCCTTTAATAGATGCAAATCTGACAGTCTTTGCCATTGTGAACTTCACATGGGTAGAGATGCTTGGAGACTTCCTTGTAGGTGTATACCATGGGTAGTTTGGAGGTGCTTACAGGAAGAATTAGAAACCGCATCACTGTCATGTAACTGCCTTTATGTTTTGAACAGGAAAAGTTGTTTTTAGAATCTGTCACTCCTGTATTATATTTTCCACACTCACCTGTCTGGCAGTGATAGCCATAGAAACCTCTAGGACACACGCACAGGTAAGATCCTGCCAGATTCTCACACCTGCCCCCATTCTGACACGGAGAAGACTGGCAGCCATCCAGCTCTGGAGATGTAAGAAATGAAAAATACATTCAATTACAGTTAACAAAAGCCAAACTTAGTATTCATTTTCCAAATGTAGATAATATCTGAACAAAGGGGAGAAAGTATTCATATGTGGCGGTAAGATTGTTATTGTCCCTCAATTTAGGTTTTTTTGGACTGAAATTTTACATTGTGGAGCACGTCCTTCATGTATTTGGCGCACAGTAAGAAGAACAAATAAGCGACAGAAATGACAAACCAAATTCATGAAGGGGTTTACAAGTTGGTAGAATAGCTTGTTGTAAGTTATGTGAAAAAAAGTGTCTGAAAACTAGTGCAGGAAAAGTGCTGGGATTCCAAAAAAAAATTGTGACTGCCGGAAAACTCAACAGATGCAAAATAAAAACTCTGGAAATGCAGGACACAAAACAGAAACAAAACCATTAATAAATGTGCCCTAAAGTGTTTGCATCAATAGACCAACACTAATATAGGCAGGATCTGTCAACAAAGGCAAAGACCAGGCAATTTGCTGATGTCTAGCCATAAGAAGCAGTGGGGTATCTGGGAAACCTCCTCCAGGAACACAATGGTGATATAGATCTAAAATCCATCTTCCTTGCCACATAGCATCCACCTAAATCCAATTGATTCTAGGAATTGTTTGCAGATTCTACATTTTAAATAATGCCGATTATTCTAGAGAATATTCTAATATTCCAGTAATGTGCAGCCTCAGTATATTTATCCTGTAGTAAACATCATTATCAGAATCATTCAACATCTATGCTGTAATGTTCCACTTCTCGAGGAGAAGAATAAGCTGCTTTAAGAGAAGCCAGTACTGGCATGTGATAATGGCTGGGATTTCTAGCTCATGATGTTTGAAGATGGTCCTGCAAGAAAAAGTGACTGCACATCCTTATTCTTTACTGATATCCTTCTACTAAAGGTTAATATTTGGATGTGCACCAAGACATCAAAGTTTTCCACAAATTCAAAGATGATTTTCATCATATTACAAAAGGTTCTCCTGATCTTCGGACGTGTCTGTGCTTAGTCTTAGCTCTGCAGTACACACCCATGTGGTATCACTGATCGTTTCATGTATATGAAATGATTGACTTATATTAATTTGGTATAATGTTTATTACTGGAAGAAAAGGATTGGGTATGTTCAACTTCAACAAGCCTCACAATGGAAATAAGACATTGAGGTTAATTCCCTCTAACAAGTGAAAATACAACATTCACTCGGCCAAGTGTGCACGTGCATGGGGAGTTAGAAGGAATGGCTTTGGCCATCGGAGCCGACACCGTACTGCTAACCTATGTCTTGGGGGAATACTTCAAAAACTGACTTGTTGCTCACCCTATTAACGAAACATTGTAAGATCAAAGAATCTTATCAAGAGTTTATAGAACATTCCTATAATTTCAGACACATCTGGTGTGTTACATCTTTCTTTGATCTTGATATTTTTTACAAGCCATTAATAAGACACTGAACATTTAATACATTTTTGAGTTGTTTTTTTTTTTACCAGTCTCACAATGGGTACCAAGAAAGCCATCAGGACAGGTACATAGGTAAGCCCCAAGTAAATTCTGGCATGTTCCTCCATTTTTACAAGGATCTGATGAGCATTCATTGATGTCTGCAAATTAACCATAAAAACATCAATATATGGAATATATTATATGTCTGTGCATAAAGACTCATTGGGGGTCATTTACTAAGGGCCCAAATCGCGTTTTTACGGCGGGTTACCCGAACTCTCCGATTTTCCCTGAATTGCCCCGGGTTTTTGGTGCACGCGATCGGATTGTGGTGCATTGGCACCGGCATGCACGGGACGGAAATGGGGGGGGCGTGGCTGAACGAAAACCCAACGGATTCGGAGAAACTGCCTTATTTAAAACAAAAAAAGTGTTGCTGGACACACGCTTACCTGCACCCAGCAACGGATCGTGAACTCGGGCGGACCTCGGCGGACTTCAGCTCAGCAGCGACACCTGGTGGACGTCGGAGGAACTGCCTTAGTGAATCGCCGGAAGACCCGAATCCACCGCAGAGAACGCGCCTCTGGATCGCGAATGGACCGGGTAAGTAAATCTGCCCCAATCTTTCTAATGACATACTCTACTCCAAATCATATAAGATATAACAAACCCAGATCCATACCATTCTAGCACGGGCACTTCTATTCACACAAGCCAAAGACAAGTTTCAAATATTTCCTGAAAAACTCCCGGAGGATGAGAGTGATGCTACCAGTGTGGTTGGGGGCGGGAAGTACAGTTTTATTATATTGCCACCAACCCCCAGGAGACCCGCTTTCAGCATATGTTTCACTGCCAACAAACCCCTTTCACCCACTTTACATGAGCCAATCATTGTAAACAATAAGATAATAAGGGGAATGTATTACGACATGTTTTCCAGACTTCTGGTGTAATTTTCACCAAAAAATGCTATTTTTTGACACACTTATCAAGGCTTTTAGACCTCTTTTCCACACTTTTCCGATTTGCCCGACTAAGGGGGTGTTACCTGTGAAAAGGGGCGTGGTCTTCAAAAGATGTGTGGTCTGGTGAAAACTGGGCCATTGTATGGAGATGAATGCAGTGATCACTGTTTATGTGAATGTAACCAACAAGCGGGTAGTAATTGGGGATGGAATCTGGGTGCATCCATCATATCTGTAGCTAGTGCATAGGCTTTTATAGTACACAAATACATGTACTAGAGACTGCTATCACACAGTATGACCAGTTACCCGTTGCTTGTGTATATCAGAGGGGATCTCACCTGTTTCACACTGTTTTCCACTGTATCCATCTTGACAGTCACATAAGAAGTGGGACACCCGATCCTTGCACACCGCCCCATTTAGACATGGCTGTGACTGACACTCATCAATCTCTACAGAGAAAGAGAAAAGCTTTACATGTACAAACCTAAATCCTTAGTCACCATCCTATGACTGTAGAGGAAGAGACTTACCCTCACAGTGTGGCGCTTCACTCCACATGCCGTCCTCACTGCATACACGAGTGCTGTTTGGGCTGCTCATCATGTACCCCTCATTACAATGGTATTCAGCTTTTCCTCCCGGCCATGTCGATGTTACAATTACTTTAGCATATTTTACATTTTCTGGAGGTCCACAATCCACGTCAGCTATAATAGGATATTATATAGAATGGACACAAAATGCTAAATCAATCATAGAATGGTGGGTTACTCTTTCAAGATAAGTTGCCTTAAAGCTTTATGTATAACTACAGGTAGAAGAAAACTGATGGCAAGTTTGTATAGGAATAAGTAGAGATGTTCTGGTGTGGGACAGTGAGCATGGTTGCACTGTAGACCTGTTGTACACGAGATTTGTCGAATACATACTTTAGGAAAATTGTGAAAATTTGAGGGAAGATTGAGTAGAATGTGAAGTAACATTCAGGAACACTACATGACAATGAATAGAAATGGAGTAAAGATCTGCAAGACAATACTGACTTTCAAGGAAATCAATCTACCATGAGTCCTACTGATGGTAAACGTCTCATACTTGCTTGTCCTTTTGTCTAGGGGATGACCTCGCTTGTGCTATGTCTGGGAACGGACAGATTATTGTAAAAAGAACTTCATAAAAACACTCAAACATCCCGGAGGCGCTCCGGTCTATGTCATCCCAGCACATGTATGCGTCCCCTCCGTGTTACAGTGCAACCTGGTCCGGGAGCCGGCGAGAGCAGGCTGCAATAAGCATGGAGGGGGCGGCATACATTATCAGGTGGTGGAGCCAAGAGGCTGAATATTTTTATAGTCTTTTTTATGATAATCTGTCCATTCCCAGACATACCAAAAGCGAGGTCATCCCCTAGACAAAAGGATGAGCAAGTAAGTTTGATACATCAATACATCAGTAAATCTGGTAGATATCCTTTTTCTCCACCGGTTTGTAGAGGTAATGGTTGACATTACAGCCATACCTATACGTTTCACATCTACAAAGCTCCACCACTGCTTTGTAGAGGTGAACATACACGTTGCAGCTGTATCTTTACATTGGTGATCAACAGGACCATTCATTTTTAAATTTTTTTTTTTTTTTTACAGTTGCCAGTAATACGGCTTACACGTCCGAAAAAGTTAAGATGCACTTAAAAAGTTGAACAGACATAGTAAAGTAATAAGAAACTAAAATTAAGTTTTAAAACTAAGGCACCTGATGATGACCAATGTAAAGATATAGCTGCAATGTGCATGTTTACCTCTACAAAACAGCGGTGGAGCTTTGTTGATGTGAAATTAAGTGATAGATTTCCTTTAAAAATTCAATAAGGGAGAAAAGAGGAGGTAGATCCCTGCCACTTCTGCCAATGATTTTATGCAACATTTTCCTATATCAAAGGGGAACTGTGGCAGTTCATCTAAATTCAATGGAAGATTTGAAGTGATTGTCTCAGGGTAGACTTAGAGTAAGGTTACACGCACACAAACTTATGCCCGCAGGGCCGTATCTGGTTGGATATACATTTGCCGCGATGGAGAAGAGGATGAGTGACCCCTCCCCTCTTCATAGCGATGCATGACATATGGCGCCATAACATAGGGAAAGATAGGACATGACCTATCTTTTCCCTGTGTAAGGAGCGATACGGTGCAGCACACTCCGTACACCCCATTGCCGTCTAAGGGGGGCGTATGTAGGGCCGCAGGTTTGTGGCCCTACATACTTGCCCTCGACAGTCGCGTGAATGCAGCCTAACTGTAAAAGGCCAACACTACAAAGCTGCAAAACAAGCTCTGGGTGACCATACAAAGATAGCTATGAAAACAAACTATTTCCTTATGTTGATGTGTAAATGACACTACCTATGGCATACAAATGTTAGATTATGCTTGTTAGGCCCACAGCTAATATGCCTTAATCACAGATGATGATCTTATTGGACTAGAAGATGCTAAAAAATGAATTACCGTATATACTCGTGTATAAGCCGAGTTTTTCAGCACAAAAAATGTGCTGAAAAACGTTCCCTCGGCTTATACACGAGTCATACAGTCATAAAAAATCTTTAAAAAATAATAAACTTATATACTCACCCTCCGGTGGCCCTGACCTGCAGCGCTGCTCCCCCGATGTCCGCGCGGGTCCTCTTCTGGCTTCGGCGCCCGTCTTCTGTCTTCACTGACTTCGTGCCGGGCGCCGCCATGTTTTTCCTCCAGGCGGCGCCTAGTATGACGTCAGCAGCAGCGCATCATACTAGGCGCTGTCCAGGGGTGAACAATGGCGGCGCCCGGCACGAAGTTAGTGAAGACAGAAGACATGCGCCGAAGTCAGAAGAGGACCCGCGTGGACATCGGGGGAGCAGCGCTGCACGTCGGGGCCACCGGAGGGTGAGTTTATAAGTTTATTATTTTCTTTTAATGCTGGGCAGGCTGTATATTACTGGGGGCAGTGCTGTATACTACTGGGGGCAGTGCTGTATACTTCTGGGGGCAGGCTGGGCTGTGCTGTATACTACTGGGGGCTGTGCTGTATACTACTGGGGGCAGTGCTGTATACTACGGGGGGCAGTGCTGTATACTACTGGGGGCAGTGCTGTATACTACTGGGGACTGGCTGTATACTACTGGGGGCAAGCTGTATACTACTGGGGGCAGGCTGTATACTACTGGGGGCTGCTGTATACTACTGGGGCAGGCTTTATACATACTGGGGGGGTCTGTGACTAATGCATTTCCCACCCTTGGCTTATACACGAGTCAATAGGTTTTCCCAGTTTTTGATGGTAAAATTAGGGGTCTCGGCTTATACTCGGGTCGACTTATACTCGAATATATACGGGTAATCCACTAAGGCACAAATAAATGGAAAAGGAAAACCAATGACCTCTGCTGTAACTTACCTTTCTCACAGTGTCGGCCAGAGAAGTTTGGTGGACAATCACATTTGTATTTGCCCAGATAGTGAAAACAAGTACCTCCATTGTGACAAGGACCAGATGAGCAAGGTCCTCTCATTCCTGGATTGAAATATATAAAATCTGAGTTAAGCTAATGTACTTCCCCTTTGTCTTGTCTCGTATCCATGACAAATTATATTTTGGACTTCATTACTACTTAGTTCCATATTGGTTATTGTTCTTTTATGGCTACCTTTGTTCCTGAACCTTGTCTGAGATTAATACATAGCCCATGTGAGGGTTATTGTGGATCTACAAACTTATTGCTTACATGACATCTGTTCAATGATATTTGTTTTATTGTCTTATTGGAAAAACTTTAATAAAAACACAGTTGAAGAAAAATCCATCTTAAGTGTATCTACTGAAATCAAATATGACTGATAAGGCACAGATCAACCTCATACAAGATAAAGGTTTATTGTTAGTCTTTGTGTCATGTATCAGATACGTCCTGGAACGTTAAACCGTGAGATAATTGGGGGTGAGGCAACACTATCCTAATAATAGTCACTATATACATTACTACAGTCTATGTACAGTCTATGAATAGAAGAAGCTGACATAATAATTATAATAAGGAAATTCTCACCGGTCTCACAATGTTTTCCAGTGAAGGGATATGGGCACACACAGTAATAATCATCATGGGCCTCCTTGCATGTTCCTCCGTTTCGACAAGGCAACAGACCACACAGGGCCGGCTTTACTGAGAGAGACAGAAATAGGCAGAGATGGAAGGAAACACTGGATCACCATTGAGTAAACCTGGCCCATACACATGCAGGGCTACTCATCCCTCGTATAGCAGTGCCTGCATACACTATAATTGTATCCTAAACTTTACATTCACCTCTACTATACAATATAACATAATTATAATCCAAAAGCTGTAGGCTACTACTCCCCTCCACCTTAACCAGGAGCCACCTACTGACATCACAAGTGTGCTCTTACCCTTTTCACACATTTTTCCAATGAATCCTCGGGGACAGACACAGGAATAGGTATCATCCTGAGATTCACATCTTCCTCCATTCAAGCAGGGGTCAGAGTCACAAGGAGAGGGCAGTGCTGACAATACACAGCAGAATGCACTTTACAACTTACACACACACTACACAAAATAGTATACACATAGGTAAAGTCCATGTAATAGAGTTGTGTCCCCATCCCATCTACCCCCCCCCCCAATAAGATGTTTAAATATTAGAGGTCCAAGTTCACCAGGGTGCTGTCTAATTAATGTGTTACTTTTCAGTATATACTCCTTTGATAGCCCCAGCATGTCCTGACCTACATCCTATTACTTAACTCTATTAGTACAACACCTGCCCTGACCTCAGCTTGTTCCTACCTGTTCCCTGCCTGAACTCCTGGTGATTTGTAACTGTGTCTCTAAAGCTGCTATGGTCCCCCGCATTGTGTATGTGGTCTACTCCTGGAGGTAATGGCCTTTAATAAAAAGTCAAAGGGTGAGGGGGTCATTGGGAAATTGCACTTGGAAAATGCACAAAGCCAAAACAGTCAGGTGCCACGGTGGGTCCACAAAGAAATGGTTTAGTGTAAGGTCGGATTTAGAGAAAGATAAAGATCCCTTCAGCACTCTGAAAAATATAGACTATAAAAAACGCATGCATTTTTTTTTCAAGCCGTCTAAAACAAAGATGCACATCCATTATAGGAGGACCTACACGTTTCAAACTATTTTATTAGTTCTTAGTCACAGACTGATTTTTTTGGGTGATTTGACCCAGCAGCCACTGTTGGAGGATCCTCCAATTCCTATTAAATATCTCTGATTCCTGTACTCCTGTGAGTGGAACTAGCCCTATTAAGGATAAATACAGTCATACCGAAATATTCCACTGGGAATACCAGACAAACTATATGGACAATGGAGAAGGTGTTTATGAAAATTAAGAAAAAATCTCTATATCAATGACATATGGAGCAGAACTTACAGTGGTTACTGATGATATAATCTGTGTGACAGACACATCGGTAGCTGCCTCCATATTCCATGCAGGAGCCTCCGTCTGGGCACTGAGAGCCCATACTACAGGGCAGAGATGTGACCTCTGAAAAACAAAATAGAGGTGGTAAAAATATGGTTATTTATATAAAATGGCATCGGACTTGTTGGTAAAATGTTAAAGCACATCTACCACCAGGATGAAAGACTGTATGCCTGAGGGGTTCCAGGTCCCATTAATACCTCGGGATCCTGGAGCCCCTCAGGCTCATTTGCATACAGCCTTTCACCCTGGTGGTAGATGTCCTATAAAGTGTAAAATGTCACATTTAAAAGCAGCATAGAATAAATAAAAAGTACAGCATAGATAAACAATTGCCATATTTTTTCTGGGGTGAATAAAATCTCTTTTCTAATAATTCCTTTATTTTAGCAGACTAGAGCCTTCCTTCTATTACATGATTGGTCACCGGAGTTCACTGAAAATGCATTGTTCACCTATAGTGCTGCGTACAGCTATTCACCATTTTTTTGTGGTGCATCTAAGTGCTATGGCTTGCGACACAATTTTAAAGTTAAATACGGCGCTTGGTCCAAATCAGTCAGACTGTCAGATGCACGCCTCCTAATTTGTGTTGCATGGAAGCCAGCGCAACTGCGCCACAAAATGATCGCGTACACAAAATCTCAGTGCACAAACTTATTAAATATATGTGCCCCAAAAAAGGATGCACACTCTGACTAAAGTGCGCAGCACGACCCTTAGTAATTGACCCCAATAGTGTCCTATCTGCAGGCAGCATGATATAGAGCAGAAGGAGCAGAGCAGGTAGTAAGAACATAACATAGCATAGCATCTGGGGGTAGCATAATATAGAGCAACAGGAGCCGAGCAGATTATACGTAGTGTCCTATCTGCAGACAGAATGTTATAGAGCAGGGGGAGCTGAGCAGGTTGTACATAGTGTCCTATCTGCAGGCAGCATGTTATAGAGCAGGGGGAGCTGAGCAGGTTGTACATAGTGTCCTATCTGCAGGCAGCATGTTATAGAGCAGGGGGAGCTGAGCAGGTTGTACATAGTGTCCTATCTGCAAGCAGCATGTAATAGAGCCGGAGTTGATCTGCACAGTTCCTGCTTCTCCATAGCTTGCAGCTTAAAGTTTGGAATTAAGAGTGAAAGTTTCCAATGCTGTTACAACTTTCCCTTAATAGGCTCCATATCTAATATTCAGTTATGCCTATGCTAGGGGGTGAAGACTATCTACTATGACAGTGATGGCCAACCTATGACACGCGTGTCAGTGCTGACACGCATAGCCATTTTCAGTGACACGCGGCCGCCGGTGAGTTAAGTTTCATCCTCAGCTCCTATATGGCCAGGTGCAGTAGCCGGGAGGCTGAGAGATTGTCCAGCACATTGTAATAAATAGATGATGTGGAAAATCCCCATATACTGCCATACTGTAGTACATGGTAGGATCAATCACACAACCTAGGATTAAAGTACCCTAGAAGTTAAATAATTATACATATTTGTTATTTAAACTATAAATATCACAAAATTTCAAGGTGACACACCACCCGAGTTATGCTAGTTTTTTTGGCGAATTTTGACACACCAAGCTCAAAAGGTTGCCCAACACTGTACTATGATGTCTCCCAGAGCAAACCATTGGAGAAAACCATGTAGTGACCAGAACAGGTCAAGCGCACAAGGGCAAGAAACAGAATTTACTCCGCTCTCATAAAATGATATTATTTCACACTCCAATAAAGTTTTTAATACATTTGTGACCCTATATAGGATTTCTATATCTTATGAATTGGACCACTTATGCATAAATCCATAAGTAAAGGCAGTAAAAGCGCAGCTTGCTAAATAGGCACTGACATAATTATTTAGTTATTGTTATGTTATTAATGTTATTTATATACAATTTATACATGCACCTTACCATATTCACAATGAAGACCAAAGAACCCGGGAAGGCAGTGACAGGTGTTGTTTCCATCAGCACAGCGCCCCCCATTCCTACAGGCGCAGCCATCGGACAAATCTGGGGCAAACTCATGAGAGAGGGCAGATCACTAGAGTGTCATCATAGACAAAGTGAAGCGTCACCTTTGATTTACACTAGCTATACAAAGAGCACAAGTAACATCTAATATCCTGGATTTATTTTAATTATTTATCACTTGTTTTCCTGTTTAGTTTTACCTTTATGATAAAAACAAAATATACAAGTAAGTGTGCAGCTGGTGATGGATCTCATACTTGTAATTACATCTAAGGGTTAGGACACACAAACCAGCATATGGCACCACCACAATGCAGCCCATTACCACACGGGTGCAGTTTTTGTTCATGGATGTTCTAGGCCAGTGATGGCGAACCTATGGCACGGGTGCCAGAGGTGGCACTCCGAGCGCTTTCTGTGGGCACCTGTGCCATCACCCCAGCGCAGAGTTCGCCAGACAGGACCCAAGGCCTCCTACAGTCCCAGGCAGCCCAGAACCCTAGAAGGAAGCTACAATGATAATCCAAAACTTCTTCTCCTTATTTCTACTGTATTGGTGTCCTCAGGTGCCTATACAATTTAAACATGTAACAGAGCAGGGAGTCATAAGTTACTGTTTAAATTGTCGAATCGGCACTTTGCAAAAGATATTTGGGTTTCGGTCGTAGTTTGGGCACTCGGCATCTTAAAGGTTTGCCATCACTGTTCTAGGCTAATAACAGGCTGGTGGAACTACTAACAGACCATACAAAACTTTACTACCGGTAGTAGACACTGGTAAAATCTACAGCCATATGATAGATAGCTAAATCATAGCCAAGTAATGTCCACCACGTATGTCCATGGTTGTGAAGACATTATTAGGGTCAGGATAAGCTATTTAATGGAAATCCACCATCAAAATCAAGCCATGGGCACTTACTTCACAAATTGCATATAGAACTGTTCCCTTAGAGGAAATCTAACCTCAAAATCAAGCTTGATAATATAGGGACAAGTGCTCATATATCCAGGCACTGTGACTTCTGTAATATTTTTATATTTGTTATCCATGATCTACTCCCATCTAACTTCAATGTTTAAAATTATGCTAATAAGGCAGAAGGGCTCTCATGGGGGGCATTACCAGAGCCCATCCATGCTGTAGCTTCATAGGCTGTTACACTGAGCAGGAGTACTTCCCCCTCCCACTGTGTCAGATTATAGCAGGCAGTGGATGAGGAAGATGTGTTCCTGCACAGTGTAACAGCCTGCAAAACTGCAGCACAGAGGCGCTCTGGTAAACCCCCCCTTCCCCTTCAGGCTTAATTTTAAAAGTTGATTTTAGAAAGACAGAGGCCATGGAAAAACAACCATAAAAAGGTTACCACATTCATGTGCCTGGATCTTTGAGTAAGTGTCCCTATATTATGAAGCTTAATTTTGATGGTAAATTTCCTTTACTAGGACAGTTCTACATGCAATTTTGTGAAGCCAGAACTAAGAGTAGATACAATAGTGCTATTTGCAGCACCAGGACCATCAACACCTAAAATGTACAATAAATAATGAATATTTGTGTTGAACTACACTATCACTCATTCAGCGACAGCTGCCTTTGGGCTGTAGTAAGGAAGGGTATATAATTCTTTTGAATGCATTAATTCCAGATGTTAATGAGGTCTTAGGCCTCTTCCACACTAGCGTTGCATTTCACGTCAGGGTGCAATGCGTGAAAAACTGACGTTTTTGGCTGCGTTTTTGTTCCATTTTTCCTTGGAGTAATTAGCGTTTTTGCGTTTTTCACGCACGAGTTGTTGGCGTTTTTTTTGCGTTTTCGGCGCATTTTTCACGCGCGAGTCAATGGGAGACTCAAGCATTTTTCAAAGGGACCATGGTTTGGGATTAAAATGTGTTATTTAATTGAAAAATAATGTCTTCTGATAAGTTGCAAACATCTGCGATCTATTCTTCACTGTTCCCCGTGTATATTATCTCCCGACAAGTTAGCAGATGTGAAGAACAGTGAAGAATAGAATAAAACCAGTGAACACAGTGAAAACAGTGAACACAGGATCATTTAAGAGAAAAACACAGTGCAGAACACAGTGCAGAATAGATTACAGATGTTCGGCACATCTGCTTACTTGTCGGGAGATACGCGCGGAACGGTGCGAACAAAATAGCATGTGAAGAACAATATATATGTGTGTGAAGAACAAATTGCAGATGTGCAGTTGTTGAAAAACGCGCGTGACTCGCAAAAGTAGAGCATGCTGCGATTTTGACGCGCGTGCAAAACAACGCTAATGAAGAAAGACCCATTGAATACAATGGGACAGAGTGCAATGCAAGTTCTGCGCGTCAAATGCACGCGCAGAACTCGCGCGTGAAAAACGCTAGTGTAGAAGGGGCTTTAGGCAGGTGCCTAGTCTGCCTAATGTGTTCCATTTCCACCAGTTACATCCACAGCTCTAAACAAGCTCTACTAAGCCGTTATCCAGTATCTGAATGACTGATACACTGATCATTGTTCATGAAAAATAATAACATAACATAAAAGAATATGTAATGTGAACCGACTATTACCATAAGAAAGTGAAAAATTACATGGCACCTAAGGATATTTACAGCTATCCATTAAAGTTACTAGAAAACAGAATTCTTATCAATGCTGACAGCTATTCGGAGGACTCTCCTCTGTGACCCCAATGTGCCCCATTACAGCATATCCCAATGAGTGCACGTCGGGACTGAAATAGAGGATTATTATCATTCAGACACAATCATTTGGCACCAGATCATGATCCATTCATGATCCGCTCGCACAAAAAGTTTTGGATGACTTTTATGCCAGGGCATTAAATACTTGTAGATCAGAAGTTTTCAGTCTTTGGAATCAGTCATCCTTTGCTGGCAGTCAGATACAGGGTTCAGGAGGATTATGGACAGGAAACTCCTATGCTTTATAGTACATGTCTATGCGACCTCAGAGACACTGGACATGTAGCGTCAGCTTACAGACATTTCCTGCTGACTTTAGATATTAAGATGATCAAATCCAAAGCAGGTCTGTGATAAAGAATGCACAGACATTTTTCTACTCTGCTCTGCATATAGTCGCTTAGAAATGAACAGAGTAGGTGATCAAATGAAACTTTGTAATATACTTCATTAAGGGAAACTGTCACCATCAATGTGATTTTGAAGTGAGCAGTGTATCTGAGATATGTCCACTTCATATTGTGACAGATAAGGAGGCTAATGTTAACCTTTTCCATACCTAGAGAATATTTCCCTTGATGATTAAGCTCTCTGAGGAGATAAGTCTATCCAGGGACTGTCTGTAAAGAGTTAAAGGTGTTCTCCCACGTACCAAGTTAAGCCCTATCCACAGGATTGGGCCTAACTTGCTGATGAGTGGGGGTCTCACGAGAACGAGGGGTTCGATGGGGTCCCAGGTACCTCAGTAGGACACCTCCAAGACAGTAATAAAACAGACGTCCATGCATGACCATTCTTCTCCATTCATCTCTATGGAGCATATGGAGATAGCCAAGCGCAGTGATCACCAATTTATGTCAGCTCCATTGAGATTTATGGAGCAGAACGGTCATGCGCGTCCGTCTGCCCCATTAATATCCAGGAGCGACAAGGGGTCCGACTGATGTACCTGGGACCCCATCGGACCCTCCGTTCTCAAAACATATAGTTGGAACAAAGCTCCTATAGGACATACAGTAGTTAAGATGGAACAGAACAATGGAAAGCACAATTAGTAAAGCTGTAAAAATGTTACTTTGTATTGAAGATTGCTAGTAACCTGAAAGATACTCACGGTTCTCACAATGAATGCCAGTATATGCTGCAGGACAGTCACATAAATAAGCAGCACCGGATTCTTTGCATACACCATTGTTCTGACATGGAGAAGAGGAGCATGGCCCTGGTGGTTCCGAGATCTCTAGAACATAAAAGAAAGAGGATAATGTAGAGAACATACAGAGCCACCACACAATGATACATGCATAAAAACATTACATGAAAACCTCTAATAGACGAACCACCAACTGCTTGCATCCTTACCAGCAGAATCAACCATAAAAAGCTACAGACAGTGGTATGTATTGGCACTGCAGATCTGTGTAAGCAAACATTTGTATGTGTTGTTAGTAGCAGTAGAACTGTGAAAAATAATGAATTTATATCTCTGGATTGTAGCTGGACTGGAGCAGCCCGATGCACTGATGTGGAAGATTTCACAGTTTCTGCTATTAATAAGAGAAGTAACATGTTTCTGTTTGATATAACAGCAAAGAAGAGTGGAGGGGAGGAGTTTAAATGCAGAGATCTAAGAATACAGCAGTGTGAGGAGACTCCCCTGGTTCTATAGTCCAGCTATAATAAATCCTGCAACATAAATCAGTTCTTCACAGTCTTGCTGCCACTTACAACACATAAAAAGGTATTGTTATACAGATCTCTAGGGTTAATGCCTAAAACGGTCTGCAGTTTTTAATGGCAAGCTGGATTTTCTTCCTGTATGTTCTAGAATTCCAAAGCCATCAGTGCCATAAGTTTTGGCACCCAATATGCTAATCAGTCTGTTTGCAGTGAGGTGGTCACAGTGCACTTGACAGCCAAATTAGCATATTGGAAGCCAAAACTTGCTGCACTAAGATGGGTAAGCTAGAGGAAAAATGCCAACTGTGTCAGAATCAATGGAGCCAAGTCAATGAGAGGCTGAAGAGAGCAGGTGTTGGTGAAGGTCATGATACGTCTTCTTTAAATCCCAGAAATAGGTTATAATCAGAGTCCAATTTCAATCTTCAAACAGTTTGAAGATTTACAGAATGAAAGGGACAGACAAGAGCAGGAACAGAGAGAAAAACACAATGTTATGTATTAGGGGAAATGCTATAATCCAATATACACATCTATCATATTACACCCACTAAATATGTTGGAATAAGAAAGAGAAATCTCAGTATTTACTGGAAGTGCATGATGAGTAAATAGTTCTTGATCTGGTGATTCATAGAACAACCAAAACTGTAAAGGTCATGTCCAGTCACAGTCCACGTTCCCCGGCTCCAGGCAGTTAATAAAAAAAAGAAATGAATGTTCTTCCAGACAGCATCAGCAATTATCTAAATCCATGCTATGGACATTTTATGAAACAATATTTCATGCAGTTCCTTTCTCTGAGATCCATGGAGCGAAGGTTAAAAGCTATTCCAGGTCTTCTGTACCTTGTTCTCCGCCAGGACTAAAAATGGTTCATAACAAGCAAATGTGTGTTGTACAATATTACAGGTAAAACAAGAACTATCAGAAGTTCTTAACAAATGGCTATTCCCAAAGAGCGTCCGGTATGGACTGCACAATGATCACAGGATTTCATTCTATACGAGCCCTGATATATGGAGAACTTACCTGTCTCACAATTCACTCCAGTAAATTCAGCAATGCAAACACAGGCGTAGCCATCACCCATATCCTCACAGGTACCACCATTGACACAAGGAGAGGACAAGCAGGGCCGGAACTCTGGGTATGATAAGAAAAAAAGCAATTCTTAGTATTCAGTAATAAACAGTTCCAATAATAATATCAGTAATTGGGGTAAATCATGGTATTTTTACATGTAGCAAAGAAATGGATGGCACTCAAAGGGTAATAACATTATGTAAAAAGTAAGTGATATAGCGAATGTAGGCATGCCCACCTTAAAGGGAACCGGTCACCACAATTTTCACAAATACAGCTAATGACAGGTTCCCATAAATGACACCATTCTTTTACCTAAAAATTTGTTTCCCTCACTAGCTGTATTTGTGAAAAATATGGTGACAGGTTCCCTTTAAAGGAAATCTATCATCAAAATCCAGCATGATAAACCAGGGGCATATACTCAAAGATCCAGGCACTGGGACTGTAGTAATCTTCTTATATTTGTTATCCGTGGCCTCCTTAATAATAATAATAATAATAATTCTTTATTTATATAGCGCACACAGATTACGCAGCGCTGCACAAGCATATCAAATTGGTCACCACCTCTTTCCTTTTTCCTTATGAGTGAGTGTCCCTGGTTTATTATGCTTAATTTTGATGGTAGATTTGCGTTAAAGAGTTATTCTCAGCAAAAGCATCACTTGAGTTTGACTTGGATAGTGTTGCCATTCAGTCAAAGTAGAACTTCCAGTCTGGTTGCCAGCCGGTTTGGAGGCGGTGGGGACATGGATGGTGCTGAAAGCCTTGAACACATTTTTAAATAATTTTGCTATTTTATATTTTCTTGTCATAATCTAAATCTAAAGAACATAAAAACATCCTGAAAGCTTTGAAGAACACAATGGGGCAGATTTACTTACCCGGTCCATTCGCGATCCAGCGGCGCCTTCTGTGTGGAGGATTCGGGTCTTCCGGCGATTCACTAAGGTAGTTCCTCCGATGTCCACCAGGTGTCGCTGCTGCACTGAAGTTCATAGGAATGCACTGAAGTTCACCAAACCTGGCCGGGTGCAGGTAAGCGCTTGTCCAGCGACACTTTTTTTAAAAAATGCAACGGTTTCTCCGAATCCGTCGGGTTTTCGTACGGCCACGCCCCCGACTTCTGTCGCGTGCACGCCGGCCCGATGCACCACAATCCGATCGCGTGCGCCAAAAACCAGGGGCAATTCAGGGAAAATCGTCGCAAAACGGAAAACGGAAAACACGATTCGGGCCCTTAGTAAATGACCCCCAGTGAATGTATACATAAACATACACTGGCAGATAAAGGTTTTTTTGCCTCCTTCTGACCATTATAAGTTGTTTATTGTGGAAAGCACAGTAACCTGTGTGTTTTCATCCTGCTCCCTCCAGCTGAGCAGAGGTCAAGTATTGCATCCATCCACAGCCTCTGCTGAGTTCAGGAGGGAGGAGGAGCAGGTTAATGTATCCCAGTGTATGTACATATTGTTGGATATGTCCTAGCCCTCTGTTGTGAGTACACATTAGGACTCGCAATGTGTCCTTACAATGTATAAAGAAAACGAGATGTGAATGAAGCATTACAATAATCTGATGCTTCCTGTTCTTTACAATATGGTGACCACTTCTCAGCAGTCATCTTATTATAAGTACAGGCATGATTTCTATGAAAGTAAACATCTTTATTATAGGATTCACTATTCACAATATACAATATTCACCTACTCCCCTCCCTGCACAATGACCTCTGCAGAGGTCACAGAAAAATCTCACATGGACTTCAATGAACATCAAAATCAATGAACATCTAAATGCCGTGAATAACATTTCAAGCAAAAAAAAATAATGAAAATTTATGAAAATTTTAATTGAATGAATTTGTGATAAGTTGACTGTGTTATTTATTATTAGCACAATAAATATTAATTATTGCTTTATCTTTCACTCACCGGTCTCGCAGTGCCTCCCGGTGTATCCCCACGGACACACACAAGTGTAACTATCATCCCTATCCTTGCACATTCCACCATTCAGGCACGGAGATGAGGAGCACGGTCTGATTTCTGGAAATATCAGATGGAAAATCTGGTCAATATTATATCAAGGCTCCACAATAATGGTAGAAACATGGAAAAGACATGGAACAGAATGGGATTTGTTGGCTTAAGATCAAACTGATATTGATAACTTATGACTCGGTTAGAAAGGTGGCATGGCACCGAACCCTGCCAGCTCTGATATATCATGGCCAAGCCAAGGGAAGCCAACAAGAAACATTTTGGCAGATTTACTGATACTGTCTAAGGCTACATGCACAGGAACGTATGCCCACCGAGGGTGACCCCTCTCCATAGCAATGCACGGCACCGTAACACAGGGAAAAAGATAGGACATGTCCTATCTCTTCCCCGTGTACGGATCGGTACGGTGGAGCGTGTGTGCTGCACCGTATCACTCGTTGCGCCCACTGCTGTCTAAAGGGGACATATGTAATTGCGATCGTACATACGTGCACCCGATGGTCATGTAAACTTAGATAAGATAACTCAGACCGTCATAAACTCTGCCAGCTGTATGCATAGTTGTATTCTATGAAGGGAGTCATAAACCAAGGAGGACTTTGTGTTGTATCCCATACATGGATGTGTTTACTATGAAAGTATTTTAAGTCTTGAATTTCAAGCTTTTATTTCACCTTCAATTACAAATATAATAGACCAGCATAAAACACATCCATCTGACGCATTTCGACTCAACACAGACTCTTTACCAAGGATTTTACCTCTTTCGCAGTGTGTCCCAGTGAATCCTTGTGCACAGACACATATGTAAGTAGTCCCCACGTCTCTGCATACACCCCCATTCATACAAGGAGATGAAGAACAAGGTCTAATTTCTGTAAGAATCAATAATAAAGATGATAACATTACAGTTATTGTTTGAGGCTGGGTATACATTGTCAGAAGGTCTTCTGTTTAACATCAGAATATAGTTTCTGTTGTTCCTCTCCTTAATGGAACAGAACAACAGAAATTGTTAGCACTGATGTGAATTCGGCCTTAGCAGCACAGCAAAACAGTGTTCAGTGGCAGCAAAGACCTGACTTTGGTGAAGGTGGTAAAAATGTGACCTATTATATTCATATAGGCACATCTACAAATCAGCATGTTCCCAGCGTGTAAGGCGTATGATAATAACTTACCTGTCTGGCAGTGTGCTCCAGTGTATCCTTGTTTACAGACACAGATGTATCCTTCGGCTGTATCCTCACAGATCCCACCATTAAGACATGGGAAGGATGAGCAGGGTCTTAGCTCTGGGAATAGGAAATGAGGATTGATCTATTTAATGATCAAATGTATCTTTCCTAAAAGAAGAGCTATGTATCTGTTCCTATTGCCTTTTATGTTTTCACCATTTTGGGTAAAATGGTCACTATTATTTGTGGCATTTAAGGGGTTAATCACTTTCAGCAAATTATTGATATTGTTTGTTTAATATACTTTTCTGTATCAATTTCTCCTGGTTTTCTAGATTTTCGCTTGCTATGAGAGTATTCAGGCAGAGTTCACACGAGGCGTTTACATTGCATTTTGACATCTGAAGAGTGGAGATCTACCTCATTATGTTGTTGTTAACAATTTTCATTTACAAAATAAAATGTTAACATGATGTTAAGGTATGTGTTAATTCAACTTGAAAATATGCTCTTGTAATGCCGATCATTGCTTGTCTCTTTTTTGTCTTTTTATCCCCCTTTTCTTTTTGTTCATTTATCCCTAATATTATTGTTGTCATAGTTTGTACTTCACTCTCTGTACCCTCTCTGCTGCTGTAATGCTGTGAATATCCTCACTGTGGGACTAATAAAGCATTATCTTATCTTATCCTATCTTAAATACTGTATTAACAAAAAGCTAACTCAATTTTTAAGTATACTTTCTGTATGAATTCCTCACGTTTGTCTAGATCTCTGCTTGCTTGGGGCGGCAGGGCCAATAGCAGACTTCTGGCTGGGGCTCCCAACTCTCTCAGAAAATATACATATTTGTATACCTGTATACATATATATATACATTTTTACACTTATATATACATTTATACACTTACGCAGATCCTACAGAACATACATATTAACATCTCATGACCAGGGACAGTTTTCTACTGGAAGTAAACTATGAAGTTCCCAGGGGTGTAACTACTGTGGTAGCAGCCACAGCAGCAGCTATGGGGCCCCAGAATGTCAGGGGGCTTCAGAATCTGACCTGACACACTAAAGAATGGAGGATGTGAATCATTATATACATATTATGCTGCACATTGTGCACCATAATATGTATATAACAGTGCACATCCTCCACAGTAAACAGCATGAATCGGCAGTTCAGATAAGAAATCTAGGGGGGAGATGGAGGAGACAGCAGAACAATAGGACTAGGGATCACTCATCTCTACTTCTAGCTATCTACTTCCCCCATGTGGCCAGCAGCTACTGGCACTGTAGGATCCGTGTAAGTGTATAAATTTATATATAAGTGTATAAATGTATATATATGTATACAGGCGGTCCCCTACTTAAGGATACCTGACTCCTCTAGTTAAAGACGGACCCCTCTGACCACTGTGACCTCTGGTGAAGCTTTCTGAATGCTTTAGTATAGTCCCAGACTGCAATAATCAGCTGTAAGATGTCTGTAATGAAGCTTTATTGATAATCCTTGGTCCTATTACAGCAAACAATTTTGAAACTCCAATTGCCACTGGTGCAAAAATTTTTTTTGTCTGGATCTACCATTATAAAATATACAGTTTCGACTTACATACAAATTCAACTTAAGAACAAACCTATGGAACCTATCTTGTACGTAACCCGGGGACTGACTGATAAAGAAAGTATCCTGGAAAATTGTGTAACTTTTCATTACATTGATAATATCAGTTATTTGCTGAAAGTGTACAACCCCTTTAAGTAACTGAGATACAGGGTAACTTCAATTGTTACCACAGTAATTTACAAGTGATACCCGCAGCATATTATGCAGGTACAGCTCTGGTCTCCGCAGTATCCCATGCAGAACATGTATAGTGCTTTCGGCCTAATACGTACATGTACAGTGTTCTGCAACAAGGGATTTTTATTTGTTTTTCTTTTTATGACTGGCAAAATATGAAGCTATATGTTACTGGTGAATCTAGTATTATAATCCACCCCTCTAATGTGCCCACTTCATTTCCAGTTTTTGCAATCCAGGAAAAAATATATTGTCCAATTACCTGTTTCACAATGTTCTCCAGTGAATCCTCTGGGACACAAACAACTGTACTCAGCACCGAGGTCCCGACACAAACCTCCATTGCGGCAGGGAGATGAAGAACAGGGCTTGATCTCTAGAAAATGAAAATATACAAAAAACAATGGAAATAGGATATAGTATAGTATAAATTCCCAATCTACATTATGTTATAACACTAAAACTATACAGAATTTATGGAGCCCGGACCATAAGGAGGGTTCCTCATGGGATTATTAGACATCTATATTTTACCTCAGAATTGGTTTAGGCGGGAAGTTTTTTCCCGCCTGAAAGCCGTTGCCACCCCGGCTAGAATTCTGCCAGATTGTTAACAGGTCTTATTGGTAGGGCTATTGGGCCAATTAACACCTGGCGCTGGGAGAGAGTTCTCTCTTCCCCCCGGTAACAGCAAGTAATTGGCTACATCAATTTGTGTCACATGTCCAGGGTTTCCTTTAAATACTGCTGTGTGTGGTACTCAGTGACCTTATTTTCCTTGGAAACCCCGGACATGTGAACCGTGTCGCCATGTTTGTTCTGTCATGGCCTTGATTTTATGAACCAGTGGATAAATTGCCTTTTGGTTAAAATAAATAAAGTGGTTTGAGCTTATGGCTGAATCTATTATTGATTATCTGAAGTTTTAATAAAAAGTTTCATATTTAACCCGTACAAGTACTGCGCAGGTTCCCGCTGTTCAATTTGTAAGCCGCGTGACATGAAAATAAATTATCCAGACAAGAATAATGAAAATTTAAAGTAAACATATGGGAAATGTTATTCAGCAACTTATTTAGGTGGTAAATCTATCTGCCTGAAAACGCAATGATTTCAAATTTCGAAGATGGGAAATTTTTCAAAAAATTCCACATTTTTCTTTTTTTTGTAAATAAACGCAAAACTTATCAGCCAACATTTACCACTAAAATGAAGTACAATATGTGGGGAAAAAACAATCTCAGAATCGTTTAGATAAGTAACAGTGTTCAAAAGTTATAACCATATAAAGAGACGCAGGTCAGAATCTAAAAAATGGGACTGAGCCTTAAGCTACAAAATGGCTGCATCCATAAGGGGTTAAGGTTTTTACAAAGTTGTCGTTTGGTAATGTAATAAATAAAGGCTGTGGCCAAATATTTATCCACTCATTCTGTTGTCCGAATTTTGTTATTATAGGTTAAGTATATTGTTTAAGTATATCTTATAATGCTATAAAATGTACATCTATCTACATCTCTCTATCCGGAGCTAAACAAATGAGATATTACCTGTTTCACATCGGTCACCGGTGAAGCCCCCTAGACAAAGGCAGCTATAGCCGTCCCCCAGGTCTGTGCATATTCCTCCATTCAGGCAAGGAGATGACCAACAGGGTTGTACCTCTAGAAAAATGTAATAAAAAATATAAAAGAGCATTTTAACAAAAAATTATCACCAATTGTAATTCATAATTCCTTGAGCTTTTCTGTTCTGTCACGTCGCTAAGCATTTTATCTGATCAACCAAAACAGATGGTTCTTTTTAAGAAGAATTTTCCATTTCTATGCTTGGTGTGTAAATCTATTCTTGAAGTGTGAATGGAAAGGATCAAGGTCACTTGTTGACCTTTTCCAGAGCATTACCAGTGCACAGGATGCTACTACTTCCAAAATGAACTATAGAGACTATTCACATTGATTTGATCTCTTTATCATGACTCCGTTGAGAAGGTTAATTGTTAATGGAAGGTCCACAGAGCTTTGTGCACTTCGCAAAACAAGCTTAAAGCTTCCTGCACACAAATGTGGTCAAAACTGGTAGCAATAATGAGTGAGCTGTAATTAAAAAGTGGAGGAACCCGGCTGAATTTGAGACGATATGTGGGCCATGGCTGGACACTCAAGGGTTGGCCTTTCAGATGGGGCTTGGGGGACTGGGAGCTGTTGTGTGATTCCCTGATCGTGTTGCTGGACTGTGATTCTTTATGTCCTGCATGTATGTAGTTTGCTTAACAATGGCCATTCAGTATAGTTCTTCTTCAGGGGTTGGAATTGGTGGGGTATATTTTGGATGTATTTGTATTAAAATGTTAAAAAAAAAATGTATGGTTTATAAAGAAAATTGGCCGTGAAAAACAGACATTTATATCCGTTTTTCACAGATGATTTATACCAGTTTGGCTTCCGTTTTTATGGATCCTCACAAACCATAATCTATGGGAGAAATTTCTCAGGACTTGTACGCCACAAAATGTTTTGTGGAGTACAACATCTGAAATAATCGCAATTCCTAACAAACCTCCAGGGATTTTGTTTCTATCCCCCCATTTATGCCACCTCCACGCCCACTTGGCGTGGAGGTTGCATAAAGGAGGGGGGAGGGCTACCTGCCCGCACACTTGCTATAGCCTGTGCCCGTTCAGGCCTGAACAAGCGCAGGTAATAGCGCAATTCTATGCCAGGCAGGGCCAGGTGTAGAAATGTAGCCAGCGCAGCCGGCCACCAAATGCATCAGGAGGTTTCGGCATGGTATTATACCCTGGGGCACACTGTATTATAAATGATCCCCTATGAGTGAGCTGTACTAAATATTTCTGGCTAGGACACTCCTACTCTCTACGTTGTGCTAAAATAACAGGCCATGGGCTCTCACCCATTAAAAATTATTCTCTTTGTCATCTCCATCTGCCTGTAGGGCTGTTTAATAAATATTAAAAAAATATTTCCTTGTATGGTAATTTTTACCAATGTGAACCAAGAAGAAAGAAAAATTAGTGAAATGACAGAACATTATTATTATAGAAAAATGTTTGATTAAAGTTATTAATATATATGCACCTGTCTCACAGTTTCTTCCGGTGAATCTCTGACTACATAGACATTTGTAACCAGATGCTAGGTCTGTACAGGTCGCACCATTCATGCAGGGCATCGAGTAGCAGGGTCTAGTCTCTAAGGAAAAAAAAAGAGTAATTTAAAACTATGGGAGAGCACTGATTTAGAAGAAAAAAATGGAAATAAAATAAAAGTTTATCAAAGCATAGAAAAATATTAGAATAGATATTATCTGTGTAGTGTGCATTTTTGATGAATCTGGCGCCCGGTCTTCATGATTTGGGGCCCCCTGCACTGCTCGGGAGGTGTGCCAAAAATATTGTCAATTTATTCCTGAATTTCTAGGTTGTAGTTTATATTGAATCTTTTCCAGCAAGTCTACATGTTAAGCCTCCTGTACACGTATGTGCTCAGTCTGTGGAAAGGTGAAATCTTTTGGACCTGAGCAGGGAAAGGACAAATGCAGGATATCGGGCGCACGATTGTAGTGAATTGCGGCAGAGTGCATTCTCGTCGGACAATGCACTTTCTGTGAACTCCTCCGGATGTGCCCCTATGTACAATCTGCTCAGCTCCACCTGCTTTATAACATTCTGCCTGCAGGTAGGACTCTAAGGGGCACATTTACTTTGAACAGTGCAGTCTGTACTATGTGCAGTTTTCCTGTGTAGTGTGCAGGGGGCGCCAGATTCAGGATTTCAACATTCATATTCAGGATTTCTTCACATTAAGTATAGTGCAGCCACATATGTGGCACAGACCCTTCTTAAATACCTGTGCAAGCAGCGTGCAAAGTCTGTCAGAAAACTGGCGCACGGCCTTTAGTAAATGTGTCCATATGTCCAATGTGCAAAGCTCGTCCTGTTCTATAATGTGTTACCTGTAGTTAGGCTAACTGGTTAAAAATAAAAGGTCCTCTGTAAACTGAAGGGCTCAATAAGGTAAGGAAATATAGAGAATTATGAACATGTCACATACACTTGCAAATAATGTAATTTTTCAAGCATTTACCTGTTTCGCAGTGATACCCAGTGAAGCCTTGTCTACACAAACAGATGTAATGATTTCCATCCTCTTTACATGTACCACCATTCAGACAAGGATCCGAGACACAAGGTCTGATCTCTGGGGAAAGAGTCACATATTCATTTATAGAAAAACTGTTTTTATTTGATTAAAAGGAATTTATGTTTTTTAATTACATTTAGTAGAATGTAAGGTCAGCAATCTAAGTATTTCCCACAGCTGAAGATAAACCTAGCTAAGAGCCTGACTATACCATTACTCTAAAATGATGAACTAAGATTAATGGCAAAAAGAATAATAAAAAATAATAAAAGTTAGAAATATTGGCCCAGATTTAGTAAAAACAGTGCAAACTGCACTATGTGCAGTTTGCCTGTGTAGTGTGCAGAGGGTGCCAGATTAAGGATTTGTGGTGCCCGTTCTTCATGAATCTGGTGCCCCCTGCACTGCTCCCACAGGGTGCACCACTTTTTTTGGTGCACCTTTAACATGGGACGAGCGACACACTTCTGTCAGACTTTGCATGATAAATGTGATATAATAATAATTATTTCCTTTATTTACATAGTGCACACAGTTAATGCAGCGCTACACAGAGCTGCCGATCAGTCCCTGTCCCCAATGGGGCTCACAATCTCATCAATCTAACATTATGTTTTGAAATGTGGGAGGAAACCGGAGGAAACCCACACAAACACGGAGAGAACATACAAACTCTTCTCAGATGTTGACCTACATGGGACTTGATCCCAGGAACCCAGTGCTGCAAGGCTGTAGTGCCAACCACTGAGCCACTACGGTCTGACTATGCACTGGAACAACCCCTTTAGTGCAGAAATTTGTGTTGCGTGTACAGCCGCACCACAAAAGGTTGCATGCGAAATGTGGTGCAGACTATTCTTAAATACATGTGTAAGCCATTTGCACTAGAAAGAACGCGCAAAGTCCGAAAGAAAACTGGCGCAAGCCCCTTTGTAAATATGGGTCATTGTCTCCTAATATTTTCTAATAAAAATGAGCCAGAAAGTAATACTTACCAGTTTCACAGTGTCTTCCAGTAAATCTCTGCTTGCATTCACATCGATAAGTATCCCCCACATCCTCACACACTCCTCCATTGAGACAAGGAGATGAAGAGCATGGTCTTAGCTCTGTAGATTGAAATGCATCACATAACAGTCAGGGTGGTAAGTGAAGGTACAATATAACTGTATGTATGAAGCCTATAGGCCAGGTCTGATCCTATGTGCCACATTGCAGTGCACATAGTATCCATTAGCAATACATCGGGGCACATTTACTAAGGGCTTTGTGACGGTTTTCTGACAGACTTTGCACATTCTTTTAGGTGTAAACTGCTTGCACAGGTATTTTTGACCCTTTTGTGGCCCAGCTGCACTATCCTCCATGCGACACAAATTAGGGGGCGTTCCAGTGCTCAGTCGGACCGTCCACATTTAACATGCAAAGTCTGTCGTTAAAGGTTCCCCACAAAAAAGTTGGTGAAGTCTGTTGGGCCAGTGCAGGGAAGCGACAGATACATGATTTCTGGCGCACAATCTTAATGAATCGGTCACACTGAGCATTATACACGGAAATAGCACTTTTAGTGCAGTTTCCCACATTCTTAGTAAATGTGCCCCATTATGTACAATACCTCATTGCGTTGGGGAACCCATACACACCATGCCCATAAATAATGACGGGTAATAGTAAGAACCCTACCTGTCTCACATCTTCTTCCAGTGAATCTCGGCAGACACACACAGTTGAAACTAGAACCCGCATCTTCACAGAGACCACCATTTAGACATGGAGAGGATGAACATGGCTTAAGCTCTGCTGAGAGAAAACAAACTGCTGAAGAACTGCCGAAAATAATCAGAACCTAAAACCCAGTTGCATTAATGGGGTTTTCTGTAGGTTGCCACGTGCCTGCTTTCTTCCAAAAAGAGCACCATGCCTCATTATGGTTTGTTGCTGTATTGCATCTCAGATGTATAGAGATGAATGGAGCCTAGTTGCAATTTATGCATTTTATGATACCTTTTGTCTATAAGTTCCACTCCTGGTATTGGCCTGCAAACACTGATGCAGTATACTGACAATAATGCAGTGTGAATCTGGCCTAAGGCTACATTCACCTCTTGTTTTTTGGACACTTGCAGTGTTTACACCAGGAAAGCTGGCAGATGGGGCATCCTTTGGCCTCCGTTTGCTTAGTACATTTCACATACAGCAGGAAAAACTTGTTACTGTATGGCCTCCATCCCCAGCCTCTCCTGAACGTACACGGTAGGTGTTTCCTAGTTATGTAATTGCTTATATAAGGAGACACCCGGAATATTGGCAGCAGCAAATGACTGTCTGCTTCTGATGTTCACTTTACAGGGGTTAGGTCCCGAACCAAAGGATGTATCCAACTGTATAAGCATACAGTAGGATTTGTTGCTTCCCTCCACCCCAGAATTCTGCTGTGTAATACTGGTATTAAGGCTGGTGGCACAGTAAGCTTTTTTTCCCTGGCATTTTGTTTGCATAAAAAACAGCAATGTTCCTTTGGTTTAATAATAATAATTCCTTTATTTATATAGCGCACACAGATTCTGAAGCGCTGCACAGGGTTTGCCAAATCAGTCCCTGTCCCCGATGGGGCTCACAATTTAATCAACCTACCCCTATGTTTTGCAGTGTGGGAGGAAACCCAAGCAAACACGGAGAGAACATACAAACTCTTTAAAGATGTTGACCTGGATGGGACTTGAACCCTGGACTCCAGCACTACAATGCTGTAGTGCTAACCACTGAACCCCCTAATTCTGCTGTGTAATACTGGTATTAAGGCTGGTGGCACAGTAAGCTTTTTTTCCCTGGCATTTTGTTTGCATAAAAAACAGCAATGTTCCTTTGGTTTAATAATAATAATTCCTTTATTTATATAGCGCACACAGATTCTGAAGCGCTGCACAGGATTTGCCAAATCAGTCCCTGTCCCCGATGGGGCTCACAATTTAATCAACCTACCCCTATGTTTTGCAGTGTGGGAGGAAACCCAAGCAAACACGGAGAGAACATACAAACTCTTTAAAGATGTTGACCTGGATGGGACTTGAACCCTGGACTCCAGCACTACAATGCTGTAGTGCTAACCACTGAGCCCCTATTTTATTTTTTTCACACAGAGAACATGTGACATTTAAAAATATATTAAGATAAAAATTTTAAAACTCAAATTGCAATACATGCAGAGCATTTAGTACATTACCAGTGACTAATTTGTATCATCTGGGTGCAGCATTTTCTAATCTAAAGAAAGCCGAAAATTGCCTCAAAATGGCAATTTTTCCCCCCTAGAAATTAAATAATAGTAGATAGCACTTTTTGTAAACAAAGGTTGACCAATGAATAAAGTGCATGTATGAATAAAGTGTATCATGTGTTTTACCACCACTACAGCACTTTTATTGCTCTCACCTGTCTCACAGTTCAGACCAGTAAATCCTCGGGTACAGAGACAAGAGTAGGTGTCGCCCAGGTTTTCACATGTTGCCCCATTCATACATGGAGATGAAGAGCACGGTCTAATTTCTGATGATAGAGAAAATAATAATACTAATAACTGGACACAAATACTTCTGTATCATGACAGAAACATCCCAGTACATCGCAGATACTTACCGTTCTCACAGTTTGCTCCAGTGAACCAAGATGAGCAGGAACATGTGTACCTGAGGCCCATCTCTACACAGGTCCCTCCATTCAAACAGGGTCCAGAAGAACAAGGTCTGATTTCTGGGTAAAGAGAAATAAATGCGTCAGATTAGCACACACATTAGATGCAATCCAACATATAAATCCCCATAAACATAATGTAAGTCACGTAAGAGAAATTTCAAATTTATTTGTGGTTGTCCCCCAACTTTACCCCACTCCAGGACATCAGCCAACTTTAGCAGCAATATACTGGCAGGAGACTTGTTCAAGAACAGGCATATTTTTGTGAAGTAGAACTGAACTGTGTAACACAACCTTTTTTTGGTTCTTATATAACAAAACAAATTCTGAATTTTATATAAAAAAAGGATCTCGATTATTTAAAGGGCTTGACTACTTTAAGACCATTCCAGCAAATAATTGATATTGTTTGTGTAATATAATTTCTGTATCAATTGTTCAAGGTTTTCTAGATCTCTGCTTGCGGTCATGCAACATGGTCATGTGACAACACAGTGCAATCAAAGCTGTGTGATACTAAGGAGGACCCGGAGGAAACCCATGCAAACATGGAGAGAACATACAAACTCTTTTTGGAAATTGACTCTGGGACTTGAGCCCAGGTCCCCAGCGCTGCAAGGCTGTAATGCTAACCACTAAGCCACCATACTGCCCCTATTTGTTATTTTAATGGCTTCCTTTGACCCTTTCTTTGATTTGCGTTATTCTCCTCCTTTACAAAAGAGAATATCGGAAATAATGAGTGAACTTTATTTACCTCTTTCACAGTTAGCTCCTGTGAACCCAGAATTGCACAGACAGCGGTATGTAGTCCCAAAATTCTCACAGAGTCCTCCATTTAGACAAGGAGCAGATGAGCAGGGTGTTAGCTCTAAAATAAGCAACAGTTTCATGTAATCAGAGATAAGAACAAACTTTTCCTACTGACCACACCACATATACTTGCATTGTGGGCTTGGCTGAGGGTGCATGTGTTCCAGTCGAGCATGTTTAAAAACCAACATGCATCTACCATAAGAAGAGAGTGGGAACTCTAGCTTTATGTTTAGGAGACATGTTATTGGGATCAGCATCTTAACACCATGTAAACAGAGATCAATGGGCATAATATCTGCACTTCAGCTGTTCACCCACAGCATTATAGAATATTGTAGATCCTAGTATTCATATCAGTAGCGATGCTCACATATTATGGTATAACCAGGGTAGTATTTCTACTACAAGTCAGTCGAATTCTTCTTACCTGTCTCACACTGGTCGCCCGTGTATCTTGGGTGACACTGGCACACTGCGATCCCATTGTAAACATGGCAGATTCCTCCATTCCAACATACCTTGCCAGCGCAGGGCGATACCTCTAGGATAAAAACAACAGGCAGGAACTAAACTGCCATAAATCCCTTTAATGTCAGAAATATATGGAAAGAACCAGTGTATTGTTGGCTGCAAAGTTGTAGAACACATATAATACAGATCCCTAAACGGAACATAACGGATGACCAAACTGATCATAATGGATTACATAAAATTCACATTGATGTTAATGAGATTTTTAATTGATACGTTAACCTCTGTTAAACCTCTATTCTTCCCTATTTTAACGGATGTAAGGAACGGTAGTGTGAATTTAGTCTAACATGGTTTGTCCAGAAATTTATATCTGAACCATACGACCATAAACACAGAGCATGGAGATGAAAGCAGTAACTACAGCATAAGCCATTAATATAAATTCTTAGAGAGCCCCTATAAATAATACTTGAGAAAGAAACCTTTACATTTTTTGGTATTATAGCCCTTAATAAGTTATTTATGCCACATTTTTAAAGTAAGGCCTTATTCACATGTGACTGTGAATGTGGGTGTGATCTGGCCGCACAAATCGCAACAACAGAAGTCGTGGTGTGGCGAGACACCGGGCGGCTTTTCCGTAAATATAGGACATGTCCTTTATCTGGGCAAATTTGCATGACGGCCATCTGGCTTGGTCACTTTACAGTGAGACACAGTGTGCTCACCGCAAGATATTGGCTGCCGATCTGGATATAGAGTAAGGCCTAAAGAGGTAAAACAGGGTATGTAACGTGTCTTTGACAACTAAAGGATGAGTGCTGCACAATTACCGTGCAGCATCAATAAGGATGTATGGAGATGGCTCTTGGGCTGCGCACTCTCCATGAAGAGTGTTACACAGCATGTGCGCCATCATATTGGCTGAGGTCATCACAGCCCCCCTTCTATAAGTTCGGAAATTACCTGTCTCACAAACTAATCCGGTAAAGTCTGTTGGACATATACAGGAGAAGGATCTTGGTTTATCCACACAGGTGCCACCATTCTGACATGGCTGAGAAAAGCATCTTCCCATATCTGCAAGACAAGTTGGACATCACTTACAAAATGTAATTTTTCATAGAACACTGTATATTGAGGTGAGAATCATGTAAACACAATATTATAGTAAAAATCTGTAAGGAGACTTTATTTCTTACCAATCTGACAGTGTTTCCCTGTGAATCCACTTAGACAGGAGCAAGTGTAAGAAGGGTTCCCAGTCACACAGTCATCTATACATCTGCCACCGTTCCGGCAGGGACGCAGAGTCCAGCAAACAGAGGCTGAGAAATAAAGAAAAATAATATAAGGTAAATATAAAATCTAGGTATAACAATGACAAATATTACACATTAAAGTCATGTGAAGTCATTTTCCATTACAAAATATTAAAGTGTTGGCTACCCTTCAGAAAGTTCAACAAGTTAAGTGGGTGATCCTTATACACTCACCGGCCACTTTATTAGGTACACCTGTCCAACTGCTCGTTAACACTTAATTTCTAATCAGCCAATCACATGGCGGCAACTCAGTGCATTTAGGCATGTAGACATGGTCAAGACAATCTCCTGCAGTTCAAACCAAGCATCAGTATGGGGAAGAAAGGTGATTTGAGTGCCTTTGAACGTGGCATGGTTGTTGGTGCCAGAAGGGCTGGTCTGAGTATTTCAGAAACTGCTGATCTACTGGGATTTTCACGCACAACCATCTCTAGGGTTTACAGAGAATGGTCCGAAAAAGAAAAAACATCCAGTGAGCGGCAGTTCTGTGGGCGGAAATGCCTTGTTGATGCCAGAGGTCAGAGGAGAATGGGCAGACTGGTTCGAGCTGATAGAAAGGCAACAGTGACTCAAATCGCCACCCGTTACAACCAAGGTAGGCAGAAGAGCATCTCTGAACGCACAGTACGTCGAACTTTGAGGCAGATGGGCTACAGCAGCAGAAGACCACACCAGGTGCCACTCCTTTCAGCTAAGAACAGGAAACTGAGGCTACAATTTGCACAATCTCATCGAAATTGGACAGTAGAAGATTGGAAAAACGTTGCCTGGTCTGATGAGTCTCGATTTCTGCTGCGACATTCGGATGGTAGGGTCAGAATTTGGCGTCAACAACATGAAAGCATGGATCCATCCTGCCTTGTATCAACGGTTCAGGCTGGTGGTGGTGGTGTCATGGTGTGGGGAATATTTTCTTGGCACTCTTTGGGCCCCTTGGTACCAATTGAGCATCATTACAACGCCACAGCCTACCTGAGTATTGTTGCTGACCATGTCCATCCCTTTATGACCACAAAGTACCCAACATCTGATGGCTACTTTCAGCAGGATAATGCGCCATGTCATAAAGCTGGAATCATCTCAGACTGGTTTCTTGAACATGACAATGAGTTCACTGTACTCAAATGGCCTCCACAGTCACCACATCTCAATCCAATAGAGCATCTTTGGGATGTGGTGGAACGGGAGATTCGCATCATGGATGCGCAGCCGACAAATCTGCGGCAACTGTGTGATGCCATCATGTCAATATGGACCAAAATCTCTGAGGAATGCTTCCAGCACCTTGTTGAATCTATGCCACGAAGAATTGAGGCAGTTCTGAAGGCAAAAGGGGGTCCAACCCGTTACTAGGTGTACCTAATAAAGTGGCCGGTGAGTGTAGAGCCACCCATATTATGCTTACCCTGTTAAACCTTCCTTGGAGCCATCAGGAACACGGAACAGTTGCCATGAGAGCAGGAAATCCCATGCGGGTACTTCCCTCCAACCCCTCATTGGGGAGTGGTTATGACCAGGGCCGGTGTCAGCATTGGGCATACCTGGGCAAGTGCCGGGGCCCAGAGCTGCTGGGGGTCCGACATAAGGCTTTACATAATTAATCCATAGGGGTGAGGGGGTTGTATCTAATAGATCCATAGGATTTGATAGGGACTTATATAAAATAATCATGAGGGGGCTGTTTGGTATGATAAACTAGGGAGCATTTTATGGAACAGGATTCTGAATTTTTAATGCTGCCACATGGGTTCACTTTATAAGGGTCTGCTGATGTTCTGTTGCCCAGGGGGCTACTGACACCTGGAGCCGACCCTGGTTATGACGGAGGATGCATGCAGACAGTAATGACTGCACAACCCCCTCCTGGCGGAAGCCAGCATAATACGCGATGAAACAGGAATTTTCTAATTCTACTAGCTGGCACCTCCTGGTGGTAGCTTCCACAATGGTTTAACAGTTTAATGGTCATTTGTTACACTTCCTAAAGGTTGCCAACCCCCTTTATTTAAAAAAAATGTGCTTATAGGTCATATGCAGACCAATGCGGTTCAAGGTAATACAATAAAAACAAACACTGTGTATCCTGATCTCATACAATCAAAAAGTTAGGCTATATGCACATGACCGGATAGTGGGTTGTGATCTGGCCACACAATTTGCTCCCAGATCAAGACCCCCATAAAGGTCTATGGCACTTGGTCTCACCACACCATGACTGAGCCGAGTCGGGCACACCACAAAATATAGGACATGTACTATACTTGGCCAGCTTTGGAGAGGTGAGGTAGTTAGATTACCCCACCTTTTCTCCACCTGATCGTGTGCCACTTTGGAGTTTTGGCCCAGGTGAGAACATAGTTGTGTGCACGTAGCATAGTAAGAAGAAAGGGATAACTGAGAGGAAGTAATTACAGTATTTAGTATGGTATAATTACGGTTTGTAGTATGTAGATTGGTCTATTGGCCTAGATACAAAGCTTGGGAGATTTTCAAAATTAACTTTTTACCATTTTTGATGCA
This sequence comes from Engystomops pustulosus, assembly GCF_040894005.1. Lineage (NCBI taxonomy): Eukaryota > Metazoa > Chordata > Amphibia > Anura > Leptodactylidae > Engystomops > Engystomops pustulosus. The sequence continues at coordinate 184,049,100 of NC_092413.1, forward strand.
CAATATACCTTTTCCTCAAATCCCTTTAATATTTGCACTGCATGTGTCCAGGAATATAGCTACACAGAAGCCAAATATGCCTTTATTTTTATTAAAGACTACCAGAAAACTGAGAATTTATATATCATTATAGACTAAGGGGTTTTTTTTCCCCTTTTTGTTGCATACAATGCCAGCAGAGAAAGAGCACTTTGTTTCTTAGATGTATATTTGTTTTTCATTGAATCCGAAGTCAAATATTTTTGAACAGAAGCTTGGTTCCTTGGCATGGGCCGGAGTCAATATTTACTTATTGGTGGATTCCAGGACTCCCAACAATGGAACACAACATTCCATTTCAATGGGCAGTAATGTGTTGCCCAGATGTGTTGGCATTTTAAGGATTAGCAAGGTTTTAACCTGGCATGTGGCACTGCTGTTCTGGGGCTGTATAAGGCTTTCTCTATTCTACTTTGCAGCTAATAAATTGTTTGAATTGTAACTTGGTTCCATGTCAGCCATTTTAATCTGCCTAGAAGTTGCACTTCCTGAAGGGTTTATTTAATGTGGGAGAATATAATTTACAGTTCCCCACATTATAAATGTTGTTTTTAACATATAAATGTCAAAATGAAATAATGTGAGGCTTAACATATTATACAATTTCTTCCAGGAGAGTGCAGGCTAGGCCCATTTATTTATTAGCTCCAATCGTCCTCAGTGTTCCCCCTCCAAAATAAATAAATCACCAGCAAATATATAAGTCACTTCTTTTCTCTCGTACTGTAAGAAACACAATGGTCCACATTTATCAAAAACAGTGCAGTCTGCACTATATGCAGTTCTTCATGAATCTGGCACCCCCCTGCACTGCTCCAACAGAGTGCACCTACTTTTTTTTGGTGCACCTTTAACATAGGGTGTGCGTCACATTTCTATGAGACTAATGTTAAATGTGGCACACGGTCTGACTGTGTCTGTACAGAAGACCCTTTTATGAGTAGAAATTTGTGACATGTCGGGCATAGTGCATCCATGTCACAAATTAGTTGCGTCCAACTCAAATGTGTTGCGGACACTTCTTGAATATATGTGCATGCAGTTTGCACTGAAAAGAATGTGCAAAATCCAACAGAAAACTGGTGCAGGGGCTTTAGTAAATGTGGCCCAATGTCTTCTACTTGTGTATGGGAAAGTTGTGCTATGTCCAACATATCCTGTTAAAGAGGATTTTTAAGTGCTACGTCTCTGAACCTATTTTTCCCATCCACAAACTTTATAGGGAACTTCACAATAGCTACATTCAAGTCAAGTAGACCCCCATTGTTTGCTAAGAGATGGTAAATTGTAGAGATGTGCAATTACACTAACACATGTGAAACCCCCTTTAAAAAGCCAGATTTGACCCCTCAAAAGCAGTAAGTGACAAGAATGAAGGTTGATAGAAACCTATGCTGTTAATGACGCTCCTCACGTCACACTTGCAAAGATGATGGCAACTAATCATTTTGCTTTTCCATCCTCATCCTTTTGCTTTTGAGGGATATCTAACTTATTATGAAGAGGGAGACGACTAGAGATTTCGCTCAAGTGCATTGGCAAGGGAAGCCAGGTCATTTCCATGCATAACCACACATCTGCTCTCTTGGCAAGAGAGCTGGTAAAACTAAAACAGGATGTGTAATTCAAACAAATTAAAAAAGGTAAACCTACATTTCCTCCTCCTGCCGGTTAACCAGTAACCAACCGCTCAGTGCTGCATCGATAACCAACCTCAGTGGTGACCTCCATTCAAATGGAGCCACTATTGAGGTCAGTCAGTAGCGTCCTGTGTGTGTGTAAGTCACCGTTAAGGACTCACAGTGCATAAAACTTGATAATATGACTGGGTCAAACCCACTAAAAATGATGCAATCCCATAATAGTTGCCACCCAACTTTCTCGGAAAAACAACTGTAGGAGACATGAAAAATGGTGTTCTAGGAGAGTACAAAATAAACATTGGGCGATTACAAAAAGACCTGGAATGTGATGTATTATAGTTGTTTTGGTCACCAGGTAACAGAAGCAGACAACCAGTACAAACATCTGTTGATGTGCAATCCTGTTACAAAATCATTTTACGGAGAAGGCTGAGACGTGACTGGAATCCTCTGTTCTGATGCCACGTACTTGCGTTACTGCATCCCCCAACCTGCACGTGGTTGTTGTCGATTCGAAATACCCAGCGTCCAGGAATTCCTACATTGGTGGTGTTTGCGATCCCTGCAATGTCATCCGTGCGAGAGCCTGGAATATTAAAATACCTCCAGCCATCTCCCGCATTGAAGCCTGCCTAGGAGACAAAGAGGAGTGAATTATGAGACACAATAACAAAACCTGTGAAAACTCAACCTTCAACATAGAAATCCACCATAATATTGTGTTTTCCTAGATCCAGACCTCTTCCTGGTTCATTCCATCCAGCCAACTATATTATCTCACATTTGTCTTATATGTCCAGTTATCTACCTTCGAGTTCTTCCTAAATTGCTAACCCAAAAGTTATTAGATATTCTTTTGCCCCAAACAGCCTGTCAACCACAAGATCCAGAAACACCCAACATGTCAAAACTCTACTGGCTAGCTACCGCAAAATGCTGAATTTTGAGGAACCATTTTGGATTAACTGAATAGCACAGCTGCTGGGTATGGTCTTATCTGGGTATTACGATATATGGTGTGGTCACTTTTACTTTAGTCAAGTTACCCTTGCCTAATGGCCAGTATATCTATTCCAAATGGAACAGATTCTACAACTGTAGGCAGCACTGTTTCAACTTGGTTGGGTCTCTTCAGTACAGTGTAGGGAACTGGTTTGACTGAGTGAGTGGCTTTGACTGGGGTCGGGAAGTAAGAGTTCTCCTATTGGAGACTACAAATTAAGGCCACTGTGTCGGCGTGTGGAGACTTAGACGCTCCACTAGGGGATTCTGGGAAAATATGCAAAGTTTCCAGGATGAGATAAGGAAAACCACTACAATTTGGAATCTGTTCCTTCTGGAAGAGATATACTGGTTTGGGTTTAATCCTACATCATGTCATAAGACATCCTGAAGGTCATGCTTGATGTCAAGGGAGCTGTCTTACAAGGTAGCTAAAAGAGGTGTGGTTTTCCTTATACCATCCTTGAAAACTTCACATATTTTCCCAGAATCCTATAGTGGAGTGTCAATGGCTATAAGTCTCCACAACCTACTCAGCGCCCTTAATTGGCAGTATCCGTAAGGATAACCTTTACTTCCCGACCCTTTTATGGACCCAATTTGTAGATCAGGTCTTTGAAAAAGAGTCCTCATTCACATGGCTGGGGCGAGCTACTGAGAGAGCACAAAGCCAAGTGGAAGAGGGAGGAGGGGGTACACGCTCCTCGCCCCTCCCCTCTCCATAGAAAGCCAAGCGACCACCACCTTGAATGCTTTGCCCAATTGCTAACTGACGTTACAATACAAATACACAAATACGTTGTATGTTCATGGGTTATGTTGATAAAATACCGTACCTGTGCAGCAATGCCACCTCTACCCCAACTATCCCCTCCACTACTTGCATGTCGACCAGTGGTCCACTGCATTGTCTCATAGTTAAAGATGGTGAAGGAACGAATTCCGTCTGTGATCAAGACAATCTGGAAGGTATTCACCTATAAAACCAGAAGAAAAAATTTTCAAGTATATGCAGTAACTCATTTAACTGCTGTAATATGCATGGTCATACTATAAATTTGTTACATAGGAGTTCATTTACATATAATTTTGAAGAAATATTAATACATTTATAGCAAAATGCTAAAATCTGCAGCACTGTCCTCTTATATATGTTAGTAGAATCCACTCACTGGTGAATTGGCATCTCCACCATAGAAAGTGACTCTGTACCAAGTAGTGATGAAGACCCAGGAGGCAGTGAAGTCAGTTAATTCCGGAAAGTAAGTGTGTACATCCTTGTTGGCGCGCCTCAAGATTCTGGGGTCTTCAGACTCCCGATAAAATACATCCCCTCCTCTACGGTTATCTACATCTGCCCAAAATGCTGCCACAACTCTGCGGTCACCAGAAATAGGAAATGCCACCGGAGTAAACTGAGACACCTCGCGAAGGAAAGACACGACCCCGTTATTATTTACCTGAAAAATAAGAGTAAAAGTGTCACTGGCTGCATGCTGAGACATGTATTTTATGCAAAGGAACATTTGACAAAGTAACTTTGGAGGAGTAAATTTTCCCTCGCTAATAACATGGACTAATAACATGGAGTAGCTGCTTCCGCTCAGCATTACAAAGGGGTCCACATTCATCATCAATTTACCACAATAAATAAAAATGTACATTTTGGATCAATGATCTGAAGAATAACCTAAAATGATAATGCCGAATCTTTTACAACCCAGGAACTAACAAACATTCTCCATGAATGTGGAACTGTTCCAACTCTTAGGCCGGGTTCTCTTATTGCGGCTTAGAAACAAAGCAAAACTAAGAAAAACTGCAAAGTGAGAACCCAGCCAAAGTTAACAGCTGTTGTAGTATACCCAAAATCCAGTTTCTAGGATGTGTAACTTCACACCAAACAATCAAATCATATATATTACAGAGTGATATGAATGTACCTGCAAGCACAACTGTATACCATTCTGTTTATTTAATTACCAAATATCCATCTAGTTTATTGCTAATTACCAGAGTGTAGTATGTAGGTTAATTATTTGTTGCGCTATATTATGCTGTAGTTCTGTTATAGCTGTTTATGAATTCATTAAAAACTGGGTGTTACCATTTGGAGATGTGTCCATGCAAACTGTCCAATCAAAGATGACAACTTCAGCCCACGTTCACACAAGGCATTTGTGGCATGTGTACCCTTACAAGGTAGCTAAAAGAAGTATGGTTTTCCTTATCCCATCCTGGAAAACTTTGCAACGTTTCCCAGTATCCCCCTAGTGGAGCATCCATGGCTCTAAGACTCCACACGCCTACATGGTGGCCTTAATTGGCAGTCTCCGTAAGGAGAACTCTTACTTCCCGATCCTAGATAGAGAAAAGCATATATATAAAACTATTTGCAGCCAGATCATGGCCGCCACTCTAGTCAAAGAAGGCCAGATACCCTGCAGTGAGCACATTGGGGGGAGGGGTCCATTATGCACCGGCATATACATCAAGAGGCTTAGCACCTCTTCTGAGTTCCAGGGTCTACTTGGAATTTCTATGTTCTGAAAGGTTTTGCTCCGATTCTCAGGATCCGTTCTACGGTCCAATAATTTAGGACAGGTAGTGAGGTTTATTCTACCCATACTCACTAGAACAAAGTCAACCTATTTGAAAGCCAAGTCTTGTTAGGATTTGGTGGGCTAGCTTAGAGTCACACAAACAAAGTTTCAACCTTCGCATAATTTTTCCAAGGCACATGCACAATCATTTAAACACATATATAGAGCATATTCTTGTTTTCTGCATTCACTTAAGTGAGGTTACATCTTGTCCTACTTGGGAGAGTTCTGCGTGGATAATGTAATCCAGTCATCCACTGGACTCATGGGAACGGTTCTTTATAGAGTAGGGCAGCCCAAGAACATACCCAAATTAACACTACCCATAGATTGGACCAAATCACTAGTCATTTTAATGCTCATTTGTACATCACAATTAGTGCTGGAAAAAAAAAAATTCCCATTCCCGAGCAGAACGGCCAGAGCTTTACTGTAAAAGGAGGAAGCGCTTAATAAGTCACAGATATCTGTACACGCAGCGTGATCTCCCCCTCCTCATATCTGAATAAACAAATTTTATATACCATGCAGTCTCTATCATGTAAACAATTTAATCTTTACTCATTCCTTCTGACCTTGATTAACCATTCCCAGATTTCCATGGCTCTGACACCATGGGGTTACACGAGGTCGGCTTCAGACAGCTAACATTAATATTTACATGATGCCCCAGTACACTCATTGTGCTTCCCTTAGGCATGGTCTGGTTATTCACACTCACATTGGTGGGAAAGCTCGCTGTTTAAAGGTACAGACTCAGCAAGATGATAGCTCTTGTTTATGTTCAAAAGTACCTTTCGCTCCCCTTCCCCCATCCAGCTGCATGTATTTAAGAGAGATCTGAATCTTTCATCTGACAGTAATAGAAGTCAGCGTTTTGGGACATTATCAGTGACATACTGGAGAGCGATCTCACCATTAAAAGTGCAGAGTCAATTTTCCCAGCGTAAAAGCCTGAATTAAATGCAAAGTGAGACCTTTCTAAACAAAGAGACACTGAAAAGTAGAAAAGTGCAGGTCAACGGGGACAGAAAATGTTTTACCTCCTCTGCAAGTCTTTTAAGTTCATGTAGTAGAAGCGATCATTCGATTTTAGCACATAAATATTAGCTAAATACAACCACAATATATTCCTACACTGTATCTCCACTAAAAGGAGTTTTCTTATTGTAAAATCAATCAAATTGTGTTGTAATTGTGTTGTAAAAACAACTTAAAAACCATGGGGCGAGGATGTGGCTTTGTGTGCTCTTTAAGAGTTAATCAGATGATTGCCAGGTCAGCTTTTACTGAAAAAAAGGATTGTCAAGATGAGAAAACATCGTTAAAGGGAAAATTCTGTCGTTTAAGAACAGTTTACAACATTCCACAGTTTAAATCGACATAAAAGTTGAGGAATTCTATAAATACTTTTATTTTTCTACTTCATACTATATATTATTCTATTTCCGGGGTCAGTGGAGCACTCAGCATGGAGTACAGGAACCAGCACAACAAACATACATAAAGGGCATTTACCACCAGGATGAAGGACTGTATGCAAAGGACCCTGACCATAACATATATAGACTCTGGAGCCCCTCAGGCTCATTTGAATACAGTCCTTCATATTGGTGGCAGATGTAAATTATAGGTATCACACCGACAACACTGAATTAGATACTGAGTAATGTTATTTCCACTGTCATATCGCTGCATAAAACTGACCGCTAACTTCCCCAAAATTCCCTAAGATTACAGTTGATTGAGGGGTGTTACCACATTACAATTTATTGGTGGCGCTACCAGATTTCAGATGAATGTTGGTTTTCCCAGATTACACCTGATTGATGGCTCTTCCAGATTACTGTTCCCCTTAATAATATCTACCAATCAGAACTGGATTAAGGTGGAGGCCACTGGTCGCAAAATCTAGTGTGGGCCCTCAATGAATGTACCCCAGACAGTGGCCTAGCTGGCACAGTGGCAGTGCTGTTGGCCTACCTTCTGGCCAACTGGTACAGTGACAGTGCCAGTAGTTCTGACTTCTAGTTCTAATCGCCATGCCAGTCCCATGCACCACTACTTCACTGAGAGTTCTCTTTCCTCCTCACAGATCGGGCCGTGCAATACAATTCTGTCGGACTCTGCATGATAAATGTGTTGCACTGTCCAACTGTTCAACGTAACGCCCCTTTATATGCACTATAGTGAAGCCACAACACAAATGAAACATATGTGGTGCAGACGATTCTTAAATACATGCACAAGAAGTTTGCACTTGAAAGAACGTGCAAAGTCAGACAGAAAACTGACTCAAGGGCCTTAGTAAATGTGGACCAGTGAGTTACTGTCACAGCTTGGATGCATGCGCACGTATGAAAGGGTGGCACCGCCGGTGCACATCACTCCCAGAGATAGTCAGCTCACAGCTGAGAGCTCACTGTCGAAAATGGCTAGTTGGGACCCCATTATAAGTAAAGTGGTGGAGGCCCCGGGGCACGTGCCCCTGGAGCCCTCCCTGTAATCCGTTCCTACTACCAATATTCATTAAATATCATACATTTCATACGAATCTTCAACCTCTTGTTCCTGTATAAAACATAAGGTTTTAGCAGAATTGCAGTATCTGTTCTAGGTTTTAGATTTGGTCTGACGGATTAATAAATGTTCCATTTATATATACAGGCAGTCCCCGGGTTACATACAAGATAGGTTCTGTAGGTTTGTTCTTAAGTTGAATTTGTATGTAAGTCGGAACAGTATACTTTATAATTGCAACCCCAGCCAAATTTTTTTGGTCTCTGTGACAATTGGATTTTAAAAATGTTGGGTTGCCATACGAACAAGGATTAACAATAAAGCTTAATTGAAGACACCTTTAATAATTGTTATAGCTGTTTATTGTAGCCTAGGGGTAAAGTATAGGAAATTACCAATTAACAGAGGTCCGTTTCTAACTAAGGGTCGCCTGACGGGTGTTCTTAAGTAGAGGACTGCCTGTATTGGGTTTAGTTGTCAAACTGTTACACAGCATATCCAAGTATCTTCCGAGAACTAACCTCTGTGGGTGTCCTCTTAGTACAGTGTAGGAATAAGCAAGAGATTCTCATGCTCGTAAGTTATGTCAGGAACATGGTTCTCTTGTGGAGACGAGCAGCCCTTGACACTATGTACATATGGAAGCAACTTAGTAGTGAAGTCTTATTATTTTACAGCATGATGGATTATCCTGAGCCCATATTTTTCCAAAATCACGGATCCACAGCTCATTATTTTTAGCTTCCAGGATGTGGTCTAAAGATGGGTTTGAGAGTAAGTGAATATGAAAAGAAACGCTGTTTATACTACTTTTTAATACGTTGTAGAGCTAAGAGGAAATTGAAGTAGAAAACATAACATCGACAAGTGACCTATAAATATAAATCATCGCTATTGTAGCTTTAAATTACTTGTGACTCACTGATTCACATAAAACAAGTCCTTTTAGCCCTGCATGTAGACCTTGCCATAATCTTCTGGCTGAACAAAGGAAACTTTATGAACACTTTATGTAAGGGTGAACATCAGCTGTTTGATGGTGGTCTTTCTGATGGAACCCCTAAAATGATACCAGTATGTGGGGAATCAGTGTATTACTGCATTTAAAAATCTCCATTGAAATCACCATGTGTCCTCTAACTAATCTGGTTTGATGGAGCAGAAAGCAGCACTTCATCCCGGCTTTAGCTAATAGTGTCAGGTCCAATGCTCTGGGCCTCCCTCTATTACCTTGCGTAATATCTAGACAGACCCCTAAAAATATGTGGCATTTTTACAGTCAGCAACAAATCACTAATCAGTCAGTGGATCAGATATCTCTCCTACCCTCTCTGTGAATAGTCAGCAGTGGATATAATATCTGGCAGAACATTGACCTTCTAGACATGGAGGTCTGAGGCTCCTCTCTAGACATCAGAAAGATCTCCGTCTCACCAGGTTTTAGTCATAGTATGTAAAACAGAAAAGTAAAAGCTACTTAACATTCAAAATTCGCTTTTAATTGGACCTGCCAGCTTAGTATAATGCACCATGTAAGGGCTACAAGTCTGGACTCATAGTAGCCAATACAATATGGTGCTTCCGAAAGACACATTTCATTGTACAAATAAGGCTACTATGTATTCATGTATAAAAATGGAAAGTTAAAATAGATTTTTCATTGGTTTTTCTGGGCTTTTTTGGTGTAAAAAAGTCTCAAAGTAGTCACTTTTAGGGTTTTTCATGACTATATGCACCTCTTCATTAATCTGGCTTAACATAGAACTACTACTACTGTGCAAAGCCAGATTCATGACTTAAAGGGAACATGTCACCAGGCACCCCATTTTTCACTAAAGACAGATTGTAAAAGCCCATGACACCTGCAGTGCAAATCTGCCTTTCTGCCTTTTCTAAGCATTTGCATTACACTATAATTGTGTGTTATAACTTACTCTTGCATGCTGACAAAATCCTGGGGTAGTCACGGGGCTGGACTTTGGTTTGGATGCATTTGAAAAAACCACATGTGACTTGTCTGAGCTGCAGGCTGTCTCCATGTTTGTGCTCCTGTACAGCTTGTCCCTCCCCCACTGATGTCAGGTTGACCAGGCTGTGACCTCTGAGAAGAAGCAGGAGGTGGAGCTGTTCAGGAGCACAAAGGTGGGGGCCAAGTTCTGAGGAGTTAGTAACACAGACAAGCCACATGTTGTTTTTTGAAATGCATCCAAACCAAAGTCTAGCCCCTGTGACTACCCCAGGATTTTATCAGGGTGCAAGGCAAGTTATAAAAGACAATTATATTGTAATGCAAATGATTAGAAAAAGGCAGAAAGGCAGATTTGCACTGCAGGTGCATGGGCTTTTACAATCTGTCTTTAGTGAAAAATGAGGTCCCTGGTGACAGTTTCCCTTTAAGTCTCATGAAAAGTCTCCCACTTTAATGAATCTGATGGCAGCACAACTCCAAAAATAGACATAGAACTGTCCCAAGGAGCTGCTCTAATGATACATGACCCCCATAATCTATATGTCCAATGTAATCTCTCAGTGTTCTTAGTACCTGAATATATACACACCAGACAGAGCTGAAATAGGACAGCTCTGAGATGGAATCTGCGAATGATCCGATGAGTCTGATGTTTTAAATTTTTTTCCATTTACAGACTTTGAAAAGTTTGATTTGGGACCCTAAACTACAGGTCCATAAGGTTTAGGGTCCCAAATGGACCTGACAGGTCCATTCTCTTTAAATTCTGATATCAACACAGAGAAAGAAGCTGACAGAACTCGGTTCTCCATGTAGTATCTGAGTTTTGATACTGTGGCTCAGCTCCAATTCAAGCTAATTGAAACCCGGCAAAATCTGCATCCAGTGTAAAGAGTAACATATGTTTTAGCAGATTTCCCCAATTACACAATAGCATGATAACTGTGTATATCCAAAACCTACAGGGCTTAAAGTGAATTGTATCTGCAGTAAGGACTGAATTCTGTTCAGTGTGTAAAAGGAGTATAGAAAAGCCTCATTCATAACATACACCAGAAGTTCTAGACCAGTGATGGCAAACGTTTTAGAGCCGGAGTGCCCAAACTTCAACCAAAAGCCACTTATTTATTGCAAAGTACCATCACAGCAATTTAAGCAGTAATTCATTTCTCTTTGTTCTTTGACAACTTTCAATGGTTCAGCCTCCTAAAGACACCAACGCAGTTGAAAGGAGGAGGGCTAATTCGCCTATCATTATAGGAAGATTCTTTGAGTCCTGTCTGGTGAACTTCATGCTGGGGTGATGACCTGGGTGCCCACAGAGAGGGCTCTGAGTGCCGCCTCTGGCACCAGTGCCATAGGTTCGCCACCACTGTTCTAGACTATCCATCCCTAATGAGTGTAGGTGCTGCAGTGGTATTACCCCCTCTGGCTTAGAGCGTATTCACACTGATGTATGCCCGCATGACTACGGTGGAGCAGGCATACGTCTGGCACCATGGAGAGAAGGAGGGGTGAAACCTCCCCTCTCCATAGTGATCCACAGCGCACAGCACGTAACACGGGAAAAGGAGCGGTACGGTGCCGCACAAGCTTGTGGCCATACATATGTCCCCCAACAGTCTTGTGAGGCGGCTTAAGCTTTCTTGTGACTGTGCTAGCGGTATACATACCATTAGACCCTATTGCATACTCCATGGGGCTGCCCCCTCTGGGATTAGTTAAGTGAAAACCAAAGCTGTTCTACATATACTGTCATCAGCCAAACCCTCATCTCCATCTTTTGGAAATGTGTGGCCCCCTCCATTTACCTCCAATATCTTCACATATTAGTGTGAGAGCCGGAAATGGAAAGCCTCTCTGCTACTCTACATAACCAACTGGATTTATTCACCCCAGTTTGGTCCCCCTGGGATTCGCTAGGTATTAGACTGCTGTAATTTCTTTGGCATACATAAATGGACCCATGGGCCGCTTTCCTTATTTTCCCATTCATGTTTTTTGGTGCTCTTACTAACTTTTGCATTATGGTGTGGTATGATGTTGATTAGGTGGCCTTGACTCAACAATATGTGCCTTGAGGGGGTGACTACCCCCTCTTTGGGACAGTACAGCATCATGATTCCATATAGCTGTTTTGTATTTCGTCATGGCTGGTCTTTTAGGTTCTGTGACCACACACCGCTACTTTTCCTATTGTTACATTTTTCTATTATTCTCTATTATTCTATTATGTACTGTTTTAGTTTAGGAATCTGCATGAAGTACAGAGAGTGTGAATATGTTCAAATAATACAAATATGACACAATTACTTTGTTAAGAAATGGCAGAAGAAGGTTTGTTTTCTAGCTTTTACATCTATGTGAACAGCTGGTACCGGGGAAGTATTATAAACCGCTGGAGATGCTAAATTCTTTGTGGGATAATGAAATTTTATTAGCAAACCACATAAAAAGTTACATGTAGAACAAAGAGTTTTACATTCTACATTCTAAATTCTTTCTGTGTAGACCACAGTGCCCACTCACACATGGAAGTACAAATGTCATGTGTCACAATACTACTGTCACTTTCACAGCTAGGTCAGAAGAGATATGCAGCCTCCTAGTAGTACTGATGGACAGCAGGGCAAAAACAATCCACTAGGACAGTGGAGGCGAACCTATGGCACAGGTACCAGAGGTGGAACTCAGAGCCCTCTATATGGGCACCCTTGCCCTCACCCCAGGGCATGGTTCGCCAGACAGGACTCAAGGCCTATTGCAGTCCCAGGTAGCCCAGAACCCTAGAAGGAAGCTACAATGATAATCCAAACTTCTTCTCCTTCTTTCTACTGTATTGGTGTCCTCAGGTGCCTATACAATTTAAAAATGTGACAGAGCAGGGAGTAATAAGTTACTGCCTATATTGTTGCATCGGCACTTTGAAAAAAATAAGTGGGTTTTGGCTGTAGTTTGGGCACTTGGTGTCTAATAGGTTTGCCATCACTCACTGAACTAAAATCTTGCTCTTTTTAAAGGACATACAAAAAAATAACAAAAGAAGCACAGTGTAACAGTTGTAGAATCTAATGACAGTGATATCGACCAATGTAGCCAAAGGAAGGCCTCTTACTGATAAACTACAAAATACCAAATAAATAAAAACAAGAGGAAAGGACAAGGCTTCAATGCAACAACATAAAAGGGAAAATCTTTATTTAGTAAACAACAATGGTAATGCATAAAATAGACTGAGAAGCATCTCAGAAAAGATACAAAAAAGCACGCCTGCTAGCTATATAAGGGCTCTACCTCATTATTACTTTACACCCATTGTCGTTCATTACTGTTCATTACATGTTTGGGTCCCTTATATTGTACATTTTACATTTGTTCATGTATTTTAGGACATATTACCTGGCGTGCTTTTTTGTATCTTTTCTGAGATGCTTCTCAGTCTATTTTATGCATTACCATTGTTGTTTACTAAATAAAGATTTTCCCTTTTATGTTGTTGCATTGAAGCCTTGTCCTTTCCTCTTGTTTTTATTTATTTGGTATTTTGTCTTTTTAAAGGAATAGACATGTGAACGGATCCATTAAAAACTATTGCTTTCAGTGCAGCTGAGCGCTGTCCAATGAAAAAACGGATGGTATGCTTCGGTTTTTCCACTGATAAAAATAGTATAAATAAAACCATTTACATGTATGGTGAGCCTCGATGTCTTCCTCTTTATGGGCTCACAGACATTAGTGGTCTTTTAGGTGCTTGCACTGAATGAAGGATCTCAGGATTTAGATGAGATGTGCTACCAAAAACCATCCATTAGTGGTTATTCAGGAATAATATTTCTTCATTGACGGTCAATATGTTTCAAGGGTGGTTTGTTCCTTTTTTTAGGTCCAGCCAGAACTAAAATGACACGGTGAGTACACGGGCTGCTCAGTGTTCAGGCCGCACATTTCAGCCTGAACATGCAGATCAAACCTGTGTGCTTGAAACTGGCCTGACCCTTAAGACGCAGCAGAGACTCTCATATGTTTTCCACTTTGATTGATGTTGTCCCTACAACAATAACAATGGTGAGCAATTCTATATTTCTTATAAAATTAAAGAGGACATGTCACCCGCAAAATCCGTCTAGGAGCTGCTTACGTCAGTAGCCCTACCCCAGTAATAGCAGTGTTAAATCACTAGCATTACCAGAACAAACCGATAAAGCTAGCAAACACTGCACTACATAGCAGCCCGAACGCTGGCCCAAGCTTACAGCAGTCCAGCGTATTCATGCGGGGGCGGTCCGAGGAGTAGTGACTGCCGTATGAAGCCTGGAAGTCACCGCCGGCCTACGTTGTGGAAGGAACGCTCCGGGGAAGAAACTGCAAAGAGGGGAGCGCCTCGGACCCCCTGATGAATACGTCAGGCTGCCCTAAGTTTGGCCCGGTGTTCGGACAGCTATGTACTGCAGTGTTTGCTAGCTTATCAGTATGTTATGGTAAAGCTAGCGATTTAAGACTGCTATTGCTAGGGTAGGGCTAGAGAGCTGCTTACTTTAGTAAGCAGCTCCTAGAGGAATTTTGTGGGTGACAGGTCCTCTTTAACATCCTATCTAAATGTTACTACTGTATGGTGCACAGTTTTTTTTTTCTTTTTCCACCTATCCTGACATGTCTATCTAGTAAATAATCCAATCCCCCATAGGTCTGGAGTACCTTGTCTTAGAATTTATGTGGTGATCCCCCCCAGAGCAATTAATCTGAGGCAAACGGCGGTGGTGGGTCCTTGAATCACAGACCAACTCCGCTGGATGGAGTTAAAGGACCAACCATAGTTTGGAGCCGCTGTTTTACAGGAAGGCTGGGACTCCATGGGACACATGTATCAAACTTTTGACTTGCCTTTTAAGTTTTGAGACCTTTCATGGTGCTTGTGCTCATTTGCGACTTTTTTTGCGCCTAAAATTGTCTCCTTTCAAAGTTCGCCATTGTCTAGTTTTCTGCAGTGTTCCTGGAGTTATAACCAGAATCTAGATGTGAAAGTTGCAACTTTTTTAAAGAGGCACAAATCTGCAATGCTGCCTTTGACGAGGCGTGGAAATTAGCTTGGAACTGATTGCGACTTTTGTTTTAAGAAGTCACAAATACACTAAAGGCCAAACACCACATGTATCAATAAGGAAAAAAAATACAGATTCATACCAGCAGAAAAGCTAAGAAAATCCAAATAAACAGCCAGGGCACAGTCCATGATTCAAAGACTGGCCACGTGCCACTAGAATAAGACAGTCTACTCGGTACTGCTTGTGTTGGGTTGTGCAGGGAAACCACTTGGTTGCCCATTTATCCGTTAGCATTTCAGAAATGTCTATAGGGACTAATAAAGAACTGGAATAACGCAGAGTCATAGGCAAAGATGTTTCAGTATTGTCTTTTAATGTTGAATATAATTCTTTTACTAAAGATGACATGTCATGTAAGGACAGGAGACAAGTCCTCTTTAAGTGAGTTGCCCCACAAGAGACTTGTGTCCCATGAATGCTTGTATTGGTAATAATGGGGCAGATTTACTTACCCGGTCCATTCGCGATCCATCGGCGCGTTCTCTGCGGTGAATTCGGGTCCGGCTGGTACGGCAGTTCCTCCGACGTACACTAGATGTCGCTGCTGCGCTGAAGAGCATCGGAATGCACTGAAGTTCACCGAGCCATCGTGGGTGAAGGTAAGCGCATGTTGAGTGACCCGTTTTTTTTTATTTTTAAATGTGGCGTTTTTTTTTCGAATCCGTCGGGTTTTTTTACGGCCACGTGCCCCGATTTCCGTCGTGTGCATGCCGGCGCCGATGCGCCACAATCCGATCGCGCACGGCAAAATCCCAGGGCAATACAGGGAAAATCGGCGCAAACAGAGGTCGCACTTACATTTCTCCAGAAGGGTAATAATACTCCTCTCACCATTTTTGAGGAGTAATTTCAGCCGAGGAGGAGTATGAAATTTTCAGTAATACAACTATATAACTCCAAGTTTTATATAGTGTTAATAGACTATTGTTCCATATAATTATATTTTATTTGTAAATATCCCCTATGATATGTAAAGCGCTACGGAATTATGATATATGATTATCATTATTATAGACGTCTATTTATAGAAGAAAATTGTTACAGCCCCTGTTTTTGTAGCTACTTTAGAAAATTATAGTAATATCTGGGGCTGATGTCGGCCCCAGAAACCCCCACAGTGTGGGTCGGCGCCAACACTGGTCCCAGAGCCACCCACAGAGTGGGTTGATTCCCCAAACCCCTACAGAGTGGGCCAGGACTGACACTGCTTAATTTATTTAATTTATTTTTTCGTTATTGGGGCCTTGTGATGTCATTTTCTTTGCGGGATGAGATGCTTTTTCCAGTGTTACCATTTTGGGGTTGGTATCACCTATTGTTGAAAATTTTGGAATATATTTTGAGGTCAGGAGTAGAAAAGCATTAATTCTGTACTGGATTTTTTATTGTTATCTTTATTGTATGGGTCGATACGATTACGGGGACCAGACTTGAATATTTTTTCTTACATTTTACTAACTTTGCCAAATAAAACCTAAAGTGGGGGAAAAAATCTATCATTTTTTCCATTGTCGTCTTCCAAGTGGCATAAGATTTTTTACTTTTTTGGCTATGGTGCTGGTTGATGGCTTGTTTTTTGCGGGACATGTTGTACTTTGCACCAATATCATTCTGGAGTACATGTGTTTTTTAAATCACTTTTTATTGCATTTTTTGTGGGATTCAATGGGTATAAATCATACTTTTTGGCGTGTTTTTAACGGCGTTCAGTGTGTGGGTTCAATAATTAATTACTTTTATTCTACGGATTGTTACGGACGCGGTGATACTATATGTGGGGTTTGTGTTATGATTTAGACTTTTTTTAGTGTTATATTTCTCTTTATATGTTATGGCATTACGGGCATTTTTAATGATTTATTACTTTATTTTTTATTGATAAACTTTTTTTTTTACTTTTTCCACCATCGGACATAAACAAGCAATCATCTGATGTATTGCAGGGTATTAGCAGTGTCAGCCTATGCACATGAATAGGCTGACAATGTGCCTTTAAGATGAGGTCATAGACGCCATCTTTCAGGCAGTGCCTACAGGTCCTGATCGGACCCCACGGCTGTCATGACAACGTGAGGGGGGTGGGTGATCGTGGGGAAAAGGCCCCCAAAGGCAGGTTAACTAATTGGCTATTAGTTATAGCCAGCACCCCCATATGTCCCGATGCCGGTTCGGCTCAGATCTTGATCTGAACCGGCATCAGCGCTGCGTCTGATATACCGGTTCAAGAGGTTAAAATAGTTGTGTTTAAGATGAGTTTTGTGTGGTGAAATGAAAAACATTAGAAATATACAGTGCATCATAACTTGCTGCATAGCAATAGACTCAGCCCATCTCTTATATTACCTGCAATGGGAATGTAAGCATCAGAAGTAGTCCACGGCCAATTAAATATTGTTTTACATATGTCATCTTCTTGTACAACATTTTGATATCCTGAGAAGGCACCAGGATGTAGTTTGTCAGGTAGTGTGATGCATGTGCCAATATTATGCAGTCCACTGCCCCCTTACAGCTGCTGTGCCCCGTAAACCAATTCCTCCACATGTCCCTCCTGTCGTCTCCAAGCTCCGCCCACAGTCTGTGCTCAGTCAGAAGGGGCCCGCGGTCATATAAAATAGAGTGGCACGCGGGCAGCCAATAACAAAGCCCCATAGACGCTGCTTAACATCAGCAGCGTGAAAGGAGCTTTGTTATTGGTCTTGTGCGCACTGCTGAGCGGTGTGCAGTTTCAATCTTCATTATGATCGCGAATCGCGATCCTGCAAATGAGTGCGTCGGACCTCTCGACCCGCACGCTACAGAGGATAATCGCCAAGCGTAATTTTACGCATGGCGATTATTTTGGGAGGTAATAGTGCCTCACCATGCGTCATAGACGCGTGGTGAGGCGTTAATGCGACCTCTGGGCGCAAAACAGAAAAATTTGGTTAAACAGTCGCAAAAACGCGAATCGTGCCCTTAGTAAATGACCCCCAATGTGTTTAACTCTGTGAGCCATAGTCCATAATGCCATAATCACAAAAGGTATATATACATTGGTGGACATGCATTAATGTCATTGCTTAAAACCATTCCATTATATGTCAATGCCTTAGAAATGTTCCAGACATATCCTGTGAATAGGGGATAAGTGTCATTTGTCACACAACACCTTTTATGAACTTCCTAGTGCACCCTTAATACAGTATAAGGTAACATGTCACATTTTTTATGCAGAATCTATGCAATGCAAATTCATATACATATGCATCAGGAAGAGATCTGCATGGTTTAAAAGGGAACCTGTCACCAGGAGCCCTTTTTCTGGCTCCCCCATGCTCCGATGTAGAATAGTGTACATACCAAATACAGGCGGTTCCCTACTTAAGAACACTCGACTTACATACGTCCCCTAGTTACAAACGGACCTCTGGATATTGGTAATTTATTGTACTTTAGTCCTAGGCTACAATGATCAGCTATAACAGTTATCACAGGGGTCTGTAATGAAGCTTTATTGTTAATCCTGGTTCTTATGACAACCCAACATTTTTAAAATCCAATTGTCACAGAGACCAAAAAAGTTCTGGCTGGGATTACAATGATAAAATATACAGTTCCGACTTACATACAAATTCAACTTAAGAACAAACCTACAGACCCTATCTTGTATGTAACCCGGGGACTGCCTGTAGTCTTTTTTACAAAAAAAGATAAGTTAGATCAAAATTTACCTTTCTGTAAGCAGGGATGTGTCCCTAGTCCTATGTGAGTGGCCAGTGAGGAGAGGGGCAGACATGTATACAGAAAGGTAAACTTTGATCTACCTTATCTTTCTGAAGAAGTCAGTTTTACTATAAAAACTCTTTGGCAAAAAGGGCTCCTGATGACAGGTTCCCTTTAAGGGCAGGCAACTAAGTGTAAAATGTTTTATTGTGTATCCCCTGGTATAGCCATGACTATCACGGACTGCTATGCACAGCCTAGAAAGTTTGGCACTTGCCTACATTGTTTACTATACTGGAAGTCTGAAGGAAATCCTTTTAAATAATTTAGCAGTAGATGTGCCCTAACATTGTAATATACTTTCCGTAGTAATCAGGATATCTCTGGCACTTTGTCTACTTCGAGAAAGCTAATTTTTTTTTTCATTAGCTGATAAAATTTGCTTGACTAGGGCACCACCTTTCCAGATTGTTATATATTTGTTGCATTTAGCTGAATAGGTTTGCACAAATCCATGCCTACTGTATGATAGACACATAACCCATTGACACTCATTTTCTGCAGTATGTTAGCTTAGGTGCCCACTGCACATATTTTCACATGAACAATAATATAATAATAGTACAGGCGGTCCACTACTTAAGGACACCCGACTTACAGACAACCCATAGTTATAGACAGACCCCTCTGACCTCTGGTGAAGCTCTATGGATGCTTTACTATAGTCCCAGATTGCAATAATCAGCTGTAAAGTGTCTGTAATGAAGCTTTATTGATAATCCTTGGTCCCATTACAGCAAAAAATGTTTAAACTCCAATTGTCACTGGGGCCAATTTTTTTTTGTCTGGATCTACAATTATAAAATATACAGTTTCGACTTACATACAAATTCAACTTAAGAACAAACCTCCGGACCCCATCTTGTACGTAACCCGGGGACTTCCTGTATATGAGAATTTGCAAACCTCAAAATTGAAAAGAAAACATCCGTAAGCGCATGCAAAATTTTCAAAATTAGACTAGTACTCAAGAGAATGTTCCTGTATGGTGTGTACCTGGCCGTATGAAACAATAATAACTAATAGATAGGAAGGGATTCTCCATAGACAGTAGGAAACAGTAGGAAGAACCCCAATCATTATTAATTACAGAGGTGACTCCAGTGTATCAAAATACATAATAATTTTTCATAATTCTTCCAGAGAATACAATGTATTTTACATTTCTACATTTGTCTTATTGTTGTGGTTTTATACATATGATACAATCCTAGTTTTGATTTGTTTTGTTTGTTTGCCAAGCTGACATCTGTCACCTGGATCTTTCCAGCACTTGTTTCCCAGGTGGGTCAGAGTTTGGGGAAATAGCTCGGTCTCAGTTATATGAGACAGGATGATATGCTGGGAGCTCTCCAAATCAACACAACTTAAGTAAATGCTGCAGGAGTAACTTTCTTCAAGGCACAGGTGTTGCCTGTTTATTTCTAAAATGTAAAGGACTCATTACAGTCACAGCAGAGTACGGTATGTCTATTTATAGCGGTAATGTTTCATTTACTGAGCATGGTCTCTACAGAACAATAGACACATATCTCCTTCATAGAAATGTTCCCATAAAGTTGATTAAGAAAGGTGCTAGATTCCTTCCATTACAGTATTTGTATATGTTTGTATAGTGGTTGTCCCACAAAGCAAGTTAGGCCCTATTCACAGGATAGGGCCTAATATGCTGATTGGTGTGGTTCTCAGTGATGGGACGACCACCGATAACGAGAACAAGGGTCTGATGTACCCCTGTCACCCCCCGAGATGACCGGAGCAGCGCATGAGCAGGCAGCCCCATGCATCTCTATGGAGCTCATGGCTCTTGGCAATCTCCGTCAGCTCCATATAGATGAATGGGGCAGTCTGCGCATGCACAAGCAGCTGCTCCGGTCATCTCAGTAGAACAGTATTATCTTCCTGAATACTGACAAATAAAATTAAGGAGGAAAAAGTGGATTGCCAAAGAACAGGAGAAAGGACCGATATTTAAAGATAATGGGGCAGATTTACTTACCCGGTCCGTTCGCGATCCAACGGCGTGTTCTCTGCGCTGGATTCGGGTCCGGCCGGGATTCATTAAGGTAGTTCCTCCGCCGTCCACCAGATGGACGCTGAAAAGCATCTGAACGCGCTGGAGTTCACCGGCTCGGGCTGAGTGAAGGTGAGCGCGTCCCAAGCGACACATTTCTTTTTTTAAATGCGCCGGTTTTTCCGAATCCGTCGGGTTTCCGCTCAACCACGCCCCCCGATTTTCATCGTGTGCATGCCGACGCCGATGCGCCACAATCCGATCGCGTGCGCCAAAATCCCGGGGCAATACAGGGGAAATCGGCGCAAATCGGAAATATTCGGGTAACACGTCGGGAAAACGCGAATTGGGCCCTTAGTAAATGACCCCCATTGTATTTAGTACCTACGTTTACGGAGGAGCATGGTAAATATAATCTATATCTGAATATAAATAAGCATGTTTTCAGCTGTTTCCTCTGATAAAAATGAAAAATGAGACAAAATATGAAATTATAACATTCTTATACAATTTAGCTGTACCATTTTATCTGTACCATCAATGCTGAATGGATTTCTCCACTATATTAATTTCAAGCATAATCCCAAGATGAAACGCTGTGATCTGGTCCATGTAACTTTGACTAATGGCCCTCATCCAATACCAAAAACTTTCAGATAAGTAAATAGGAGAAAAGTATGTGGTTCATTAAGGTCACTTTTCCACAGTAATGCACTGGGTGCTCCATTCTTGGGCTAGTTGAGAGAAGTAAGTAGGAAAGTGTGTTGCACAGGGAACACCCACTGAGCTCTGAACTTTCAGTGGCATAAGCAAGCATTTCAGAAACAAAGTTGTTCTTAAATGTAAACAACAAAAAAAATCAATTAACGAAAATTCAAAGTTACCAATTATACAGATACATTTCTCAAAATGTTCCTTTCCATGTAGGGTCATTTTACATTTCCATTGCAAACAGCATTTGTAAACGCATTCAGTTCTTGCAGATCAAATACTCTAAAGAGTTGGAGATCTGTTTCATATGTAACTAATGAACAGAAAACACTTCATAACGGGCAGTGTGTTCAGTATCTCGCCATATCTTAAACATGAAAGGGGTAATTATGATTTAGGGTCAACCACCTCTAAATAAACATGTTTATGTTAAGGTATGCGAAAAATAACCAATTCTAGCCTGGAAAGAATCTGCATGTAAACAAAGTCATGGGATATGACCTAAAGGTTGTGTACAGTATATAAAACGGCAATGATGTCTGATAACAGAGCCTTCATACATTTACATAAGAAAACACTATAACCTATGTGAGGAAAATATTCGAGTGAAAAAAAAAAAAGAAAGCATTGAATTACTGGAGGAAAAATTATATGATAGAGAGATAGACAGGCATAAAAAGGGGATGAATAAAAATGAAATTCCAAAATGATGCAAAATTCTCAGACCTTTTACTTAGGACAATTATACTTAAGAATTGGGGAGAACTCTGGCCCCGATTCCTTGTGGATTTCAGTAGGGAAATTACAACCGTATCTCAAAAGCAGTAGAAATGTTACCAATTTTATAGGGTCAGACAGTAGGTGTTCTCCTTAAGGAGACAATGCCAATTAAGGCCAATTTGCATTCTTACCAATTTTATACACATTCTCCCAACATTTTTTATGCAGAATACACAAGCAGACCGGATTTCATGTCTGCAGCGTGTTCATTCTGCTTTCTTTTTACTATAGCAGCTTGAGGAATAAAAGCTGAGCCGTCATTGGTTAATTAGTATGCACAACCATCAATATTTTTTCCCATAGTTTTAATAAATGAGGCCTGGAGCATAATCTATAGTGGCAGAAAGTACAAAATATATATCCTGTGTCTGCCTAGCAGAAGAGAAGCAGCAGGTATGTAGTTTAAGGTACAGGGCATCAGTTTTTTTGGTCTATACTACAAACTCTTGAACTGGCAGGAATGAAAGCTGAGCTGCGATTGGTTGCTATGTGCACATGTTTTTTTTCACAATACAGGCGGACACCCGACTTACAGACGACCCCTAGTTAAAGACGGACCCCTCTGACCACTGTGACCTCTGGTGAAGTCTCTGGATGTTGCTATAGTCCCAGACTGCAATGATCAGCTGTAAGGTGTCTGTAATGAAGCTTTATTGATAATCCTTGTTACCATTACTGCAAAAAATTTGAAACTTCAATTGTTACTGGGGCAAAAAAATCTTTTGTCTGGAAATACAATTATAAACTATACAGTTTCGTCTTACATGCAAATTCAACTTAAGAACAAACCTATGGAACCTATCTTGTACCTAACCTGTCTACCTGTCTAACCTATATACGGAGTATATATACTTCCCCCATACACTTCAATGGCCTCGCAGAGCCCTGCGCCTGTAGAAAGATAGGACATCTCCTATGTTTCTACGGAATACAGTTCCTATGGAGAGGGGGGGGGGGGTTAGAAGCACTCTCCCCCTCCTCCTCTTCCTGGCGCCGATGTATGATCGCCGTACTGCGGTACGACGGGCATAGATCGTGTGAATGTCTCACCTTAGGACACTTTTTTATAAATCTGTCCCATTGTGTTCTCGTTGCTTTACATAAACGTGGTTTAAATCAACAAGCTGTTAACGCAGTGTAAATGTAATGTTAATGAAAAGTGTGGGAATGCAGGCTAATATTGCCTTCACATAGATCTTACATAAATGCGGTATAAACATCCCATTCACATTGCTTATACAGAAACGTGGTTTAAATCAATGCGATAATGTAGCCTGGCCTAATGCGATAATGTGACCAGACTATACCCGGGCCAGAAGGGAATATTCAGACCAGGGGGTATACTCTGAGCTAGCCCTGAGTATACCTGGGTATATTTTGGGATGGGGTTATTCTGGCCTGCCAGACCATGTGCAATATCCCTGCCAATGTGCATGGCAGAGGAGTAGTTGTGAATAAGCCCCTTGTACCATTCAGTACACCAAGAGGTAATATGCAGCGGTAGATGCTGCCTGAATAGGCAAGGGTTAACCTGTTTCCTGATGTCATCCAATGATGTTTCACCTTTGTAACTTGAGTGTGATTGGAGAGTGAAACCACATGACCAGGAGCTGAGGAGAAGTGACGGTTGGAGAGAGCCAACAGTCAGAGCAGTCAGTTAGAGGAGTGAGTGCTGACAGGGAGTTAGTGCTGAGCTCTCACCTCATGGGAAGCTCTTTAGGCTCAGCTCCTGACTGAGAAACAGCTCTTAGCAACAAGCTTTAGGCCCAGCTCTGAGAGAGAAGGCCAGAGCCTCTACAGAGCACACAGTGAGAGGTACTGTGTCAGTCCACCATCATCTCAACCAATCCAGAACAAAGCTGCAGCTTCCAGCGTTGGACACAGCTACATCCCCGCCTGCCCCTGCATCCAGGCTGGTGACCCAACTCCTGAGGTTCACTCTCCAAGATCACTCTCAGTAAGACCACCATCTGTAAGGAATCGTTTGGCACGATGCCTGCTGTTGGTTCAAATAAAGAACTGTAAGTTGTTTTCGTTCAACCTCTGCCTCCGTCTGGTCCCTGCTACTACGGCTGTCACCATCACGGGCACCCTGTCCACCACACTGGGACTCATACTGCAGACACCAAAGGGTTGCCCCAGGGAGATCCGCTATAGCAGCCTCTCCCTCATCATTTCTTGCCAACACCACCTGCTGGAGACCTGCCAGGCTGTAGGACAGCCCTGCGGTCCCCATACCAAGCACCGTGACAATAGCGTGCCTAGGCCACAACCGCCAGCCACTCAGGTACTGCGGGCCCCGGCTGACTCCAGGCCCCCTAGAAAAGGCTAGGCCCCGATGGGGGGATGTTGCACATGCTGTCATTAGATGCAACTTCTGCAGCAAACAAGCAAACACATGTTCTTCAACTCTAACTACACCCACAGACTTTGGGTGATGCCACACATGGCGTTTTGAACCCGTTTTTGGTCCGTTTTTAAGCAGTCCGTTTTGAAACCGCATCCGTTTTGACAGGTTTTACCAATTATCTTAATTAAAACCAGTCAATTACGGATGCGTTTTGGACAGAGTGCTTAAAAACGGCCCAAAAATGGGTTCAAAACGCCATGTGTGGCATCACCCTCTGCGGCTTCAGAGCCGCACACAGCTGCAGCAGGGAGGAGAGGAAAGAAACTATTCAATTATTTATTTTTCACAGTAAAAAGAGTTTTATTATAAAAAGGGTTTATACCCTCTTTCAACATCTCGAATGTTGTGAGGATTACACATACATACACACATAGGGGTGGATGTATCATAAGTCTCTTAGAGCAGAACTGTTCTAGTTGCCTATGGCAACCAATCAGAGCTCAGCTTTCACTTTCCCACAGCCGTTTATAAATTAAAGCTGACCTCTGATCTCCCCATACAGATACATTCATACAGATGCAGATTCATGCAGTTTGGCGGCGACAACTCCGGATGAATGTGCTGGTACGTTATCGTGGTGAAACAGCACCTTCTTTTTTGACAAATGCGGCCGTGTGTCTCCTTCAATTTTTGGTCGAAGCGGTCCAATAACTCACTGTAGTATTGTCCAGTGATCGTTCTTCCTCTTTCTAAAAAATCCATGTGAATGACACCGTTCGCATCCCAAAAAATTGTCACCATGATCTTTCCGGCCGATGGGACCGTCTCCGCCTTCTTTGGAGCAGATTCACCGGGAGAAATGCATTGTTTTGATTGTTGCTTAGTTTCTGGTGTGTAATGATGAATCCAGTTTTCATCAACGGTAACAACTCCTTCGGATCTCGCTTAAATTGCTCCAGACAGCCGCATCCGCTTTCTGTCCACCGTGAGCAATCGCGGCACCTACCGGGCTGACAATTTTTTCATCACTGCCGTTTTGGTTGACACACCTATGGCCTCTGCTACTTCGCGCACTTTCGTTTGTCATTCAGCGAGTATCATGTGGACTTTTTGAATAATTGCCTCAGTAACCACGCCTGCCAGGCGTCCTGGTCACTCCTCATCAAAAACGGATGATCACCCACGTTTAAATTCGTTGAACCAATATCTAACTGTGGTCATAGATGGCAAAGTGTCCCCCGTAAACCCCATCCAACTTTGCTTTTATATCCTTACATAACAAAAAACGAATTACCGAACAGTACTGCTCTTTTTCCATCTTAGTGAAAATCCCGAAAAAAACATCTTACTCAAATGGCTGCCAAATCCAAACTAAGCAGTCAATCAGTCTGCAATTTGCTTTGCCGTCGTTTGATAGATGGCAGCACACGATGCTCAGGAACGCCCATGTTGTCAAACACGGGTACTTATTGAACCGCCCTCCTAAACACCATGGGGGACATTTACATAAAGTGTCGGTGTCTGCATTGGCTTTGTTACCGACCTGCTCTCGGTAAGAAGATACACATTTAATATTGTGTAGCTGTGTAGATAAATTTCTGGCGCCGAGACCATTTTCTGTCCCTGGGACCAAAATCTGTCCCGAGAACCAGAAATGTGTCCAACAGTCAGAGAACAGGCAACAGTGCAATAGCCAGTTTACAGCGTCCAAAAATGGCTGTGACACATATTAATTGTGTCTGAGTTTCCACTCCGCCAAAGCCACGCCCCTTTTCAGAGAAGAGTCGGAGCAGGCGGAAAAAGTCATTTTTTCTGTCCCCGACAGCTAATAAATAGGTAGGAGAGCAGAAGATGCGGTGAAGGCGCCACAAAACTGGCAGAAACACCATAGTAAATGTCCCCCAGTGTGTAGTGGATATCTCTCCCTGGTCATGTGAGGTGCACGGCCCATCACAACACACAGATCTGATGACATAACGAGCCATGCACCTGTGTGACATCACATGATCATGTACCAGTATTTATCCACAGGAAAACATTGCTGTTTCCCGTTGAATGACAGCAAGCAGACAACCAGAAATCAGGGAGGAATTGACACAGAAAGTACACTAGAAACTGCACAACCCTTCATTACATAAACAATATCAATAAATTATCCTCCTCCTTCTTAACCAGTCCCTATACAACTCAATGCAGTAACCTGCATGATATGTACAGGGGCCGGTACAGTCACAAGGAAGGACACTGTGCTCCCTGCCAGTGTCTTCACCAGTGTGATGTATTAATGTGGTCCTGACATCGGGCACATCGGAAGAAGCCTCTGACCCCATTGGAAGCCTCTGGCAGTTATTGGGATAGTCTTTCCATGCCCTTCTATGGGAGTTCCAAAACATCTGAGCACACTAAATACAGTAACATTAAAGTGAAGGTAAACAATTTACTTTGTATCTGGCTCTGCAATTGTTGTGTGATGCAGAAAATAAATTAATAATGAAGTTACTTTTCAGACTCAGCTGTTTTTTGTGCAATATGTTACACTGAAGTTTATGGATAACTGCAAATGTTGTCAGATCAGAAGAAAAAAAAAACGTTAAAAATAGTCCACATCACAAATAATACAAATCCACATGAAAACCATGTACATTCAACCAGGTACATTTATATGTGGATTCTAGGTCTGACAATCTGTAATGTGTGCAGATACCCTTATAGCTGAGCATGGGTGGCCTCCTCTTCAAATAATAGGATAGGAAATAAGAAGCGATAGAAAAACTGAAAAATTTGATCAGCTCACCTAAGCAGCAGGGTCAGGCGAAGGGTTCTGATTGTGTGCAAGATGCCATGCACCGTGACTGAAAGAACTTGGACCAGTTCCAAAGTACATAGAGTTGAGCAAAACATATGGGGGAAAATTTGTATAGCATTGTCTTAAAAATCAAAAGTTAAAACTCCAAAATTGATTAAAACACGGTGATCACGTTCCCTCTTTATTTTTGTGTTAGTTTTAAGTTTTAATCATGTCTAATACATTTTGGAGTTTTAACTTTTACTTTTTGGGCCTGTGCTGTACGATATTTTCCTTATACCTTTTGCTCTACTTATAAGTGTCTGACCAGGAGCAGTACCAGTGGCGAAAACAGGGCATCCAAGCTCTTGTGTCTGAATGAATTGATAATTGTTCATAGATCCTCCAATTTAGGCTACATTCACACGGTGTACATACGGCATACATCGGTGCCGGAGAGAGGAGCTCACCCCGCCCCTCTCCATAGCAATATATGGCCGTGATGCCGGATTACGGGGAAAGATAGGACATGTTCTATCTTTCTCCCGGCTATGGAACGATACGGTGCCGCATATGTGTTGCACCGTTCCGCTCCTGTAGTGCGCCATGAGCCCATTGCCGTGTATGAGAGACGTTTATACGCTGTATATATGTCAGCCGTATATACGTCCCCCATACGTTCATGTGAATGTAACCTTATTCTGTGAGACTGGAGATACTGTAGCTTCAGCTTTATAGTTAACAGAAAAACTTAAGATTTTCATTCTCGTGATCCATAGGGGTCACAGTATTAGACTCCCAACCAGTCAGACACTTATTCCCTATTCACAGCAATGTAGGATACACTAAGTTCCCGCTACATCACCTTTATGTTTACAATTGAGAAATTTGGAACTTGAATTCAGACTTCCTGACCGCTCTAAATATATATTAAGAACAGAAACTGCAGCTATTTAAGTTAAAAAAACATGAATTTCAAGGGTGGACATTGAGTTTACTGGCAGAAAATAACTAGGCATTTAATAGCCAAACAGGATGAAAGTCCTGAAAAATTTCTGAAAAACTTCCCTCTTGCCTGCAAATAGAAACTTCATTTGTGTGTTGCCTCGCAGAATGAGGTTTCCCTATGTGCTGAGACTGCCAGAGGCTGTGACTTGCCTCTGTCCACTGGAATCTAATGTAAAGTCCTATCTCCACATCTTGCTTTGGAAATTTGTGTGCTGCAAAGATCTGCAAGTGGCATACAAGATGTTGTAAACCTGCACTAAAACAGGGTATAATCTGTGGTGTAAAGCATCTAAGTGGGTTTATTAGCAGCTCTACATGGTAGGAAGTGTCATAGATATTTAAGGTGAGGGTCTCCAAACCCACTCAGCAATTCTCTAATATACAGTATATATCTACAATCTTACATGCAAGAGGAAACCAAGTAATAGTACAACACAGCAAAGAATCAAAGAACCTTATCCATAAGTTTTGAATACTGTATTATCCTCAGGCCCGGCGCCAGCACCCGGCTAACCCGGGCAAGTGCCGGGGCCCCGGGGTACTGGAGGGGCCCACTCGGGCCCCCAGATCAATTGTGGCAGTGTCGGGCGTCTCTCATAGCGATCTGTGTCTTCCGGACACAGATCGCTATGAGAACATTTGCAGTCACTCACTGCTTTCCCCGGCAGGAGCTGCTGCATCGGAGGCTGAAGGACCTGTGATGAAGTCATGGTCACATGACCTGCCGGGGAGAGCAGTGACCACACAGAGAGAGCTGCATCAGTGAGGTGAGGGGGGAGACATGGGGGGCAGTGTGTATACAGAGGGAGAGGGTAGCAGTGTGTATACAGAGGGAGAGGGTAGCAGTGTGTATACAGAGGGAGAGGGTAGCAGTGTATATACAGAGGGAGAGGGTAGCAGTGTGTATACAGAGGGAGAGGGTAGCAGTGTGTATACAGGAGGGGGGAGGATGTGTCCACGCGGGGGAGGTGGGCAGTGTGACTACTGAAGGGGGGGCCCATAAAGGGGCCCACTAGGGCTCTGTCGCCCAGGGGCCCACTAAAACCTGGAGCCGGCCCTGATTATCCTTGTCTAAACCCAGCCAAAGGTTAGTATCCCTGCCCTCTGAAATACTACTACACTCATCTGGCATCTGAAATGTACTACAATAAAATGTGTTATGTGTTCTTATGTATTTTAAGGAATTTTCCAGACTAAACATATTGACAACATATCCATAAAATAGGTTCTTACTATCAGATAGGGTATCAGGATTGGAACAGGAAGTAGACAGCTCCATTCTCTGTGTTGTGATGAAACCAGGTTACTGCAGATCAGCTCCCTATCATTTGAATAAGAGCTAAGCTCCAACATCTTTTTTTATCTATTACATGGAGAGCAGAGCAGTCAGCTTCCTCTTCCATTTTCTACTTTACCAGCTGAGAACGGATAATCAGGGGGTAGAACTATTGCGCCGGGATTTCTTGATAAGAACGGTGGCTCAGTGGTTAGCACTACAGCCTTGCAGTGCTGGGGTCCTGTGTTAAAGCCCCATCCACGTCAACATCTGCAAAGTGTTTGTATGTTCTCTCCGTGTTTGGGTGGGTTTCCTCCCACACTCCAAAACATACCGGTAGGTTGATTAGATTGTGATGCCATTGGGGACAGGGACTGAATTGGCAAGCTCTGTGTAGCGCTGCGTAATCTGTGTGCTATATAAATAAAGGAATTATTATTATAAATCAAGTGTTGGGGTGGGAGGGGGGACCCAGGGCATATTAAGCCTGCCGTGGGCTCTGTATGAATATTGTAGCCCTTATATGTCTGGAATGCACTTCCTCTATACATACATGTACTACAATCAAACTGGGCAATAGAGGATGCGTCCCTTCTGCCTGCTTCCAATCTATGGTTTCAGGACCTTTGGAGGACCTTCAAGAAATGGCTCTTGTATATATGTGTATTGAGAGAAGGAACACATGTATGATCATTTCATGGATGAAGGTGGTTGGTTTGGGTGGCCATGAGCCCCCAAGAAGGCTTTGGCCCTGGGCTACTGCCCAAACCGCCTATATTATAATCCAATTTTGGTAGTGATAACTGAAATGACTAAAGATGGTTCTCCCTTTCTTCAAATATATTGTGGGCACAAAAAAGCCACACTAGAGGCGAGGATTGATCAGAAAATGATTGATCAGACAGTCCAGCTGTTTCAATTGGTAATGGTAAGTGTGTCATCAGCAATGTGGAAAGCTGCTGGGCTGTCTTACAGATTACTGTTGAGTAATGGGGTCCTAATATCGAGGCAACAGATCTTATCCCCACAGAACCCCTTCAAAATAAGAAATGCTGAAAGTGGAGATCCTATTGGTGTTCCCAAGATAACACTTTTTCAATTTTTGTGGACCATAAAACCTACCCTCCAAACCTTCACCGCAATGTAAAGTGTATGAAGAAATACATTACTAAATCTAATTTCATGTTTCATGACTGTTTTCTTTTTAGAAACATTTCCCAAATCCTGCACAGGCAATCAGTCCAGAAAAGTTGGCTAATAGTTAATATAACCTTTGTCTCTAAGATATATACAAGCTCTTGTGTATACATAAAGTCCTCTGTGTGCAGCTAGGAAGAGCTGAGCTTTGAAGATTAAAATGTATATGTGTTTCTAATCCAGCATTTGGTATGTTCTCTCCATCCAGTCCTTTACATCTGGATCAAGTTCTTCTACTCCAAGGAATTAAATAGTCAATTCGTAAAAAAAAAAAAAAAAAAAAGGAAAGAAATTGTAAAGTGAAAAACTTTAGGGACTTGTGTTGCATAATCAGTACAATTTGTTTTCAGTAGAGCGATCCGCTTTATACATCGCTGCATAAGCAGTATAAATTGTATTAGGGGAAGGTCAGATGGAGAAGACCCTACTCCCCTCCATCTCCCTCGCTCTTCTCTGGAACCCCTCTGCTCTCTGGAGTATTACTCTATTGTGTACAAGCTGGACATGGTTGTTTGAGTCACGACTTGAACATAACACCAGAACAAAAAATTGCTGCGTCTCAGGATGTTGCAACAAACCATAAAGTCCTTAATTTGGGATTGCTGAAAAAAATTTACAAGTCACTCCACACCGCTAATCCTCTACGTTTAGCTCAGCAGCTGTTGTACAATAAGAACGTCCAAGGAAATGTAACCATAGCGCTACATCACATACAATGTATTACATATACATACAATAACATACACCACAACATGCTATGGGAGCCTAGAGGAAGACAGCTGGGACTTATACAGACATTAGTTAAATGGTCACTAGAGATGAGCGAACATGCTCGTCCGAGCTTGATGCTCGGTCGAGCATTAGGGTACTCGAAACTGCTCGTTACTCGGACGAATACTTCGCCCGCTCGAGAAAATGGCAGCTCCCGCCGTTTTGCTTTTTGGCGGCCAGAAACAGAGCCAATCACAAGCCAGGAGACTCTGCACTCCACCCAGCATGACGTGGTACCCTTACACGTCGATAGCAGTGGTTGGCTGGCCAGATCAGGTGACCCTGGGATAGACTAGCCGCTGGCCGCGCTGCTCGGATCATTCTGTCTCTGGATGCCGCTAGGGAGAGAGCTGCTGCTGGTCAGGGAAAGCGTTAGGGTGTTCTATTAGCTTACTGTTAGGCAGGAGTGATTCTCAAAGAACCCAACAGCCCTTCTTAGGGCTACAATAACGTTCTACTTTTTTTATTTTAATTTGCATCTTTTACCATTTTGTGAGGAATTAGCAGGGGGACTTGCTACCGTTGTGTTTAGCTCTTAGTGGCACACATATCCATAGCAAAGGCCGAAGTGGCAAAATTCAGTAGGGGTTGGATTTCTATTAGGCAATAACTCAGTGTCATCTCATCTGGCATAGTAGTGTGCTTCCTTTGATACTTGGCTAGAAAATAGCCATAGGAGAATACAAACAGCTTCTTGAAGCCTACAGTAGCGTTCTATATATTTGATTTCTGGTTGATCTGCTGGTGGCTGTAGTTTCTGCAGTGCATGTACTTGCCAATTCTGAGCAATTTGTAGTGAGACTTGCGACCGCTGTGTTCTGCGCTTAGTGGCGCACATATCCATAGCAAAGGCCGAAGTGGCAAAATTCAGTAGGGGTTGGATTTCTATTAGGCAATAACTCAGTGTCATCTCATCTGGCATAGTAGTGTGCTTCCTTTGATACTTGGCTAGAAAATAGCCATAGGAGAATACAAACAGCTTCTTGAAGCCTACAGTAGCGTTCTATATATTTGATTTCTGGTTGATCTGCTGGTGGCTGTAGTTTCTGCAGTGCATGTACTTGCCAATTCTGAGCAATTTGTAGTGAGACTTGCGACCGCTGTGTTCTGCGCTTAGTGGCGCACATATCCATAGCAAAGGCCGAAGTGGCAAAATTCAGTAGGGGTTGGATTTCTATTAGGCAATAACTCAGTGTCATCTCATCTGGCATAGTAGTGTGCTTCCTTTGATACTTGGCTAGAAAATAGCCATAGGAGAATACAAACAGCTTCTTGAAGCCTACAGTAGCGTTCTATATATTTGATTTCTGGTTGATCTGCTGGTGGCTGTAGTTTCTGCAGTGCATGTACTTGCCAATTCTGAGCAATTTGTAGTGAGACTTGCGACCGCTGTGTTCTGCGCTTAGTGGCGCACATATCCATAGCAAAGGCCGAAGTGGCAAAATTCAGTAGGGGTTGGATTTCTATTAGGCAATAACTCAGTGTCATCTCATCTGGCATAGTAGTGTGCTTCCTTTGATACTTGGCTAGAAAATAGCCATAGGAGAATACAAACAGCTTCTTGAAGCCTACAGTAGCGTTCTATATATTTGATTTCTGGTTGATCTGCTGGTGGCTGTAGTTTCTGCAGTGCATGTACTTGCCAATTCTGAGCAATTTGTAGTGAGACTTGCGACCGCTGTGTTCTGCGCTTAGTGGCGCACATATCCATAGCAAAGGCCGAAGTGGCAAAATTCAGTAGGGGTTGGATTTCTATTAGGCAATAACTCAGTGTCATCTCATCTGGCATAGTAGTGTGCTTCCTTTGATACTTGGCTAGAAAATAGCCATAGGAGAATACAAACAGCTTCTTGAAGCCTACAGTAGCGTTCTATATATTTGATTTCTGGTTGATCTGCTGGTGGCTGTAGTTTCTGCAGTGCATGTACTTGCCAATTCTGAGCAATTTGTAGTGAGACTTGCGACCGCTGTGTTCTGCGCTTAGTGGCGCACATATCCATAGCAAAGGCCGAAGTGGCAAAATTCAGTAGGGGTTGGATTTCTATTAGGCAATAACTCAGTGTCATCTCATCTGGCATAGTAGTGTGCTTCCTTTGATACTTGGCTAGAAAATAGCCATAGCAATAGGATAGGATTGTTTGGTTTTAAAAACTCAAAAAAAAACAAAAAACACAAAAAAAAAAAAAAAACACAAAAAAACACCAAAAAAAACAAAAAGAAGTAAAAAAAAAAAAAAAGTTATAACTCTCATTTTAAAAATGTTTAACCCGAGGGCTAGGGGTAGAGGACGAGGGCGGGGACGTGGGCGTCCAACTACTGCAGGGGTCAGAGGCCGTGGTCCTGGGCGGGGTGAGACACCACCTGCTGATGAGGGAGCAGGGGAACGCCGCAGAGCTACACTCCCTAGGTTCATGTCTGAAGTTACTGGGACTCGTGGTAGAGCACTGTTGAGGCCAGAACAGTGCGAACAGGTGATGTCGTGGATTGCTGACAATGCTTCGAGCAATTTGTCCACCACCAGTCAGTCTTCCACGCAGTCCACCCATGTCACCGAAATCCCCACTCCTCCAGCTCCTGCACCTCAGCCTCCTCCCCCCCAGTCTGCCCCCTCCCAGGAAAATTTGGCATTTGAACCGGCATACTCTGAGGAACTGTTTTCTGGACCCTTCCCACAGTCACAAACCACTTGTCCGGTTGCTGCTGAGCAATTTTCCGATGCCCAGGTTTTCCACCAGTCACAGTCTGTGGGTGATGATGACCTTCTTGACGTAGTGGAAGTGTGTAAAGAGGTGTCCGACGATGAGGAGACACGGTTGTCAGACAGTGGGGAAGTTGTTGTCAGGGCAGGAAGTCCGAGGGGGGAGCAGACTGAGGGATCGGAGGATGATGAGGTGACAGACCCAAGCTGGGTTGAGAGGCCGGGTGAACACAGTGCTTCTGAGACGGAGGAGAGTCCTCGACCTGAACAGGTTGGAAGAGGCAGTGGTGGGGCCAGACGGAGAGGCAGGGCCAGAGCTGGTGCATCAGCGCCACTGTCAACTAGTGAAGCTCCCGTGGTGAGGGCTCTTGCGGCGAGGGCTAGATCTTCAGAAGTGTGGAGGTTCTTTAAGGAAACACCGGATGACCGACGGACTGTGGTGTGCAACATTTGCCAAACCAGGCTCAGCAGGGGTTCCACCACTACTAGCTTAACTACCACCAGTATGCGCAGGCATATGAATGCTAAGCACCCCACTCAGTGGCAACAAGCCCGTTCACCTCCGGCCGTGCACACCACTGCTCCTTCCCCTGTGTCAGCTGCTAGTCAGCCCCCTGCCCAGGACCCTGGCACAAAAACCCCATCGTCGCCTCCACGATCCTCCACAGCATCCACCAGCGTTCAGCTCTCCATACCCCAGACGCTGGAGCGGAAACGCAAATATAGTGCAACCCACCCGCACGCCCAAGCCCTTAATGTGCACATCTCCAGATTGCTTAGCCTGGAGATGCTGCCCTATAGGCTAGTAGAGACCGAGGCCTTTCGCAACCTCATGGCGGCGGCCGCCCCTCGGTATTCGGTCCCCAGCCGCCACTACTTTTCCCGATGTGCCGTCCCAGCCCTGCACCAGCACGTGTCAGACAACATCATCCGTGCCCTGACCAACGCCGTTTCTGACAAGGTCCACCTGACCACGGACACGTGGACGAGTGCTGCCGGGCAGGGCCACTATATATCGCTGACGGCACATTGGGTTAACTTGGTGGAGGCTGGGACCGAGTCTGACCCTGGGGCTGCTCATATACTGCCGACGCCGAGGATTGCGGGGCCTACCTCGGTCCAGGTGTTTCAGGCCTACTATGCCTCCTCCTCCTCCCACCCCTCCTCCACCTCCTCCTCCGAACTACCATCCGTGGGCACGGCGCCATCAGTCGGTAGCTCTAGGCACAGCAGCAGTGCCGTCGCTAAGCGACAGCAGGCGGTGCTCAAACTGCTGAGCCTAGGCGACAAAAGGCACACCGCCCAAGAGCTATTACAGGGCATCACGGCGCAGACTGATCTGTGGCTGGCACCGCTGAACCTCAAGCCGGGAATGGTTGTGTGTGACAACGGCCGTAACCTGGTGGCGGCTCTGCAACTCGGCAGACTGACACATGTGCCATGCCTGGCCCATGTGTTAAATCTGATAGTGCAGCGTTTCCTCAAGACATACCCCAATCTGTCTGATTTGCTCACGAAGGTGCGCCGCATCTGTGCGCATTTCAGGAAGTCCAGCCCAGATGCTGCCACTCTCAGGGCAGCGCAGCGCCGCCTCCAACTGCCCGCTCACCGACTGTTGTGCGACGTGCCCACGAGGTGGAATTCAACACTGACCATGTTATCCAGAGTTTACCAGCAGCGCAGAGCGATTGTAGACTGCCAGATGTCAACTTCCACCAGAACTGGTAGTCAGGTCAGTCAGCTTCCTCAAGTCTACAATGAGGAGTGGACGTGGATGTCTGATATCTGTCAGGTGCTGAGTAACTTTGAGGAGTCAACACAGATGGTCAGTGGCGATGCCGCCATCATCAGCCTCACCATCCCGCTGCTTGGCCTGTTGAAAAACTCTCTGGTCAGCATGAAGTCGGAAGCTTTGCGCTCGTCACAAGAGACGGGGGAAGAATATTCCCTTGTTGATAGCCAAAGCACCCTGAGGTCTGTTTCTCAGCGCATATCGGAGGAGGTGGAGGTGGAGGAGGATGAGGAGGAAGAGGAGGAGAATGTTGGCGAGACACAAGAGGGGACCATTGTTGAGTCCTTCACTGTTCAGCGTGTATGGGCAGAAGAAGAGGAGTTGGAGGAGTTGGAGGAGGAGGAAATGGACAGTCAGGCCAGTGAGGGGAGTGAATTCTTACGCGTTGGTACTCTGGCGCATATGGCAGATTTCATGCTAGGCTGCCTATCCCGTGACCCTCGCGTTCAAAGAATTTATTCCAGCACCGATTACTGGGTGTTCACTCTCCTGGACCCACGGTACAAGCAAAATCTTCCCACTCTCATCCCTGGAGAGGAAAGGAGTGTGAGAATGCATGAATACCAGCAGGCCCTGGTGCACAAGCTGAAACAGTATTTCCCTTCTGACAGCGCTAGCGGCAGAGTGCGTAGTTCTGCGGGACAAGTAGCGAGGGAGAGTAGGCGAGCAGGCAGCTTGTCCAGCACTGGCAAGGGTACGCTTTACAAGGCTTTTGCCAGCTTTATGTCACCCCAGCAAGACACTGTCACCTGTCCCCAGTCTCGGCAGAGTAGGGCTGATCTTTACAGAAAGATGGTGAGGGAGTACGTAGCTGACCATACCATCGTCCTAAATGATCACACAGCTCCCTACAACTACTGGGTTTCAAAGCTGGACATGTGGCACGAACTGGCGCTCTACGCCTTGGAGGTTCTTGCCTGCCCTGCCGCTAGCGTCTTGTCCGAGCGGGCTTTCAGTGCAGCTGGTGGCATCATCACCGATAAGCGTACACGCCTGTCGACTGACAGCGCTGACAGGCTGACGCTTATTAAAATGAATAAAGGCTGGATTTCTCAGAATTTCCAATCTCCACCAGGTGAAGGAAGCTCAACCTGAATAATTGATCCACTCCTCCTCCTCCTCCTCATTTTCCTCCTTCTCCTCCTCTTTGTACAGTAAAGCAGAGGAAAATGGCTATTTTTTGACAGGGCCCACTGGCTCTTGCTATAGTACTTCATGCATTTAATTTTTCTGGAGGGCCACCTACCCGGTCCTCTGTTTGAAACAATTTTTGTGAGTGCCACATACAGGCACTCAATCTATTCCATTTTTCTGGAGGGCCACCTACCCGGTCCTCTGTTTTAAAAAATTTTTGGGACTGCCACATACAGGCACTCAATCTATTCCATTTTACTGCAGGGCCACCTACCTGCTCCTCTGGTTTGAACAATTTTTGGGACTGCCACATACAGGCACTCAATCTATTCCATTTTACTGGAGGGCCACCTACCTGCTCCTCTGGTTTGAAACATTTTTGGGACTGCCACATACAGGCACTCAATCTATTCCATTTTACTGCAGGGCCACCTACCTGCTCCTCTGGTTTGAACAATTTTTGGGACTGCCACATACAGGCACTCAATCTATTCCATTTTACTGCAGGGCCACCTACCTGCTCCTCTGGTTTGAACAATTTTTGGGACTGCCACATACAGGCACTCAATCTATTCCATTTTACTGGAGGGCCACCTACCTGCTCCTCTGGTTTGAAACATTTTTGGGACTGCCACATACAGGCACTCAATCTATCCCATTTTACTGGAGGGCCACCTACCTGCTCCTCTGGTTTGAAAAATGTTTGGGACTGCCACATACAGGCACTATCCAAATTAAATTGTCTCCATAGCAGCCTCCACACGTTGTCTCCATTGCTACCTCCAAAAGTCGTCCATATAGCTGCCTCCATACATCGTCCCTTTATCAAACGAGGTGTGTCAGGCAGAAATTTGGGTTGTTTTCATGGATTCCACATCAAAGTTGTTAACTTTGTCGCCACCCTGCTGTGTTATCCACAAAATATACTGGCAAACTTTTACCATTTAGGGATATTATTTCAGCGCTTCTTGCGCATCTGTTTACATTCCCCTCACCCGGCATATCCTAAACTTATAAGAACGCTACTACACTTGATCTTATACAAAAGGTTCTTAGAAGTGCTGTTTGGGGAGTAGCCTAGAGACAGGGGCTTGGATTGGCGAAAGCTCGCCTGGCAGCGGAACGCCAGCTCCATGCGCATCATGCGCTTCTTGCGCATCTGTTTACATTCCCCTCACCCGCCATATCCCAAACTTATAAGAACGCTACTACACTTAACTTGGTGCAGGCTGGGACCGAGTCTGACCCTGGGGCTGGTCATATACTGCCGACGCAGAGAATTGCGGGGCCTACCTCGGTCCAGGTCTCAAAGGCCTACTATACCTCCTCCCACCCCTCCTCCACCTCCTCCTCCTCCGAATTACCATCCGTGGGCATGGCGCCATCAGTCGGTAGCTCTAGGCACAGCAGCAGTGCCGTCGCTAAGCGACAGCAGGCGGTGCTGAAACTGCTGAGCCTAGGCGATAAAAGGCACACCGCCCAAGAGCTATTACAGGGCATTCCACATCAAAGTTGTTAACTTTGTCGCCACCCTGCTGTGTAATCCCCAAAATATACTTGCAAACTTTTACCATTTAGGGATATTATTTCAGCGCTTCTTGCGCATCTGTTTACATTCCCCTCACCCGCCATATCCTAAACTTATAAGAACGCTACTACACTTGATCTTATACAAAAGGTTCTTAGAAGTGCTGTTTGGGGAGTAGCCTATAGACAGGGGCTTGGATTGGCGAAAGCTCGCCTGGCAGCGGAGCGCCAGCTCCATGCCAAGATCCAACTAACATAGTTTTAACTGCAGCACCTTTAATCTACTACTAGTTCACTGCCTCCATACATGGTCCCCTTATCAAACGAGCTGTGTCAGGCAGAATTTTGGGTTGTTTTCATGGCTTCCATTTTAACTTTGTCGCCACCCTGCTGTGTAATCCACAAAATATACTGGCAAACTTTTATCATGTACCGATATTATTTGAGCGCTTCTTGCTCACCTCCTTTGGTTCCTCTCTGCCACCCATTGGTTTGAAGCCTGAGTCCATTTAGGGTATGTCGCCATGACACTCTCTAGCCTGCTGCCGCTGCCTCTGCATGCCGTCCCCTATAGTGTCAGGGTCAATTATTGGATGTTTTAGATGCTATCTAGCTTCATTCTGTCACTCTGTCATGGCCATGCTGTTGCCCATAATTTTGGCATAATGGTGCGATTATGCAGCCTCAGAGGCATCCATGCATGCTGCCCCTGCTGTTTCCTGTCCATTTCCGTGGTGTTTCCATCCTTTTCTGAGGTTCCCAGGTGTTTGGCCAAGCTTCCCTGTGCAGAGCCTTGGTCCCCTTGAAAAATGCTCGAGTCTCCCATTGACTTCAATGGGGTTCGTTATTCGAGACGAGCACTCGAGCATCGGGAAAAGTTCGTCTCGAATAACGAGTACCCGAGCATTTTAGTGTTCGCTCATCTCTAATGGTCACTAACTTTGCTACAAACCAACCTAAATACCCATTAGTGTAGGTGAACAGAAGAAACTTTACAATGTAACGTATCAGAGCAAAGTTCTTCACTATCATCCTCCATCCTTTCCTCATAAGCTCCTGAATTTTGCTAGTAACATGGATAGAAGTTTTCTAGGCTGTCAGATTACACAGAAGCGTTATGGAGAGGTCAGTAAGCGGCAGCTAGGTTTCACCCTGTAGTTTTGAGACAATTGAAAATTTACGGATAAGGAAGCTGTATAAGCCAACTAGAGAAATAGTGCTATTATTCGTTTATACACACAGGACTACTAATATCTGCAAAGTTTTTTTTAAAATTAGGTAAACTTTAAAGAGGACCTGTCACCCAAATTTTCCGCACTAGGAGCAGTCACCGCCCCTAGCCACGCCCCAACCCCGCCCCCTCATGAATATGTCGGACCGCTTTGCGAGCTGTCCGACAATTAAACTGTACTCCGCCGCAGTGTTACATAGCGTTACCGGAGGTTTCCGGTAACGCTATCACTCTAACACTGCGGCGTTTGTTCAAGCACTAGAGAAAGTAAGCAGCTCCTAGTGCCAAAAATTTGGGTGACAGGTCCTCCTTAAAGGAAATCTACCATCAAAATCAATCATGACAAACCAGCAATAATTACTCATAGATCCAGGCACCATAGCTGTGGTAATGTTTCGTATACTTGTTAACCACGGCCTGCTTCTTTCTAAAATCAACTTTTAAAATAATGTTAATGGACCAGAAGGGATTATTAATACCAATAACACCAGTCATTGGTGATGCAACTGCCTTAAAGGAGTTTTCCCACAAAGATAAGTTAGGACCTATCCACGTGATAGGGCCTAACTTGCTGATCAGTGGGGCCTCACTGCTGAGATAGGGCCTAACTTGTCTTTGTGGGAAAACCCTTTTAAGGGGCCGGAGGACTGGTGTCACTAGATTTTTCTATGAACCATCTAGATCCATCTGCAATCTACATCAATCTGTCTACTCGGTAGTGGTGGTGCAGAGTATCAAATATCAGAGCCCACTGATCTGATATTAATTGTCTAAAAATTGGCTAATAATAACTAGATTCTGGAAAACCCCTAGCTAGGCAGGTGATTTGAAGGGGTGACCAAAGAAAAGAGCTTCAACTGCAATATATTGAAATGTATCACAAATACGGAACTACAGACCCAAGATTGAAATAAACTAAATAGTGTTCTAGGGTTCACATTCACTTTATAACTAAGTCTAAAATGGACACATAGGCGGAGATTTATCCACATGCCTAAGAGTAAGAATCTGCTGAGTTGCCCATGGCAACCAATCACAGCTCCCCTTTAAAATATTCATGAGCACTGGTAAAATGAAATCTGAGCTGTAATTGGTTGCCATGGGCAACTAAGCACATTCTTACTCTTAGGCAGCTTGATGACAACTACTGCATGGTAATGGAAGGACTATTTTTTAAGCCTAATTTTAGATTGAGTTTTTAAACCAATAGACATATAGGGGCATATTTATCAGGGTCTCTGCGCCACGTAAGTGACGTAGAAGCTCTAAAATAATCGCAAATGCTAGTTTATTGCTAGCACTTGCGATTATTCAGTCCTCTCCAGCACCTTCACGCTAGGCCGAGCGGTGGGCGTAGCCAGCCGGGTGTGGGCCGGCGCGGGACGTTACTGTCCCGAAACCAGCACATGTGAATAGTCGCCGGTTGCGATTTTAAATGCTGCGCAGCACCCTGCCCTCAAGAGGCTTCATCTCACAGCGAAAATGCACGAGCGCCGGCGTTTGATAAATATCACCTATAGTACATAAATTAAAAAACACTGATGTGTATTCACCGCAAATGTACATTTTTTATCATTACAGGGTTAAGTACAAGGTTTTTTAGGATTGTTCTTAATATGAATTTGTATGTAAGTCAGAACAGATATATTTTATAATTGTAGCCCCAGACATAATTTTTTTTTGTCTTTGTGACAATTGGATTTTCAACATTTTCAGAGGTCACAGTGGGCAGGGTCAGTCTGTAACAAGGGTTCATCTGAAAGTCGAGTGTCCTTAAGTCGGGGACCACCTGTATTATTACAACATATTGGGGCACATCTACTAAAGAGCTTGTGGCAGTTTTCTGGCAGACTGCGCTTTCTTTAAGGTGCAAACTGCTTTCACATGTATTTAAGAAGTTTCCGCTCCACATATGTGTCACACAAGACTGTTTTGTGACGCATCTGCACTTGTTTTCACGTCACACAAGTTTCTGCACTGAAATAGATGTTCCAGTGCTCAGTCGGACTGTGGACCACATTTAACATGCAAAGTTCTACAGAATCGTGTCGCACCCCGTATGTTAAAGGTGCACCAAAAAAAAGTGGTGCACTCTGTTAGTACAGTGCAGGGAGCGCCATATTCATGAAGAAAGTGCCCCAAAATTCATGAATCTAGTGCCCCCTGCACTACACACAAACTGCACATAGTGCACACTGCACTGTTTTTAGGAAATGTTGGCCATTGTAACAAATTCTGGCAAAATACCATGTATAAATACCCATAAGCCCAGCATCATGTTCTGCGTCCACCTAAAAACACACACAGTCGGCTTTATCTATCGGTAAACCATTGACCCAACAAATCTAATCTCATACCTATTGATCCTTGTTGTCCCTTATTAGAGTTGGGAGCTGCCTAACACAAAGATTATTGTCAAATACCACTGCAACCAATGGGACGCACCGATTTTCACAGCCGTTTTGCTTCAGTTTGGCCTCCATTTCTGTGTATCATCTTAAATTACAGTATAAGACTGATCCATGAAAAACGGTTCTGATTAGGACAAAAATGGTTCTGACTCTACTTCTTAATGGATCGCATAGTCCCTTAAAGAAACGGCTGCAGGTGCTGATCCATTGAAAAGTATTGCATATAGAGCAGGCCTTCTTCATGTAACTCTGCAGGAGTAATGTCCACCGCTCCCTCCCCCCATTAAAGATGGTAACATCCAGACACAGACTTATTACTGCTGCCGTGACCTTAAGGGTGTTAAAAGGTCACAGATACATCCAGTCATTAGTCAAAAGTCACAAGTCTGTGTCAAGAGTCATCCCTGGAGGTCAAGACACAGATAACAGTGAGGGATCTATGATGTACTGGACTGGGGTATCCGTGTGCCGCTTATTATTTCTGTAATTGTTTATGTTATTGTTTATGTTATTTTAGGTGTGCCAGGCAATTTCTTAGAGTTAGGGCTACAATTGTGTAGGAACTAAAGCTTGCCATGAAATGTTGTTACATAGTGACAGATAGGTTTCTTAGATGAGACAATTACATGAAATGTATCAGAACCGTTGTATTGGAGAGTTCCAAAATTGCATGTCAATATTTTCATAACCTATAAAGACAGTTTCTTTATGCCTTCTCCGACGGTTTTCTGAGTGTTTCATGAACACCCAGCCCACAACATTTACCATAGTCATAGTCTCCACCGGTAGCAAATCACTCCGCCAGTCCAGAACTGGTCTACAGGGCCAATAATTGCACTTGTAATTAATAAGAGACCGGAGTAATTTTGTGGATACGGGCACCGGAGGACCAGTGAGGAGAACCTTAAGAATGGACTTCAAATCGCTAATCTCAATGAATTCCACCCAGTGCGTTGCTTCAATCTTTGGCTTGGTAAAGTATAAATAAAAAATTATAATAAGAATATATAATGTCTCAATGTCTTCTCATTTATACAAATCAGCAGGTTCTGTTTCATTGAATTTGATAATTTATAGGTTACATCACCCCATGGCCAGTTGCACAACAGCAAATTTGTTCCAAAAATCACCTCCATACATCTGCAGGATTGACCGTTCTATTTAGAACTACCAAACTGTACTCAGCATATCCGCCAGTTCACCTGTTCTATGTTTAACATTTCAATCCGTTTTTGTAATAGTTGAGAACCTTTATGGTCCCGAGTCATTGATCTTTACTCACTTACCTTCTGACACATCTTAAAGGAAATCTACCATCAAAATGATAAATCAAATCAGCTACAATCAAGTATGATAAACCAGGGACACTTACAGATACAGGTAATCAGTTGTTTGTTATCCATTGCCTTCTTCCTTCTAAAAGCAACTTTTAAAATTATGCTTATGAGGTAGAAAGGCTCTGGGGGTTTTAAAAGGGCCCCTCAGTACTGCAGTTTCATTGGCTCCTACACTGTCTTCCCTCCTGCTCCCTCAGCACTTCCCCCACCCTGCCACTACCTGATGTAATGTCACAGAGGAAGTTTCAGCACACAATGGGAGAAGGATTAGTGCTCTGCACAGTGTAACAGCCTGTGTACCTACCGCTGGGAGGGACTCTGGTAACACTCCCCCAGAGCCCTTTTGGCTCAATCACATAATTTAAAATTTGATTTTAGACGGAAGGCCATGGATAACAAATATAAGAACA
Source organism: Engystomops pustulosus (assembly GCF_040894005.1). Classification (NCBI taxonomy): domain Eukaryota; kingdom Metazoa; phylum Chordata; class Amphibia; order Anura; family Leptodactylidae; genus Engystomops; species Engystomops pustulosus. The sequence continues at coordinate 184,093,175 of NC_092413.1, forward strand.
TTACCACAGTCACAGTGCCTGGATCTATCAGTAAGTGTCCCTGGTATATTATAGTTGATTTTGATGGTAGATTTCCTTTAAGACCGGAGATACATGCTAGTGTTTTATGCATTTTGTAAGCCAAATATTGATTATAAAAAGGGAGCTCATAAAGGACAAATTATGCTTTTTTTTATACAACTCCTGGTTTTGGCTTTAAAAACTGTGTGAAAAATAAACTCATTTCGAAACACTAACCTAAATATAGAATTGGAACACAATCAGAAGACTTTAATTACTATCACCATGGAATGCAGATGATCCTCCTGTAAAAGCATCAATTAATATAACCCCAGAAGTCAGCATTTCATCTAATATAGCATTTTCCTGCCCCATGAATCACAAAAAAAAACATTCTCACAGGCTATGGACTTCTTCGGGGCAATTGTTTTTATTATTACACTTTATTTTTATTGAATGCCCCAACGTTTTTTTGTGCTTCTTCTCACTCTTACCGTAGGCTGGGTTTGCCCCTGTGCAAGGGAAGTCTGTCAGAGAAGCAGCCTGAATTTTCAATATGTATCTCTTATTTATGTTCTCTGTTAGAAACACTCAGTTAAGCTGAATTCTTATTAGAGTAAAACAGCTTAAATAAGTGTTTTTAACTATTTATTAAAACACAAATAAGTAAAACTCAGAAGTCAGGCTGCTTCCCTGACAGATTTCTCTGAACAAAGGAAAGACCAGCCTGCAGGGAGTGTGAGAAAAAGCCTCTACAGAAGAGAAAACAAAATCTTAATGGAAGTTTTTTTTTGTGGAATATCAGTGTAATTCATCCTAATTAAGTCATGTTGCACATACAGTTAGACTTTAGGCACCTCTCTCCTGATCACTGGGGTACCAAGCGATCTGACACTTAGCCCCTACCCTGTGGCAGGACTATCCCTTCATCATCCACACTGCAGCAGGTTATTCTCTGCTACACCATTGTCTTTGCTGCAAGTGAATGGGAGGTGTTAAACTGTGCACCACTTTGCTGGTCCTGTAAACTTCTGCAGCATGTGGATCAGATATGTTAAACTCCCCACCACCTGTACTCTCCACCCGCACTGTAATAAGCTGCAGATTTTACCGAAATAGCCCTAAAATGCATAACTAAAATCTCATTGTCATGTGGTTAAATTCTCCTTTCTATTCGTTGTATTTGGAACTTTAAGAAACATTGATTGTCATCTTAAAGAGATTGTTAATACACATGAATATACCTCGTGCCAGATAATTTGTGAATATCCCCTCACTTGTAATTAGGAATATGAACCATGACTGCCAGGGGGCAGGGAGATGGCACGACTTGCCGTATAGATAATGGAGATATACGAGTCCTGCCGGCAGCATGTAATGTAATCGCAGCACTTCTTATGCATTGTCATGGGGGAGATCTTCATTC